>NC_080541.1:105709306-106065139 GCF_028640845.1 Ahaetulla prasina | reverse complement strand
CCGCGAGACCTCGGCGGGCCCGCTCCCCGTCCCTCCCATGGGAGTCCGTTCCGTACCCCCTCCTGTGCGGGGTTCCCGAAGACGTAGACTCGAGTATAAGCCGAGGGGACGTTTTTCAGCACAAAAAACGTGCTGAAAAACTCGGCTTATACTCGAGTATATACGGTACTCAAGGCATCAAAAGTTTAGAAAATATTGTGCCAGATATACAATTAGTAGTAATTTTCATGCTGATATTCTGTATTGAGTATTTCAATTTATATCTTCTTTTTGTTATTGATAGGTTATTTTATCTGATGCAAGTGCTCCAGGTGAGGGTGAGCACAAAATAATGGATTACATACGAAGGCAAAGAGGTAAGGGATTTTATGCTTTTTACAGGAGAATATGCAATTTACTAGAATTAGTAGGATAACTTTGAACAGTTTGAATTAATGTATTACTGTTTTATACCGCAGGGTTTGTCAAAATACTCATTGAACATGTGCAGAGCAATAGGTTTCATGTGATTGTAGTAATAGTTTAGTGCATGTATAGGTTAAACAAAGATATAAAATCAAAATTTAAAAGTACAAAAATAAGCTTAGCGTTCTTGATATTAGTCTATATAGCAACTTTGCTCCTGGGGAGGAAAGCTACGGCAAATCTAGACAGCGTACTAAAAAGCAGAGACATCACCCTGCCAACAAAAGTGCGTATAGTTAAGGCTATGGTTTTCCCAGTTGTAATGTATGGCTATGAAGGCTGGACCATAAGAAAGGCTGAGTACCAAAGAATCAAGGCCTTTGAACTCTGGTGCCGGAGAAGACTCCTGCGAGTCCCTTGGACTGCAAGGCGAACAAACAAGTCAGTCCTAGAGGAGATCAACCCTGACTGCTCTTTAGAAGGCCAGGTCCTAAAGATGAAACTGAAATACTTTGGCCACCTAATGAGAAAGAAGGAGTCACTAGAGAAGAGCCTAATGCTGGGAAAGATTGAGGGCAAAAGAAGAAGGGGACGACAGAGAACGAGGTGGCTGGATGGAGTCACTGAAGCAGTAGGTGTGAGCTTAAATGGACTCCAGAGGATGGTAGAGGACAGGAAGGCCGTTGTCCATGGGTTGGACATGACTTCGCAACTAACAACAACATATAGCAACTTAAATTGTGTACCTGATTTTACAGTACAGGAAGTCCTTGACTTATCACCACAATGAAGCCTTCTGAGAATGGTCAGAAATCATGGCAATCTTTAAGTGAGGTGCTCACATAATTGTCTTGCTTAACAACCACAATATCTGCTTTTCCAGTTGCAGTCTTTAAGCAGAACATGGGGTGCCTTCGGGATGGGGGAGCTCTGGGATAAGCGGGGGGGACAGTGGTCGGTTTTAAGGGTGGATTGTCAAACACAAAGTTTTGTTCATATGATGGTGGGGACACTATTGGTTGTGTATTCGTGCAGGTGTAGGTCCATTCAGCGTCATCATATTTTGAATGCTCACTGAATAAACAGTGGAGGACCACTTGTATGTAACAGAAGTATATTTCATATGAACCAACTTGCATCTGTGAAGTGAGATAGTAAACTTTAAAAAATGTGGCTTTTTGGAAGCTTCATTCCTTAAATATGTTCTTTTGGTGAAGAGTTCTAGAGAATTTCTCTCATTTATGAAATATCTTGTTGTTTCTCAAAATGTTTGCAATAGAATTTAAAAAACAAAACTCTTTTCTAATGTGTCAAAAACATGTTGGACTTAGGAATAAGTACTGTCTTTCTGATTAAAACACTGAGATAGGCTAAATTGAAGAGACCCCAAAGTTGAGTTATATACCAGCTTATTTTTAATGCCTTAAAACCTTAGTTCAACAATAATCATTACCTTATTTAAAGGGAAGTTATTGCATATAGAGAAAGAACAGGGCAAGAGAAACTATGTAGCAGAATTTTAAATCCATGTCAATATATGCTAGCTGGATACATTGATACATGCTTTGTTTCTTCTCAATGTCTTTGAACTGAATTGATATGTCTAATTTTTATATAATATGTATATTGCTAGTATTGATTTTGTTAATTTGTTTTTAATGTATTTCAATATTATTATTTTATCCTATTGGATTTGATTATACTGTGTTTTCATTGAATTATATGCGGGAGTGACACAAAATCAACTTGATTACATAAATATAGAATATTCCACATTTCCCCAAAAATAAGACAGGGTCTTATTTTCTTTTGACACCCCACTCCCAAATAAGGGCTTAGCCTTATTTTCGGGAATATTATTTTTGAGGTGCAGAGGGCAGCAAGCCCACCTGCCCCACCCTCTCCGTCCCACCACCTGCTTGCCTGCGGCTGCAATGATCCAAGTTCTCTGCACGTCCTGGTCTCCGCCTGCCCTTTTTGCTGGTCTTGCTACTGGATGGCCGCTGAACAGATGACTGTGCTGTTCTGGCCTCGTAGGGCCTTCCAGGCAGCACTGCTTTTGGCTGTCCTGCTGGGCTATTCCTGCCTGGTGTAGGGTGAGTTGTCCCAGATCTATGACCTCCGAGCGTCCCCTGCTGCCGGTGAGCTGCGCCGCCCGCACCGCTTCACACAGCCAGCATGAGAGCTAGTGCCCACCAGGCCCTGAAAGAGTGCTGGGCTCAGCTCGTAGCCTGGAACCTGCAGCACCTAGTAGACCTGCAGGAAGGATCTCGGCAGCCTGAAGGCGACAGCAGGTGAAGCGGCTTGGCTCCTCCAGTGGCCACTGGCAAAGGCCCTGGCAGGCCGACAGCGGGGAAGAGGGTATTTTGGAAGTTGTAGATCTCATCCGACTCATCCCGCACCAGGCAGAAGCAGCCCAGCAGGGTGGCCAAGAGCAGTGCTGCCAGGAAGGCAGAGAGTTCCTGTGAACCTCGGTGTGTATGTTTCTGTGTGTGTGTGTGTGTGTGAGAGAGAGGACACTGCCACCAGCCCTGGTATACGGTAACTCTCCAAGGTTGGATCGGATTTCCCTCCCTCCCTCCCTCTCTCTTCACACGCACGCACGCACACCAAGGTCCCTCACACAACACCACTCCCTCCAAGTCAGCCGCATCCCTTCACTAACTTCCTTTCCAGCTCCGTTCTCTGCTGCATGGGCAGGACAAGAAATATAGTCTGTGTGACTATGGTAAAAAAAAATAACAAAAATTCAGACCTTCCAACTTCTCGCAAAAAAAAAAAGATATTGGGATGTTGGAAGTAGTCCCACAGACTACTTTTCTTGCCCTGCACGTGGCAGTGGAGAATGGAGCAGGAAAGCAGGTTAGTGGAGGGATGTGGCTGCCTTGGGAGAGGTGGGGGGGGTAGGGATCTCTCTCTCTCTCTCACACACACACACACACAGTCCTTTCCTTCAGAACAGAGTGAGAGGCAGGAAAATCCCCCCTCCTCATTTTCAAGCTGTTTGCAAAAACACCCCATTCTGAGCCGTCAGTATATTCCAGGATTGCAACATTTAAGGCTCAGAATAGGGCATTTTTGCAAACGGCAACGGGATTTTCCTGCCTCTCACCCTGTTCTAAAGCTCAGGGTGCTGTTCTAAAGCACAGACATTCCCTCTCCGGCCAGCCCACAAGACGCTCACCCCTGGGAATAAATCAGACGCTTCACTGGAGAAATTGCCCCACGCCAGCCTAGGCTTCCTAAATCTCTCGCTCCCCAGATCGTCCCCCTCGTGAAGAAAGCCCAACCTGACACAAACACTGCCTCCAGCCACCTCTTCGTCCTGGTGAAACTCTTTTGAAAGGACGATCTGCAGGTGGAGGTGGGGAGATTTCCTGCACATCGACAGCGGCATTTCCTCTCAGAGCTTCTTCAGGTGTATGGATTTCCGTGCCTTCCTTTCCTGTTCTGTGGACAGAATTGCCTGCTGTGACTGTCATAGTTAAGGAGGGTTTGAGGTGCAGGGGTTGCGTTGCTTGGCCTCCGGCTTCTTTTGCAGTCATGATTGGCTGCAAAAGCGGCCACACTTGCTGGAGGCGATGGCCTGAGCAGCATCTGCAAATCAGCTGTTTTGTGAATGGCGGCTGGAGTGGCTCAGCTGATCCAATTAAGCGGCCAAGAAGTTCTGAGGTGACCAGGGAAGGGAAGGGCTGCCTCCTGTGCTGGCCATGCCCACCCCTTCACTAGGGCTTATTTTCGGGAGAACTAGGTTACTAAGGCATGAAGCTGCCTAGGTAAAACAAGCATGCATCTATATTGGGCAGCAGTGATATAGGAAGATGCTGGAGAGAAACGATCATTTTAGTGACAACAGCAAAGGCATCAATTCATACTGTGCAGGAAAAGGGAATGGTAAACCACTCCTATATTTTACTTAAATGGATAGAAGACCTGAAGGATCAATTTAGAAACAGACCATCATGGAGAAAAATTCTGGGGCAACTGTGAGTTGATACAAATTTGCTGACACATAATCATCTTACAAACTTGATTAAATGGCAAAATAGAAATTAACATTGTGGCAGTAATTGGAACTGATAAGACATTGTGTTTATTATTCTGGTGAATACTTTCTAGTGAACTTTTCTAGTCTACTGTTTTTTCCAGATTGCATTTTCCTTGTGGCCATTCTTATTTCTTCAGAGCCCAGGGATGTGTTTATTAATGCTACAGTATCTTTTTAAATATTTTAAATAGTTAAGTAGAGTCTTGGTAATTTTTTTGTTGTATCATGTCTGTGAAATATCAGAATTCTATAATGACACAATGTCCTTTTGTTCCAGCCCAGCCAAACCATGATCCGAATACACACCACTGTTTATGTGGTGCTGATGGTAAGTCTATTTCTAGGCTTTTCTATATTAGTAATAAAAGAAGACTGTATGCAGAATGTTTGTTAATCAGTTTGGTGCATGGTATCATTTTAAATAAAAGTTCATTTGGCTGAGTTAAATATTAAACTACCACTTATATTATGTAAATTCAGATGAACAACCTAATTACGTTTTCTTCTTGTACTTCTTAGTACATGGCTTCCCTCCATTTTCTACTTACTACACATCCTTCTGAGTGCATTTAATTCTAACAATTTGCTAATTCAGATAAATTGGGCATGAAAGCTGGGAAGAAGAGAATGTACCAAGCCTGTATCCTATTCTTAGTCACTCCAGAGCTTTGGTGGCTTATCAGAACTGAGGCCTTATTAATGGTTGGGGTTTGTTCTGTTTCTTTTGTAGCTGATCTTATTATGCTTGGATTAGCTACTCATGAACCAAATTTTACTATAATCAGAGAAGAATTTAAGCCTAATAAACCTAAACCATGTGGTCTTTGTAACCAATTTGGACATGAAATTAAGGACTGTCAAGGCTTACCAAAGGAAAAACAAGGGGAGGTAGGTTGAATTTACTTAACTTTTTTTCATTTCCATTGATGTGCTATTCAAAATGAAAGTTTCTTGATACAGTTTCTTGCTTAACCATGATGCTTACCTTTGATAAATAGTTGCTTTATCTTACATATATGGTGGGATGGCAGCATTTGTAAGGAAAGAGACACATAGCAGTATTTATTATCTTGGGTTATGATGGGATTTATTTAATTTAATATCCTTTGCTTGAACATCTGAATCCCCTCTTTGAGAGAGATGAGAGATGAGATAAATAAATCTACTCCAGACAATAAATTTGATTCATTTTTTTGACAGCAAAACTTCATTTGAAACCAAGGTTTGAAGATAATGTATGAGTCCTAGTTTGCTGCAATGATTCATATGTTACTATTTTTCCTATTATGTCTGAATCCAGCATTGGTGACTAATTTTTAGTTTGTTCCTGTGCCCCAACAAAGTCTCATAGACGACAGGTAATCCCTTTGCCTGCACATGGTTTGACTTCATCGTTCACTCTTCCATGCCATCCTCTTTTTATTTTGCCCAAACTACTTAGGACTATTGCCGCTGTTTCGTTAGGAAAGGAAAAGTTATATTTTCATAATATAAGTATTACAAGTAAATAATATAACTTTGATCTAGAGGTATAGAACTTTCAGAATATCTGATGCAATGGAAAATACATATTTTCACTTTTTTTCATTTTGCAAAACTGGGGATTAGAGGGAACATTGGAAATAATGAAATAACTTTAATATCCATTGTAAGTGTTGGTGTAAAAGTATAGTTCATTCAGACCATTATTATGTATCTATTAAATGTATTTTAAATATTTTTAATTTTTACCAAAAAGTTGCTTATCTCCAGAAATGTGGCATAATATCTCTTCACTTTTAATGTTTAGGAGAGTAGTAGTAAAATATCCTAGAATTAGATAACAAATCATTTTTTTCTTTATAATGTATTCTCCACCAATGCACAGTTTAGCTACCATAAAAATGAACAATAAAAATAAAGCAATAATTAAATTTATACAAAAGTAATAAAATGAATATGCAGCATAAGATATTTGCGGTAGAAATGATGAATCAAAAATATGTGTACTGTAGATGTCATCTTCTCTATCTAATGGATACAGAAATATCTGATTTTCAGGAAATGAGGGGAAAATTAGAGAAAGAAGAACAACCAAGGTTCAGAGCATGTCACTTACTACATTAAATTATATTCAATCACATTTTCTTAATCTGAAGTTCTGTCATTATTAACTGTTCCTAATTCAAACTGAAAGTATTGGGATATATTTCATAATCCCCTCCCTTTAAAAAAAAAATCAGGTGAGTAGAGAAATAAAAGCCTTGTTAGGGAAGAGGGACTTTTTTCTGAATTCATCTGCTGTCACACTGTTTCAGTTTGATAAGTATATCTGTTTTTTATGTCCACATAATGAAAAATTAGAAACTACCAAAGGGAATTGGAAAGAATGATTTTGGTCCCGCTTTTTTCACCATTTCACCACTTTTCCTGTGTTGTTAAGTAAATCTCAAGATGATTAGCTAATATCAGTTTAGCACAGGGGTGTTAAATGCTTAAATCTGGCCCGCATGCCAGCCTGAAAATATCAAATATTTGCCTTGCCAGCCAAGAGGGGCTGGGGGTGGGGCCCCACAGCCCATTTTTGGCCTCTTTGACCTCCTGCAGCACTCTGCCAGCTGAAAACGGGCCACACAGGGCCTCTGTGTGGCCTGTTTTCAGCCATCAGAGTGCTGTAGGACAGTGGTCCCCAACCTTTCGGATTTCAGGGACCACTAAATTCATAATTTTAAGTCCCACGGTCCACTAATATGATCTGCCTAATGATCAGCTGAGTGGACGAGGCTAGGTGGTCATGTGACTGGGTGGGCATACCCAACTCAATGTCACTCACATCAAGGGGCGCCTCACCAGCCTCTACTCGCCCCTCCCCTCCCAGCCACTCCTCGTCTGCCTGCCTGGGCTCCTTAGGACCCCAACAGGAAGCAGCTGTTGGAGCTAAGCAGCCACCATGAGAAAGAGTTGGCAAAACAGCTCAGTTCAAATTGGATCTGGCTGAGAAGGAAGCACCTCACTGAGGACTACGAGCATAGGCTTTCCAAACAGAGGGAAGACCTGTGGGAGTGCAAGCCCAGGTACCAGCGCCTGGAGGCTCAGCAGGCTGAAATGGTCAGCCAGTTCCAGGCCATGATGCAGTCCCACTGGAACAAGGCCCTCTGGCTCTTCACCACCAGCAGCGGTTCCCTCCAGCCTTTACCCAAAGCCCTGTACCAGGAGGCTGAAGCAGACCCCAAGTTAGAATTTCTGCCCCCCTCCGACCCACACAAAAAGACCCCAAAGTGGGAGACTCTTTGCAGCAACACAAATGTTAATTGCACATATCTGGCCCAGAGGCTGTAGTTTATATTGACTGAGTGCAATATAAAAAACGCAAATAATTTTTCTGTGGACCACCAAAATTTTCTTGCGGACCACCAGTGGTCCATGGACCACCAGTTGGTGACCACTGCTGTAGGAGACTGGGGAGGCCAAAAACAGGCCATGCAGAGTGCTGCGGGAGGACTGGATTTGACTGGATTACAATTATGTGGCCTCAAGTAAGTGCGTGATCTGGATAGAAAACAAGCAACATCCTATGATAATACTACAGTTTAATGCCAAATTTTACATACTGTAGGTCCATTTAATCTACAATCAACAATCTATCATTGACTATTTACTATCCTGGAAATTTATCTCTGATGTTAGATCTTGTATTATCATGTTATTTATGTCATTGTATTTTTATTATTAGTTGAATAATAAAAATACAATAGTATAAATAGCTTTTCTGCCTGGAAAAGCAATTTACTATTAAACAACCGGGTGTAAATTTAGAAATAAATAGTTTAGTGGAGTGTCAAGAATAAATGTTTGCCAGTAATATCTGATAAAAGAGATAGGAAAATGATATAGTAAAGAACTGTGGAAAGAAAGAAGAGAAGTGGGAAAATGCATCTTGAGCCTGTGTCAAACGCCCACCATGGCCACACCACACCACCCCGGCCACCCCTGGCCACACACACATACACCCTGACCCTCTGAAGTCAAACACAACCCTGATGCAGACCTCAATGAAATTGAGTTTGACACCTCTGGCTTAACACATTAAAATATTAAGCTAACAGACATCTGCCACCAGAGAACTATTATAACTGATCTTGGCATCCCAGTTGGTTTATCTAGTCACTAGAGCAGAACTTTTCAAACTTTTTCAGGCTGTGGCAATTATTAGTTAAAAACTTCCCAGAGCCCCTGATCGTTAGGCCAGTTTCCAGTGATAGAAAATCAGCTGTGTTCAAGGAATTTATACTGTACTCTAGAAAATTAGGATTAAGAATTTTGTTTTTTAATCAGTCTCTAATATAATAGGTAACTACAAAACAGTGCAGCAATAACCACAGTTAAATTTATTAATTTTGCAATTGCTATTTCTGATATCAGGCAAAAATAAAGCAACATAATTAGGAAGCTCCTAATCAGACATGTTTAATGAACAAGGGAAGTGTACCTGTATGACTATGTGGACCGTTCCAAAAAACTTCCATGCTGTTTCTAAAGCCAACCAAGATAGGTAGACCGGATTATATGATAAAGTATCCTGTTTTTTGTACTACTGGGTAGTTGGGATGATGCCTATGAATAAGCAGAAAAGATGAGGGAAAACAGGCTGTGATTGTTGCTATCAGCAAGCCATAATTAATGCTAAGCCATTATTTATTTTCTGTTTGAATATAGTATTGCTCTGAAGTAAACCTACTAAAAAGAGAATTTATCTTAGATTGATGGATCATGAGGAAGGACTATAAGTATGGTAAGACCAGAATTAATAAAGGGTGGATCAGTGTTAGAACACTAGCTGTGTACCAGTAGCCCTCAACTTACAACCATTTGTTTGGCCAGAGTTCGAAATTATAGTGGCGCTGAAAAAAAGGGACTGATAATTGATCCTCATACTTAACCATCACAGCATCTCCACAGTCACGTAATCAAACTTTGGGCACTTGACAACCAGCATGTATTTATGATGGTTGCAGTGTCCCAGGGTCATGTAATTGTGATTTGCGACCTTCCCAGCGGGCTTCTGACAAGCAAAGTAAATTAAGGGAGGGGAGCTGCATTCACTTAATAACCATGTAATTCACTTAACAGCTGCAGTGATTAACCATGACAAAAAAGGTTGTAAAATCTGGCATGGCTCACTTAACCGTCCTGCTTAGCAACAGAAATTCTAGTCCCAATTGTGCTTTTAAGTTGAGGACTACTTGTATTCCTAAACACATTTACTTTAAGAATAAGTTTTGTTGAACAGAGAAGGGATTTTTTTAAATAAACTTTGTACTATTAAAAAAAGATTTCACTTAAATTTATAATGGAAACCACAGTCCAAAACTCATTTCCTAAATGCTAGTTAATTTAAAGGAATTTTTATTAGGTTTACTTTAGGGCAATACTGTGAATACAAACTATTTTAAAATGAATCTTTGTGTAAATGGTATGTCATTTTTCATCTTTGCAGCACGATCAGTTTGCAGATTGTCCTCCTGGTATGGAACAAGAATTTATATTTATTCGCTTATGTGTTTTAAGAGAAGTAAGTAATATTAGGATATATTTTGAACAAAGACAGCAAGGCTGTACAATGGGTCTCGAGATCCATCGCACACACTGAGATACTTCTAAGTAAACATGCACAGAGATGTTATGTAGCAGTCAGCAAACAGGGTTGCCATGGTAGCCAAGAATTTAATTCTGACAGTCAGCTAAGAGAAGCCAGATGTCTTGGCCTTCTTGTTTTTGTTCATTGTCAGCATTTTCCCCACTAAGCATCTAAAGGTGCCTATAAGGCAAGATGCTCCTGTGTCACAAGGAAATGACCAATTACTTGAATTCTACTGAAGGGAAAGGTTAACTGAACACTTCCTTGTAAGGACGGTTGGTGGGAAGCTGAGAGAACTTGAGAGAGGTATGAGAAGGGAAGCATTTGACAGCTGATCAGAGTAAGGAACAGAAAAGGAAAAAACAGAAGCAACTGTTACATTATTTGTTCATACAATGTAATTGTTAAAGAAACACATGATCCTCTGAGTGAACAAGAGACAGTATAATAACCCTCCGCACTTGAGATACCATGTGTATGTGTGTGCACCTTTGAGTCAGTTTTTAACTTCTAGTGACTGAACAAATCCCTGCAATTTTCTTGGAAAGATTTTGGAAGTGGTTTGCTATTGCCTTCTTCCAAGCCTGCGAGAGAGGCTCAAAGTCATCCAGACAGCTTTGTGTTTAAGGCAGGACTAGAACTCATAGTCTTACAGTTTCTAGCCGGATATCTGAAACACTACAGCAAACTAGTTCTGTTTAAGATATTGTGCCAGCAGGGTAAAAAAAGCTTGTGTGTGTGTGTGTGTGTGAGAGAGAGAGAGAGAGAGAGAGAAACAGACAGACAGAGAGCGATAAAGAGAGAGATATCACTACTGTATAAAATATTTAAGCTTATAATGTTGGGGTTGTGACAGTAAAATTTTCAATTATACTTATTTTATATCTAAAATAAATGAAGAAAAAATCATGCAACCTTTCAGCCAATAAATCCAGTTCTGTCACTGTTAATTTACCTTTAATCCTCTTTCACAGTAGCCCTTTTATATCTCTTAGATCAGTCCTGCTGCTGTCTGTGCATTGGCTTTGGCTCCCTTAAGTCTTCCATTTGCTAGCTCCTGCATCTTCCTCATTCTGATTCTTTACAGGTTGCCCTCAACTTACAACCCCAAATTGGACCAGAGTTTTTGCTGCTAAATGATGCGGTTGTAAAGTGCAATGTCATATAATTACATTGCTTGGCACTGGCACTCTCCATTGCCATTGTTAAGCAAATGCCAAGGGACATCAGCTGAAGAACTATCCCAATCCAATCCATTCTGGGCTTGGTCTGTCCCAGCCCCAAGCCTCAGGAAAGTAAGGGAATGCCTCCTTCCTTTGCTTGCCTATCTCCCCACCATCTCTTTTGATCACCCTGTATCCTGTCTTGTGGGATAGCCAGGAGCCCCAGAACTGCACAGCTCTGGTGCTGTTTTTCACAACGTAACTCAGAGACCTCTTGGAGTGCCGTGGCTCTAGGGTCACAGAAAGCCCCAGAACCACAGTGCAAAGCCACAGTTGTCCCTGGAAGCCTCAGCTACAGCATCCTGGCCCAACAGGACAATGCAAAATTGTAGCATCTGGGAAGTCCCAAAAGTGGCCAGAAGCCACAGCACCCCAGGAAGCCCCAGACACCCAAGCCCAGAACTAGCTCCAATTGCCTTTGCCACCCTACACTCCAGGACTCTTGTAGTCTTGTGCTTCATTGCCTCAGCTGGCCTTTGCCTTTCTTCTTCCACTGCTGACCTGCCCACCATGGCCCTTTGAGAGATGGCTCCTTCCCACATGAGGCCTTCTTTCCCAGGTCTCCTGAGGAAATTGTTGCGTATGACCGTGGGAAGAAAACAAAAAGATGGTGAAGGTCAGCTAGGGTGAGGGGAGCTGCAGGAGAGAAAGCAGAGATGAGGGAGAGATGGGGAGCGGAAGCATTGCTGCATTGATAAGAGTGGATGGCTGGCCAAGCACCAGAGTTTTAACCAGGTGACTTCAGACTAGGGAGGCACCGCATCAGCCATAAATTTGGGGAACAGTCATACATCCCTTTGTTCAATATCACCACAACTTCAAACATTCACTGAATTAATGTCATAAGTTGTGGATTACCTGAACCTTGAAAGAGAAATATGTTCTCTCCCAAGTCTTGTCTTGTCTGTAAAGGTACATACCATAGTGAAAAAAGAAATGTCTAGAATGGACATTTTTGTAGGATGGAAATGCTGCTTGGGATTCTTTATATAGCCTTTTTTAGGTCACATGTTGAAAACAAATGCTGGCTGGACAGTGTTTTAGTGCAAATGAAGCCTGAAAGGATAGGTGCAAAAATAAGTAAGCCCTACGCTACTAAAAGAAAGAGTTGGGAAATGGGGACATACTAAATATGTGAGATTATTGGAGTGGAATTCAGAACATCAGAAATAGATTTGTAGTAAATATTTGCTAGTGAAGACCTATAAAGATTCAGGCTGATGGGAAACATGATTGTGCTTCTAGCCTTCTGATTAAGAGATGGACTGCGCTTGCTTGGTGGAAAGGAAAAGACATTTCCTATGTTCTCAGATGCACATTCACAATATCCCTACTAGACATCTGACATTTGATTTCTGTTAATGCTTGAGAAAATGCTTCATTTTTGTGTGTCTCTCACTCTCTTTAAAAAAATTCTAGTATTTGGAAAGAGAGCTAACAATGGCCAGCTTGCCTTTCACTTTTGATGTTGAAAGAAGCATCGATGACTGGGTTTTCATGTGTTTCTTTGTGGGAAATGATTTTCTCCCTCATTTACCCTCATTAGAGATCAGGTAAGAGAAACAACTTTATATCTAGAAACACTTAAATGTTGTTAGGTATTGATTATTGTACTTAAAAGAAACAAAGGGCATTATTAATGATTCTTGCTTTTTAGATTTGCAAGTTCTTGTGTAATGGAGAGTGCTGTTTGAGAAACACAAGTCCAAAGCACCCTTGGGTTTCAGTTCACTCATTTGGATCTAGCTGATAATAGAATTGCTGCTCCAAATCCAATGAACTTTATAAGGCTTTGAAAAGCATGAGTTTCAAATATCTTGCTATTTTGCTTTGCTTAATTATGGTACATGATATCTCTAGCTTTTTTGAGACTGTGCTCACTACTTCTTATGAATCTTGGTTCATTTCCTTAAATTAGTAGCATGCTCTTTAGTTATTTGTACAGGCTTGTTGGCTTTTTGTCTTGTACATAGGGGATTTAAAGAGCCTCATGCATAAATTAAATATTTTCCATGTTCCTATCTTTTCTAGATTCAGTAAATATTATAGAAGTAGGGAATGGCAGTCAATAGTAAATTCACATATTAATAGTTAAATACTGGTTTAAACTGTGCTAAATTTAGTGTTGTACAAGCATATATCTTCATATGCAGTAGAATTTTTCTTTGCTTTCCTCACTCTATGTGCCCCAAATCTGTTTCCAAAACCTCCCAATCCTACACAGTAGATTTAGAAATTGTGGCTTGGAGGAGGGAGAAAGAATTTGTTCTGCCAGTAGATGTCATACCATCACTAGGATAACAATTTGAATATAACCCTTACAGTGAGACCATCCAAGAAATGGGTAAAATGGTTTTATTCTTGTCTTGCAGGGAAGGAGCAATTGATCGCCTGGTGAACATATATAAAAATGTTGTGCACAAAACTGGGGTAAGTGATTCCTCCAAACACTTCATGTAACAAGAAAAAGAAAGGTTACTTACAATTGTATTCTACAATTTACAGGGTTATCTTACTGAAAATGGTTATGTCAATTTGGAGAGAGTACAGATGATAATGTTGGCTGTTGGAGAAGTTGAAGATAACATTTTTAAGAAGCGGAAAGATGATGAGGTGAAAGAGCTATTATGAAACTCTGTTTTGGTGTGTTTTTCTTTAACATTTTAAAAAAATGAATACATATGGTTTTTCCATTCTACACTACAAATAGTTCTTGATTTATGACTGTTCATTTAACAATGCTTCAAAGTTACAACATCTTAGGAAAACATGGTGTACAACTATACTTGATCATGTGTTTGCAATTGGGTACATGTCAACCAGGTCTTATTTACAGCCAGTTGCAATGTCTCGTGACCACGTGACTGCAATTGGTGGACATTTTTGCTCATTTCTAAAACCTCTGGCTGATATAATATACCAAACATATATGCATAGTTTGTTTACTACATCCAGAGAACTTAGATCTGAATATGACCCACTTTTTAAAATCTGTGAATTAGGCAATTGACATTTTATGTATATGTACTTTAATAGGATTGCGTAGTTTAATAGGATTCCAATTTAGTTTAGAAGATAAACTTACTTTGAAGCAGGAAAAGGAATCTGCAAAATGATTTTTTAGCAAAAATGAACTATATATATTTGATTGTTTTAGTTTCCTAATAAATGTTAATGTACACTTTCCATATTTTATGGGGCACACAGGAAAATTTCAAAAGAAGGCAAAAAGAAAAAAGAAAAAGAATGAAGGTAAATATAAATCTATTCCTATTTATTTATAACGTCTTTATTTAAAACAATGGAACTATTTAGTAGCAGCTACTTTGGAATGGAAAAAGGAAATGTCTTAAAGTTATATTAGGAATACAAATAGAACGTTGTAGCAATTTTTCAAGGCTGAAATGCAAAGAGCTGCTGCAAATACCCCAGTGCTTATATTCATTCCACAAAATTTTTACCCTTTTTTATTGAATCCTAATTCTCAAATTTGGACTGCAAACTACTAGGTATTTTCTAAGGCATACAGCATGGGGTGCAACTATGACAGAAACACAAAATTCACTAATTTCCTGAGCATGTGCATATTGGCTGAACAGTTCTTTAATATCAGCCACAGAGAATAAATTCAGACTCTAAAGAACATACACACATATATTCAAGGATGTTGTCAAGAAATATGATCTTTTTTAACTTGAACTATTAAGCTTGCATTGTTAATCTAAAATATTATTTGATACACAAACATATTCAATATATGGTCCTTAGATCCTAAATTAAATCGGGCACAAAAACACACGCTCTGTATATTTTCTCAGAATTTGCATTGGACTAAATTTTATATTTTCCCATATAAAATTATGGATAAACTTACAGTCAGATTGATTTGATAGAATTCACATTCCTTTTCTGCAAAATTGCATCTTTTTCCAAATCTTTGCTGCCCTTTGATAATAATTTTAAATTGCTTACTGCTTGAAAATAATTGAGAATTTCTGTTATCTCTCCATTACGTTGACACTTCTATCTCAATTCTACCACTTTCTCATGTACTGTATACCATTGAATAAAGGGCAGCTTAATTCAGGAGATAGCTTTTATGATTGATGCAAAATGTCTCATAATTATTGAATCATTTGTTTACAACTGTTGCCCTTTTATCTACTCCAGCCACCATAGTCATCATTGGCACTAATAATTCTTCAAGATTAAGCATACATGTATTCAAAACATTCTTTGACTGATGCTGTTAATTAATTAAATACATAAAATTGTATTTGTATTTCTTAAATTTGGAACTGCCAAGCTAATTGTAATGTAACATAATTTTACTGTTGTTCTGATAACTGTCTGAAGTTTTCTTTTCAAGAATCACCAGGATATTATTCTATTAATGATCATACTAATTATTTTTTATTTTACTGCTATATATTAACTATTTGAGCATATTAATTGATATGTGTTCTGTAAAGATCCCAAATAAAAATAAGACATCATTATATTTTGACCATAGTTTTAAACTGAAGTAATGCACTCAGTTTTCCTTAATAGATTTGAAGTTGTAATTTTATAATAAGTTTAAGATAAATTATTTCATGAACATATTTTTCTCAACTCTAGCCAAACACTCTCTACTGGCCGAGAGACACTTCTATTTCAGTCAGTGCCATAAGCTTGTGGTTACTCTATTAATGAGCCAAATAGAATATGCCAGTATGGATGTTTAAGTATTGCATATTCATTTGGAAATATCCTGTATTACACAGGATATATTAATATTCTGTGTAATATAAACATAGCTATTCATACCTGTATGTAGTGTTTGCTTTCATAGCTGATGCTCAGCGTTTATGTTTATATTCTGCTCATTTCAGAGGGAACAACATACTATGCTTGGTGGACAATACACCCCACAACCTTTAGGAAGAGGAAACAGGTCAAGCCATCAACCAATTAGTAATCCAAGGCACACAGCCTATGAAAGAATAGAAGGAAGGATTTTATGGATAACATATTGTCTGTTAAATATGTGAACTGTGAATTCTTAAATTGGGTTGTATCCAATTATCTTCATTAAGAAGCAGAGTTAAGATTTTAATTGAATGCACTTTAGAAACTTTTGTTCTATTTGATGTACACACACACCTTGATTTATCTTAGATCCTAGCATATATTTTTCTCAACTCTAGCCAAACACTCTCTACTGGCCGAGAGACACTTCTATTTCAGTCAGTGCCATAAGCTTGTGGTTACTCTATTAATGAGCCAAATAGAATATGCCAGTATGGATGTTTAAGTATTGCATATTCATTTGGAAATATCCTGTATTACACAGGATATATTAATATTCTGTGTAATATAAACATAGCTATTCATACCTGTATGTAGTGTTTGCTTTCATAGCTGATGCTCAGCGTTTATGTTTATATTCTGCTCATTTCAGAGGGAACAACATACTATGCTTGGTGGACAATACACCCCACAACCTTTAGGAAGAGGAAACAGGTCAAGCCATCAACCAATTAGTAATCCAAGGCACACAGCCTATGAAATGAGAATGCAGGACAGACAAAACACTGTAAGTGATTGTTTTTTAAATAAATATAGTTAAGGTAGCAAATGGAAAATGATTTAATGATGGCTCAGTTTCTATACAGCCCAAACTTATATACATTCACCATTCCTTTGCTACTTTGACTCCATCATATCCTCACTTTGTTGCAACCATGGGTTCAATCCAGAGTCAGACTAGTGAGATTAGAAGTCATATACTCTCTCTGGATCCCTTCAGTCTGAAAAAAGTTAATAATTGATTAGAAAAAACCCTACTTTTTGCCTAAATGCTTTAATGTTAGCAGTTAATCTTTCCGGATAATGAAAAAGCTTTGAAAGAATAGAAATTTAATCCCTGACTTTGCCTCTAATGTCCACAGCTCAAAATAATGAGTAAAAGAATGATGCAGTCCATTTAACAACTACTTGTACAAAATGAATTGGTGCAGAAGGAAGGATTTTATGGATAACATATTGTCTGTTAAATATGTGAACTGTGAATTCTTAAATTGGGTTGTATCCAATTATCTTCATTAAGAAGCAGAGTTAAGATTTTAATTGAATGCACTTTAGAAACTTTTGTTCTATTTGATGTACACACACACACACACACACACACCTTGATTTATCTTAGATCCTAGCATATATTTTCTGAGTTTTTTTTTTCCTTTTTCACATTATACCGGCCGGTAGCGAACTTGGCGGGCTTTTGCTAGCGGGAAGCCCTGCGGTGCAGTGAGAGGGCGGGCGGGGGCCGCCAGCCTTCTCGGCCGAGGAGGAGGTTTCGCCGACCGGTAGGTGCCTCATTTCCCACCCTCGGCTTATACTCGAGTCCCCAGTTTACCCCAGTTTTTGGGGTAAAATTGGGGACCTCGGCTTATACTCGGATCGGCTTATATTCGAGTATATACGGTACTTTTAATATATACTAAAACAATGATGAGTTCATTATTAAATTTATTTGTTGCCTATCTCGCCATGGGGCTACTCTAGGCAGCTGACAACTATAAAAACAAAAAAATGAAAAGTTTAAACAAGGTGAAAGTAAAATAATAGAACAATAAAATAAACAAGGAAAAAGAACAAAGAAAATACATCGATATGTCTACTAAAAAAGATGGGTATGTGGGGAGAATAGAATAATTAATAGGATGATTTTCCTTTTGTTTTGAGTATCAGGATCTATTGTTATATCAGAATCCACTTTTGAAAGTTCGTCAATTTAAAAATGGTTTATTACTTGTCATGAAATGTTGCTGTCTGAGTATATTTCAGACCCCCTTGGTAGCATGGAACTAGTTTCTACATTGTTCTTTTGAATTCCTATATCTATAGTTAAGTAAAGTAGATGCATATATTTTTCTGAGTTTTTTTGCAAAGTCATTAATTTTAATTTTTGTAAGTGTAATGAGACCTTTCCACTAATTCTCTGCACGCTAACTATATCCCCAGACTCCTTCAGTTTCTCCTAATTCAAGCTTCACATCTGATGGTACGCCATCCCCAGTAGGAGGAATTAAGCGAAAAATAGAGGACAGTGACAGTGAACCGGAGCCTGAAGATAATGTCAGGTGCCACATTTCATACTTTGTTAGTGCGTTGTCAAAAGGGAGAATGTCTCATTAATACTATTTACCTTGCATCTGCCACACCTTCTAATGCTTTTCCATGATCTTTTTATCCACCAATAATTAATGTGGAGAGTTGGGATACTCGGTAAATTCCAGTGAGATGTGTAGGCTGTGGCTGTTAAATTTAAGTGTTTCCATTAGTATGCATGCTGGTTTTCTTCCTAAAAGCTGCTACTCCCTTTGAGACTAAACACCAGATTGGCTAGAGGTTCAATATTCAGCTCAGTCTCTGTGAACAGAATCTCATTCTACTAGCAAAAATGGAATGGTTTAACTCTTAAAGTTCTATAATCAGATGATTTAGTGTAGTGAGGGGTTATTGTCTGCTAGTGAAGAATATATTATGTATATTCCAGGCTTCTTGCATTTAGAAAGAAGTTCTCAGTACTTCCATTTAAAAGATTCTTGGGATCAGTTTTCAAGATACTAAACTTAAGATCTGGGAAAGTGACTACCAATTAGGACTAAAAGACTGGTTCTTATTAAGAAAACTCCATAACTTTAACTTTGCCTGTTATTTCCTACATGCCAAGCGTATTAAAACAAAACAAACTAAAAAGCAGTCTGAATTTGTGGAGAGTAAAGAGGATGATGTTGATGGATAAGGATAGATACATTTCTAGACAACAAAAAGGGAAACATTGCTTAAGTCCAAACGGTATGGTAGGATTACAAACATGTCACAGATAAATATCCCCTAAATCACATGAATATAAAAGAGGGAGGAGGAGAAGTAAATCAGGCTTGTAATATTATGTTTACTATGGCCAATCTAAATAAAAATAGTTTTTAGTCTTCTGTAGAATCTATTTCTATCTGGTCTATCTGTCAGGGTATCTTTTATGGGATATGAGCTGCTGCAGTATAGAGATTGATACACCAATCTTAATATTATGGATGAGTTTGAGTCATAGTTTAGGGAAAACTGGTAAGTAGTAATTTAAATAGTAATTTACAGGTCCTTGAATTATGATCACTAGTTTAGCACCTGTTCAAAGTTACCATGGTGATGAACAAGTAGTATTTACAACCAGTCCTTGAAGTTCCAGTCATCGCATCACCCCTTTGGTCACATGATCATGATTTGGGTGTTAAGGCTACAGTGCCCTGCAGTTGCCCAATTATTATTTTCAACCTTCTCTGCCAGCTTCCCACAAGCAAAGTCAATGGGAAGGTTAACAGGGAAGGTTGCAGGTAGCTCCCATCAGTTTCTCCCACCACTTTTTCTCCTGCAAAGCCCCACTACAAATGTTAATGAAAGATCTCATACTCAATAGCTACCCCACACCCCTTATACTCTGTAGTGTGTGTATAGCCACAATACCCCCACCCCCTGTGGTCTCTCCATTTCCCTAGCAGCCTCCCTACAGCCTCCCCTCAACTCCCACCCCCCCACTTCTTGTCTGGGACTCCCACTTCTTCCTGCTTAATGACTTGGGAAGTCCCGAGTTATGGCAAATGGGGACTGCCAGGATTGCCATCACAAAGTGATATAATCACATGACATCTCACTTTACTGCTGCATCTTTTGACAATAGAAATTCTGGTCCCAACTGCTGTAATAATCCAAGGGCTACAGTTGTCTGATACAATTACATGGGAGCATAATTTAAACCACACCACTGTTAGTAAAGCCTCTTCTCCTTTTTTTGTTGAAACCATTTGATAAACCGAATTGCACATTATGTAGATTCACTATTGTTTTTATGAAGGTTATGGGAAGCTGGCTGGAAACAGCGCTATTACAAGAACAAATTTGATGTTGACATCAACGATAAGAAGTTTCGCCGTAAAGTTGTACAGTCTTATGTGGAAGGGCTTTGCTGGGTTCTCCGATACTATTATCAGGTACTGACCTTTGGAATTTTATATTTATTCCCCCAATACGTCATTACAGAGGATTTTCTATCATCAAATTTCCACCTACTTGGCAATGACAAACAACTTCCTTATGGTGGTCAAAAACAAATACGTGGAGTTGGTAGGAATGAAACTTCACTTGAGGGAAACATACTTCTTTGTCTTTATATCTTGAGATTTCCATTGCAAACATGTAATGCCAGTTCAACCACAGCTTTAGATCAGCATCTTAATAAATTGATTTATGCAGCAAATCAAATTGTTTATTTAGCCATATGGCCAGATACAACAAGATACCCAATAATATGTGTGTCTGTTCCAATGGGGGAAAAAAGATCTGAAAGAAAACATTAACGAGTGCAGAAACAAAAGGGTTCTGTTAATTCATCTGTAACTAAAATTGTCTCCCAAGAGGGAGACTGTAATAGAGGCGGTCTTAAGAAATTTTGAATATCAGCCTAGACCAGGGGTCTGCAATCTTAAACATTCAAATAGCCATTTGGACATATTTCCCGCAGAAAACACCGGGAGCCATAAAACCTGGGTGGGCGTGGCCAATTTAACTTCACTCACTCCCACCCAGTCACATGACACCCCCCAGCCACGCCTACCCAGGTTTTGTGGCTCCAGGTGTGTTCTTTTATGTGGGAAATTGTTATCTCTCAGTGTGTCTTTTTTTCTCTCTTCTCTCTCTCTCTCTCTCTCCCCCTCCCTCCATTACTTTCTCTCTGTCTCTGTCTCTTTCTCTCTCTCTCTCTCCCCCTCTCTCCTGTCTATCTATCTCTCTATCTATTTGTGCTCTCCTGTCCAGCTTCAAGTGTCGTGTGAATCCAACCACTTGGGCTGTGGAGGGGGAGTGGAGGCTGGCAGGCAAAGCCGAGCGTTGGAGATCCATGCAAAATAAGGCAACTTCAACCCAGATTCTGTCGAGTAAACACCCCCCTTCCTTCTCGCTCTGTCCCCCCATGGCAGGGGCCTGGGCAACCCGAAAGCAGCTCCCTCCTCGGAGGTGGCCAGAAAACAAATAAATGTGGCGCTCCGGCTGGGAGGCGGCAATATGGAGCAGGCAGGATGTGCAGGTTCCCCACCGCCGCGATGGATGACCTCTATATGCATGTAGACAGAGGTGCCACCAAGGGGCTCCGGCTGCTACGCCTTGCAGAGAGCACCAGGGGGGTCCCCTTGCTTAGCCCTGGGAAGGCTCCATCTCCCAGCACCACTACGTTTCCCACCAGCTGACGAGGTTGCTCTGCAGCACCTCCCAGGCGGGTGGGGGGGGGAGACGGCGGCAGCGAGAAGTGGGCAGAGGCCGAGAAGTGGGCAGAGGCCGGCAGATGCCCGATCCCACCTGCTCCAGGAGGGAAGGCAGGCTCATGGCAGGTGGGACGGAGTCAGGAGGGATGCACGAGCCAAATGTTTGGAGCCGCGCTCGGCTGAATTTGCAAGCAGGCTCTCTCTCTCTCCTCATCTCTTGCTGGGTCTCATGGGCGCTTCTTCTGACCCTTGTTGGCGCTGCACGTACCTTGTTCGCTTAAGGAGATGCATGACCTGCTTTCCACCCCTTCTCAGGCCATGTGAGGAATGACGGAGGGGACAACGAGGGGCGGGACCAGCTAGTGGTGGGATCACCCAAAAGGGAACCACAGCAAAGGGACAAAAGAGCCACATGTGGCTCTGGAGCCGCGGGTTGCCAACACCCAACCTAGACAAATTGCCAAAATAATTCTTACTAGTTTTTTAATTATGTTGTATAAATATAGGATAAACAACATTTACATTTTAGTATAACAGAACTATCCATATATATGTTAATTGTTTGAAAATGCTAAGTGTAATTTTACCCATTTGCTATGTTGATAAGAGCTTATTTTTGAGCATACATATTTTTAGACTTATTACAGTTATCACTTTATAGGTGCATTTTAATATCAGTAGCTCAGTGTTTCAACATTATTTTTTAAAAATGTATTATTTGATTGCTTACGCCTTCTTCTGTGATAATTCAACTAAAATAATTAAGGTTTGCCATTATTTAATAGTTAAATGCAGAGAGAAGATTCCTGAATCTTCTTTGATTTAAATTCTTCTTTTTATTTTCCAAACTAGGGATGCGCTTCCTGGAAATGGTATTATCCTTTCCATTATGCACCATTTGCTTCAGATTTTGAAGGTATTGCAGATATGGTCTCAGATTTTGAGAAAGGAACCAACCCAGTAAGTTTTATTACTTCTATTTATAATTCATCTTAGTAGCTAAAGATTTAAAAATTTAAACAGTTACTACTATCTACCTTTCTTTTTACAGTTCAGACCTCTGGAACAACTGATGGGTGTCTTCCCAGCTGCCAGCGGTAATTTCCTCCCACCAACATGGCGGAAACTTATGACTGATCCAGTAAGAAAATTAAAGGGTCTTTGTTTGAATATTCATGTTAATATTGTCTCAACTACTTCACTAGTTGTCTGAGAAGCAGATATTATTTATTTAACTGTCTGTTATACCGTAGAACTTGTGTGGGCTTAAATGTTTCAGCTCATTCCAAATCTAATTTGATTTATATTAGATTCCAACTGTGAAATTATGCCCACAAAGGAATGATAATGACCTTTAGAGTTCTGAAAAAGTGTGAGGGAAAATCAGTATAAAATGTGTTTCAATATAAATTAGCACTTGTGGTTTAGATATTCACAAAATGGCTGCCACATTTAAAGTACTGTATGTAGTAATTAATTTATTTCTCCACTATCCAATGAAATAAATGGATTTCTGACTTGACTACTCTTTTAAACTATATGGATTTATTCTTATAATGATATTTTGATTTTATTTCTATTTAATCACCCTTGAAAATACATTTTTGCACTAAATTTTGTTCATAAGCAAAATGAGCATGACAGAGAAAAGATTGCCATAGCCTTTCATTTAACTTTTCAGGGTTTGTTGTTGTTTTAGTTGTGAAGTCGTGTCCGACCCATCGCGACCCCATGGACAATATTCCTCCAGGCCTTCCTATTCTCTGCCATCCTCTGGAGTCCGTTTAAGCTCACGTCTACTGCTTCACTGACTCCATCCAGTCACCTCATTCTCTGTTGTCCCCTTCTTCTTTTGCCCTCAATCTTTCCCAGCATTAGGCTCTTCTCCAGTGAGTCCTTCTTTCTCATTAGGTGGCCAAAGTATTTCAGTTTCATCTTCAGGATCTGGCCTTCTAAAGAGCAGTCAAGGTTGATCTCCTCTAGGACTGACTTGTTTGTTCACCTTGCAGTCCAAGGGACTCGTAGAAGTCTTCTCTAGCACCATAGTTCAAAGGCCTCAATTCTTTGGCACTCAGCCTTTCTTATGGTCCAACTTTCACAGCCATACATTGCAACTGGGAAAACCATAGCCTTAACTATACACACTTATGTTGGCAGAGTGATGTCTCTGCTTTTTAGTACACTATCTAGATTTGCCATAGCTTTCCTCCCCAGGAGCCAGCATCTTGATTTCTTGGCTGCAATCCCCATCTGCGGTGATCTTGGAGCCCAGGAAAATAAAATCTGTCACTACCTCCATTTCTTCCCCATCTATCTGCCAGGAATTGAGAGGGCCAGATGCCATGATCTTAGTTTTCTTAATGTGAGTTTCAAGCGAACTTTTGCACTCTCCTCCTTCACCCACATCAAGAGGCTTTTTAGTTCCTCTTCGCTTTCTGTCATTAGGTGGTATCATCTGCATATCTGAGGTTGTTGATATTTTTCCCGGCAATCTTAATTCCAATTTTTGATTCATCCAGCCCCGCCTTGCTCATGATGTGCTATGCATATATGTTAAATAGGCAGGGTGATAGTATACAGCCTTGCCGGACTCCTTTCCCAATTTTGAACCAATCAGTGGTTCCATGTCCAGTTCTCACTGTTGCTTCTTGACCCGCATACAGGTTTCTCAAGAGACAAATGAGATGGTCTGGCACACCCATCTCTTTAAGAACTTGCCACAATTTGTTGTGATCCACACAATCAAAGGCTTTATCATAGTCAATGAAGAAGTAGATTTTTTCTCGAACTCCCTAGCTTTCTCCATGATCCAGTGTATGTTGGCAATTTGATCTCTAGGTCCTCTGCCTCTATGAAATCCTGCCTGTACTTCTGGTAGTTCTCGATCCACATACTGCTGGAGCCTAGCTTGTAGGATTTTAAGCATAACCTTACTAGCATGTGAAATGAGTACAATGGTGCGATAGTTTGAACGTTCTTTGGCATTGCCTTTCTTTGGAATTGGAATATAAACTGACCTTTTCCAATCCTGTGGCCACTGCTGAATTTTCCAAATTTGCTGACAAATTGAGTGTAGCACTTTTACTGCATTGTCTTTTAAGATTTTGAATAGCTCAGCTGGAATACTGTCTTCTCCACTAGCTTTGTTGTTGCTCAGATTTCCTAAGGCCCATTTGACTTCACATTCTAGGATGTCTGGTTCAAGGTCAGTGACCACCCCATCATGGTTATCAGGGACTTTAAGCTCGTTCTTGTATAGTTCTTCTGTGTAATTTTGCCACCTCTTCTTAATCTCTTCTGCCTCTGTTATGTCCCTATCACTTTGGTCCTTTATCATGCCCATCTTTGCATGAAACGTTTCCCTTCATATCTCTGATTTTCTGGAAGAGATCTCTGGTCCTCCCTATTCTATTGTTTTCTTATATTTCTTTGCACTGTTCATTTAAGAATGTATTCTTATCTCTTCTAGCTATTCTGTGGAATTCTGCATTCAACTGGGTGTATCTTTCTCTTTCTCCCTTACCTTTTGCTTCCATTCTTTCCTCAGCTATTTGCAAAGCTTCCTCAGACAACCATTTTCCTTTCTTGCCTTTCTTTTTCTTTGGGATGGTTTTAGTTGCTACCTCTTTTACAATGTTGCAAACCTCCGTCCATAGTTCTTCAGGCACTCTGTCTATCAGATTTAATTCCTTAAATCTATTTGTCACCTCTACAGTATATTCATCAGGGATATAGTTCGTACCTGAGTGGCCTGGGGCTTTTTCCTACTTTCTTCAATTTAAACCTAAATTTTGCAAGGAGAAACTCATGATCTGAACTACAGTCAGCTCCTGGTCTTGTTTTTACTGACTGTATAGAGCTTCTCCATCTTTGGCTGCAGAGCACATAGTCAATCTGATTTCTGTGTTGACCATCTGGTGATGTCCATGTATAGAGTCGTCTCTTGGGTTGTTGGAAAAGAGTGTTTGCTATGACCATCGCATTATCTTGACAGAATTCTATCAGTCTGTGCCCTGCTTCATTTTGTACTCCAAGGCCATACTTGCCTGTTCATCTTTTGGCTTCCTACTTTAGCATTCCAATCCCCCATGATGATAAGGACATCATTTTTTGGTGTTAATTCTATCAAGTGCTGTAGAGCTTCATAGAACCAGTCAATTTCATCCTCTTCAGCACCAGTGGTTGGGCATAGACTTGGATTACTGTGATATTGAATGGTTTGCCTTGGATTCGGACTGAGATCATTCTGTCATTTTCGGGATTGTATCCCAGTATTGCTTTTCCTACTCTTCTATTGCTTTATGAAGGCTACTCCATTTCTTCTGAGGGATTCTTGCCCGCAGTAGTATACCTGATGGTCATCTGAATTAAATTTACCCATTCCTGTCCATTTTAGTTCACTGATTCCTAAGATGTCGATGTTCAGTCTTACCATCTCGTTTGACCGTGTCCAGCTTACCTTGATTCATGGATCTTACATTCCAGGTTCCTATGGAGAAAACATCTTTACAGCATCGGACTTTCCTTTCACCACCAGATACATCCACAGCTGAGTGTCCTTTTGGCTTTGGCCCAGTCACTTCATTCTTTCTGGCACTACTAGTACTAGCCCTCTGCTCTTCCCCAGTAGCATATTGGACACCTTCTGACCTGATGGGCTCATCTTCTGGTGTCATATCTTTTTTCCTTTTTGTACTGTCCATGGGGTTTTCATGGCAAAGATACTGGAGTGGGTTGCCATTTCCTTCTCCAGTGGATCACATTTTGTCAGAACTCCCTGCTAAGACCTGTCCATCTTGGGTGTCCCTGCACGGCATAACTCATAGCTTCATTGAGTTATGCAAGCCCCTTCGCCACGACAAGGCAGTTATCCATGAAGGGGTTTCAGGGTTTACTGGTAGCTAATTAACTGTTGTCTTTTCGTGCTTCTATTTGACCACAGCACACAATGAAGCAATCCCTAGCTGAGGGAAGAAAGGAAATATCACCACTTTTATCTCCACTTTTTAAATATTTAAATTTTTAAACAAGAACTTTGTTTATGAAATCTATAGTAATTAAAACAAGGGATGAACAAGGAAAAAAAACTTTGCTTGTGTAATGGGAATTTTGTTGGAACATTGGATAGAAAACAGAGAGAAGGATATAAAAATGAACTTTAATTACATTAATGTTCATGCCTGAACTTTTGAATTTTAATAGTTTCTGTACCAGTTCCTTGTTGGAAAAAGAGATTCTGTTTTGACTGTAAGGGGAAAAGAGATGCATGATTTTTCAATCTCTGGCTTATGGTTGAAGGGATGATTAGGCTAAAATAGAATGAAAGTGAAAGAGGAGTAACTAGCCAATGGGCATGTTCTCTCCTTGATCATGCCCCTCCCTCTTGCTTTGCATGGATAAGAGGAATTGAAAGTCGAGCTCTCTTTGGATCAAGCTCTGAGTTTCTCAGCATTTTCCTGCCGAGAAACAAAAACCAGCCTTACCCCTGCTATTAGCATGCTCTTATAGATATGTTCAATAGCTGCTACCTTTGTGAGTTCTAATGTACACTTGTGTGCCCAAATTATCCAGCACTTAAAAGGTTTATTTTATTTTATATGAAGCAGCCTGGGAATTTGGGAGGAGGAAGAGGGAGTGGAACATAGGAAGCAAAAGTTTGCTGATTGCATAGCTTTTGCACTTAGTTTAATGACTCAGATTCAGGGCTTAGTTAAAAAGTGTAAATTTTACACCTTGAAAATGTATTTTTAAAATTTAAATTATTGCTTTAGAATAGTTTGTAAACTCCTTTCTTTAAACAAAATGCTCTTTGAATTACATTTCAAAAAATAATAGTGCCTTCATCCAACACTGCAGATTTCTAAATCATTGTAATAATACAATGTTATTAATGTTATTAAAACAGGATTCAAGTATAATTGACTTCTATCCTGAGGACTTCGCTATTGATCTGAATGGGAAAAAATATGCTTGGCAAGGTAACTATTTCATCATGAGGTCAATATTTGTATGGTTAGTCTTGGGAATAATTTTAAGAAAACAGGAAAGACGTTCCATTTATAGATTTGCTAGCAGTTGCTAAACTGATTTCTATGTGCTGTTTTCCTTAATGGATTTGTAAAAAATAATAAACCAATAAAGATTGAATGAGTTGTGATACATAGTAATTTCAGCATATCTAGATGGAATTTATTGCTGTGACTAAAATAAAGTAACATTTTAGATACTTAATAATAAGCTTTTTGAATAGTTTTTATAATAGAAAAATCAGTGTGAAGTGCTGTATTTTATATGTTCTGCCCAGGATCATGCAAGAGGACTCTACTTGCACAGCTGTCCTCTTCCTTAGTTGCATTTTGCCTCTCCTCAACCCATTTTTCCTCTGGAGAAAGCCAGGAAATATGCTTGGCTGTAGGGCTCTTCCGCTGATAAATTAACCTATTAAATGTCACTCTAAAATAAATTTCTTGCTTTTGCAATTTCTTTGTATTTTTATTAGGATGTTTAGAGATTTGGTATTTGTAATAGGTACAACTGGAAGTTGTCTTTTTGCACTTATTATAATCAACACGTATTGATTATGTGTATTTCAACTTCTTAACTTCAGTCATGACCATAATCCAAACTCAAGAGGTTTGTTCTTTGTAGTGAAATGTGGTTTAAGATGGCTCCAGATGGTACTGAACATTTGTTAAATTTGCTTAGATTGTATGTTACTTTTTTCTTTAGCTCTATAGACTATTCACATAAGACTAAAATTTCAAAAAAAATCTGTTTCAGAGATAAATGCCGGTTTAGTCCCATTAATAGCACTTAGACTTATATACATCTTCAGACTGCTTTGCAGCCGTCTCTAAGCGGTTTATAGAGTCAGCAAATTGCCCCCAACAATCTGGCTCCTCCTTTTACCCACCTCGGAGGATGGAAGGCTGAGTCAACCTTGAGCCGCTCAGAATCGAATTCCTGGAATGAGCAGTTGAGTTAGCTTGCAGTACTGCATTCTAACTACAGTGCTACCACGGCTCTTAAAAAAACTTTATTGAAAATTATTCTAACATTTCTGGGAAGGTAAATGATGGATATACACTAAGTGTAAAATTAACAAAAGTGGGTAAGTGCATGTATTTTCTTTTCCTTCTTTCCCCACCTTCAGGGAAAGTCAATGATCTTAAGTTAAATTTTTTAAGTCCATGATTTTGATGGAAGAGCTAAATATATACTTAATTATCTCTTCTTGAAATCCAGTGTTATAATTTGGTTTGCCCAAATATCTTTTAAAACTTTCTCCTTGATATTGTTAGAGATAAATGTAAGTTCCAATTGCTTATTTTCCTAGGGGTTGCTCTGTTGCCTTTTGTTGATGAACGCCGTCTAAGAGCTGCTTTGGCACAGGTGTATCCCAACCTCACTTCTGAAGAAAGTAAGAATTGCAGGATTGTAAAATGGTTTTAGATAGAACATTTTGGTAGTGAATTGAATTGAATTGAATTGAATTGAATTGAATTGAATTCTTTATCGGCGAAGTGTGATTGGATTGGATAGGACAGGACAGGACAGGACAGGACAGGACAGGATAGGATAGGATAGGATAGGATTCTTTATTGGCCAAGTGTGATTAGATAAGATAGGACAGGACAGAATAGAATTCTTTATTGGCCAAGTGTGATTGGACACACAAGGAATTTGTCTTTGGTGCATATAGTGATATTTATATATAAATAAAAGACATTAATTTCTGTTTCATTCTCAAGTAATTAGACAGTAAATATATGTGCCATCTTATACTATTCCAATCTTGGTCCTTCTAATTATTTATAGTACAAAAATATCTCATCACCCACCCACATTACCTTTTAAGTTGAATATTCTTTTTGTTAGCATAATTTTGAATCACATTTTGATCACATTTACATCAAATATTCAACTGAAATGCTATGGGGAACTGAGTTATTCAATACAATAATTCTACAAATTGTAAGAGAAGAAGAGGCAGAGTCGAGAGGACTCAGCCTAGAATTGTTAGATATCCACAAGCATTCCAAGTCCAGCCCCCTTTGAATTCCATTGACTTATCCAGCACCAATTTAGTGCTGACTATTATTTGACTAGATTCTTCTGAATTGGCTTGAGCAATAAATCTTAACTGGAACTTAATGTATGGTCCTGATTCTTTCTGCCTGACACCATTTCAACATAAAAATGCAATTTTGTCAGTTTTCTGTGACATGCAAACTATTTATATTCACCCTTCAGTGGCAAATAATAATAAAATCTGTATGCAAAATTGCAGAATGTAATAGTACCCTTCTATAGCTCTTCATGTCAAATACTTAAACAATGAAGAAAAACAGCAGAACATGGACCTGTTCTTTAGGAATTCTGACGAGCATCCAAGTATCTTTATTACATAAACTGTTATTCAGATTGACAAGTAGTCACAAGGGATGGAGACTACAGGAAAGAGATGTTAAGTTTCTCCTGAATAAAAGTAATATAAATTTTTCTTTGAAAAAGTGGTGTACAATTCAATAACTCCTATGTAAAATCAGAAGTCCTTGCAAAGGATTCCCACTGTCTACTCTTTTTAGACATTTCATAATGAAGTAAGTATTATTACTTTATTTCCTTTTCTAGACAGAAGAAATAGTCTTGGTGGTGATATCCTTTTTGTTGGGAAACATCATCAGCTTCATGACTTCATTCTTGAACAGTATAAGTCTAATGAAAAAGAGGTATGTCTTGTTATATTTCTTAGTTGTATGAAATGAAGTATGTCTCAACTACATAATTGTCATTAGAGCTATTTTGGTTAAGTTAATCAGGATTTTTTTACTCCTCAATAGCCAGTAGATATACCCCCTGAACTGTGTCATGGAATACAGGGAAATCTCACCTTGAATGAATATCCCATCCTTCCAGATGAGTAAGTACAGCTTATACTGTAATTAGTTTGCTGACAAATTGCTCATGGTTAATTTATTCCATATATGATAAGACTGCTTTGTTTTATTCATTGTCAATGAATTTTTAAAAATCTAGTCATATTAGAAGGAGAATAATGAGGAAGATCATCTGTGGATGTGAAAGTTGGAAAGAAGTATATACATTTGTGAAAATAAAGATGTAAAAGATCATCCCTCCCAAAACTACAAATACTTTCCCATGTAGGAAATCACTAAAGGGATTGATTGATTGAGTCTCTACATCGAAACTCTTGACAGTTCACAATAATTGTGCAACAGTTACAATAATTGCATTGCGTTGTAAATATAAGAATACAATCTTGGCAACATCATTTTGACCAGCCAAAAGCCTATGAATAGAATAGAATAGAATAGAATAGAATTTTATTGGCCAAGTGTGATTGGACACACAAGGAATTTGTCTTGGTGCATATGCTCTCAGTGTACATAAAAGAAAAGATACGTTCATCAAGGTACAACATTTACAACACAATTGATGATCAATATATCAATATAAATCATAAGGATTGCCAGCAACAAGTTATAGTCATACAGTCATAAGTGGAAAGAGATTGGTGATGGGAACTATGAAACGATTAATAGTAGTGCAGATTCAGTAAATAGTCTGACAGTGTTGAGGGAATTATTTGTTTAGCAGAGTGATGGCCTTCGGGAAAAAACTGTTCTTGTGTCTAGTTGTTCTGGTGTGCAGTGCTCTATAAGTGTCGTTCTGAAACAGTTTAGGTCCAGGATGCGAGGGATCTGCAAATATTTTCACGGCCCTCTTCTTGATTCATGCAGTATACAGGTCCTCAATGGAAGGCAAGTTGGTAGCAATTATTTTTCTGCAGTTCTAATTATCCTCTGAAGTCTGTGTCTTTCTTGTTGGGTTGCAGAACCGCACCAGACAGTTATAGAGGTGCAAATGACAGACTCAATAATTCCTCTGTAGAATTGGATCAGCAGCTCCTTGGGCAGTTTGAGCTTACTGAGTTGGCGCAGAAAGAACATTCTTTGTTGTCCTTTTTTAATGATGTTTTTGATGTTAGCTGTCCATTTGAGATCTTGCGATATGATAGAACCCAGAAATTTGAAGGTTTCTACTGTTGATACTGTGTTGTCAAGTATTGTGAGAGGTGGAAGTATGGAAGGGTTTTTCCTAAAGTCTACCACCATTTCTACGGTTTTGAGTGTGTTCAGTTCCAGATTGTTTTGGTTGCACCACAAGGCTAGTCGTTCGACCTCTCGTCTATATGCGGATTCGTCATTGTCTCGAATGAGACCAATCACTGTTGTGTCATCTGCGAACTTCAGTAGCTTAACAAATGGATCATTGGAGATGCAGTCATTGGTATACAGAGAGAAGAGAAGTGGGGAGAGCACACAGCCTTGGGGGCCCCCTGTGCTAATTGTACAGGTATTTGATGTGATCTTGCTTAGCTTCACCTGCTGCTTCCTGTTTGTTAGGAAGCTTGTGATCCACTTACAAGTCTGTTCCGGTACCTGTAGCTGGTTTAGCTTAGTTAGAAGAATGTCTGGAATGATGGTATTGAATGCTGAACTAAAGTCTACAAAAGGACCCTTGCATAGGTCTTTGGAGACTCAAGATGTTGTAGGATGTAGTGCAGAGCCATATTAACAGCATCATCTGTTGATCTATTTGCTCGGTATGCAAATTGCAAGGGTCTAAGGCGGATTCGTGATGATTTTCAGGTAGGAAAGCACTAGCCTTTCAAAGGTTTTCATGACTACAGATGTTAGAGCAACTGGTCTGTAGTCATTCAGTTCCTTGATGGTGGGCTTCTTCGGCACTGGGATGATGGTAGAGCGTTTGAAGCAAGAAGGAACATAGCACATCTCTAGTGATTTATTGAAAATATGGATGAAGATGGGGCCAATTGGTCAGCACAGACTTTTAAGCAAGAAGGAGTTATCTTGTCTGGGCCTGGAGCTTTTCCTGGCTTTTGTCTGTGAAATAGGTCCTGCACTTCCTTTTCTGTGATCACTAGGGTTGTGAACCCAATGAAATGGGGTCAGTTGTAGGAGGCTTGGCTGTTGTTGGTGTGTCTGAGATGGGGTTGTGGAGATAGGTGGCTGTAGTTTCCTTTCAAACCTGCAGTAAAACTCATTCAGGTCATCTGCCAGTTGTTGAGTAGCTGCAGCTGGGAAGTAGGGGAGGGAGTGGATGAATGACCTGGAAATTGTCATTGAACATTAAAAATATGACCACAGCAGTCTGGTAACACTGAATTTCATTCTCTTGGGAAAAATACCGTGTTTCCCCAAAAATAAGACCGGGTTGTATTTTCTTTTGACTGCTGAAAAAACAGCTAGAGCTTCTTTTAAGGAGGGTCTTATTTCTCTCCCCCCCCGTACCAGTATGAAGCGGGGGGTTGAGCGGCCCCTTGTGCCAGCTTCCCGAAGGGTCACAGCAGGCCATCCCACCATCCATGAAATAGCTGCTTCGTGAATGCTGCTCAGGCCACCGTCTTCTGCAAACGTGGTAATCTCCCCTCTCCCCCACCTGCAAATCGTCCTTTCAAAGAGGAGCTTCACCACGAGTAAGAGGCAGATGGAGGCAGCATTTCTTCTGCCTGTCCTCCTTTTCTCAGTCTATGCTGCCCGCGCAGAGCCAATAAGAGAGCTGTAGCGCCAGCCAGGGCCTGAAGAGTGCCAGACTCAGCATAGCTGTAAGCCCGATGCCTGCAGTACTGAATAGGCCTTTAGGCCAATGCTCAGCAGCCCAAAGGGGGCAGCAGGCGAGGCAGCACAGGCAGCACGGCTCCATCTGCAACACCAGCAGCATGGGGCCTGCCGCAGCCGAGAAATATCCCAGCAGTAGCTGGGCCAGCAGGCAGGCTGGGTGAGAAGCTTTCCTCTGGCCAGGTACTGAAGCTCCACCACTGCTACTGGTGGGGGGGAGAGAGATCTGGGCTGGCGGCGATGTGTGCTCTCTCTCTCTCTCTCTCTCTCTCTCTCTCACACACACACACACACACACACGTCCCTCACACACACATACACCCTCCAAGGCAGCTACATCCCTTCACCAACCTGCTTTCCAGCTCCATTCTCCACTGTGCATGCAGGGCAAGAAGTCTGTTGTACTATAGTAAAAAAATAAATACAGTAGTTCAGGCTTTCCAACTTCTCATGAACAAAAAAAATTGTGTGAAGTTCAAAGGTCTCAACTGGTTTTTTTAACCGTAGTCCCACAGACTTCTTGTCCTGCATGTGCAGCGGAGAACGGAGCTGGAAAGCAGGTTAATGAAGGGATGTGGCTGCCTTGGATGGGGGTATGTGAGGGACCTCTGTGTGTGTGTGTGAGTGAGAGAGAGAGAGAGAGAGAGAGCACATCACCGCCAGCCCTCTTGAGGTTGGATTGGATCTCCCCCCCCTTCTCTTCCCCTCTCCCCCAGAGGCAGTGGCTGGCCGACATGGAGCTTCTCACCCACTCTTCCTGCTGGCCCACCTGCTGCTGGGACACTTCTCAGCTGCGATAGACGACATGCTGCTGGCGTCGCAGGTGGAGCTATGCTGCCTGTGCCGCCTTGCCCGCTGCTGTCTTTGGGCTGCTGAGCCCAAGCCTGCATGCCTGCTCAGTGCTGCAGGCGCTGGGCTACAGCTACATTGAGCCCGGTGCTCTTCGGGCCTTGGCAGGCGCTGCAACTCTCATTCCAGCTGTGCGTGGGACGGTGGCAGGCGAGGCAGCATGGCTCCACCAATGGCCACTCATGAAGAGGCGAGGCAGGCTGGCGACACTCTGGTTTTCAGAGATTTTCAATCGGATCTTGTTGATGGGCTGGGCCGGGTGGCAGGCAAGGTGGTTGCAAAACTGCCGTAAATGAGGCAGGCACCAAAGGTGACTAGGGACAGCCCTACGCCTGCCTTCACAGCCGGTAAGAGAGCCGCAGTGCCCGCCAGGGTCCAAGGAGCATCGGGTTCAGTGTAGATGTATGCTAAGCCCAGCATCTGCAGCATCAAATAGGTGTGCAGGCTGGTGCTCAGCAGCTCAAAGGCAGCAGGTGAGGCGACACAGGCAGCATGGCTCCACTGACAAGTGCAGCACTGTCAGGAGGGCGAAGAGGCCAGCAGCAGCATGGGCTGTCACTTGGCCATTTAAAGACTTGTGGATTTCAACTCCTAGAACTCCCCGGGTCCATTGGAGTTGGAAGTTCGATCACACCCCACGAGGAATCCTCCATGCTGGCGGACAGTTGTCTGTGAAAGCTGAGATGGACAGCCAGAGGAGGGGAGGGGGAAGAAGGGAACGAGAAAGCATAGACCTTTCTCAGCACAAAGCTTCATAGAACGCAAATCAAACTGATGAAGGGGGGGATTTTCCTGTGAGTATGGTGTTAAAAGTTAACATTTCAGAAATGTTACCTCCAAAGGTCTCCTGGTGCAACACTCTGCTGCAGCTTTAGAGCATACCCCCGCTTTCCCTGTGAAGGATTGCAAGCCTGGAGGCTTCGCCTTGCTCCGAACAGCAGGAAAATCCCCCCCCCCCATTTCCCTGCCGATAGTTCTATCCTTGGGGACCTCTGCACAGATGCACATCCCAAAAATACTCCCTCTGAAGCCTTCAGCCTTTCAATCCTGCACAAAGAAGGTGGAGGTTTGCTCCGAAGCTGCGGCAGAGCATTGCACTGGGAGGCCTCCGCAGTGAGACAGAATGAGAGGCAGCTCCCGGCCCTTGCTGGCTCAGCTGATCTGTGGACCGTAATTAAGGGGCCAAGCCTCCATGAGGTGACCAGGGAAGAGAAGGGCTGCCTCCTGTGCTAGTCACGCCCCCTTCACTAGGGCTTATTTTTGGGGTGGGTCTTATATTATGCCCATTTCCCCAAAAATCAGGCTAGGGCTTATTTTCGAAGGTCATACTTTTGGGGAAACACAGTAGGTTCTTGTATTCTGTAGGTTAGCTCTTTGTTGACAAAGTTTATCCCTATGATGCATTGTTTTGTCCAATTAAAGTTTTGGTGCTTTAATATTATAAACCATCTGGAGTCTTTTGATTCTAGTGATATGCAAGAGAATGATATATATTTATAGTTAAAGCCCCAAGTGGGTTTCAGGCTAGTGTTAGCTAATCTTGTGAAGAATTTGCTGATATGTAAGCATTATTTTTTTAAGAACTTGCAGAGAAGTGATTTGTGAATATAGGATCTTGTTATATCTTGTAAATATATTTTCTTTTATGTTTTATTAAAATCAGTTGTATGATTAACTCATTTTAACCTCTTCCAGCATTTATAACCTGTACATTTTCATAAGTACCGTATTTTTCTGACTATAAGATGCACCAGAGTATAAGGCACACCAAGATTTCGAAGAGGAAAACAAGAAAAAAAAATAGTTTCTGGCCTCCACGCGTCTGTTTTTTGACCTCCCCAGCCCCCAGGAGTGCTGTGCAGGCCTCCCAAACCCTCTGCACGTCCTGTTTTTGCAAAAAACGGGCCCTCCCAAACCCCCCCACGAGTTGTGTTTTTGCCTTTCCCAGCCCCCAGGAGCACTCTGCAGGCCTCCCAAACACTCTGCGCATCCCATTTTTGGGAAAAACCGCCCCCTTTTTGGCCTTCCAAACTCCCCACACATCATGTTTTTGCTCTCCCCAGCCTCCAGGAGCACTCTGCAGGCCTCCCAAACCCTCTGCGCATCCTGTTTTCATGAAAAATGGGCCCTTTTTTGGCCTCCCAAACCCCCCACTTGTCACGTTTTTGCCCTCCCCAGCCCTTAGGAACACTCTGCAGGCCTCCCAAACCTTCTGCGCATTCTGTTTTTGGGAAAAACAGGCCTGTTTTTGGCAAAAATGGGACACACGAGGCGGGGTTTCAGGAGGCCAAAAATGACTGTATTCTGTGTATAAGACGCACCAACACTTCCACCCTGTTTTGGGGGGCGAGTGTGTCTTATACACCAAAAAGTACAGTATAAAGGATTAAATTAATTCCTGAACAAAATAGTGAGTATATATAAACAATATGATTTTTAAACAAAAGCAGGAAATTCAAAAGATAAAATAGAAAAAAACTATCATTAAGCCATAATACAAGAAAAGTATAATATGTATTGAGAAAGTGTGGTTTAGAAAATTTGCTGAGAGGCTTAATGGGAAAATAGAATAAAGATACACTAAATGAGACTATGAGCATGGGATTGAAGATAGGACTTAAAGCAGGCCCTGCACTTGTGACAATATGATAGGAAGAAGAAGAAGATTGAAGATAGGACTTTAGGTTTGCTAAAGAATAATAGAGGAAGAAATAACTAACTTGAATTGATGTGAAGCCCTGGTACTAAGTGCTCTGTTTTTATTAAATTCTATCTTCCTGTTCTGGTTTAAAAATAAATGTTGATTATTCCACTTTATGCACTAGTTTCTTCTTAAAATGATATATCAACAGACCTGACATTTTGAAATATTAATTTCAGTATTAATTTCCTCCTTTTCCTTGCTTGAATTGAGGCAAATTGCTGTTGCTTTTAATCTTTCTGTAGCAGTGCACGCTTAAAACCATGTTGCCTGAGAATTTTATCTCAGGCATGTTAAAATATTTGTACATTTTGTGTTGGTTACTTAGACCACTTAACTGTTCTATTACACAAAAGGCAAATGTTCTGGATTATGGCCATTGACAATTTATGTTTGTGTTCTACCATTCTCTACAATCATGAAGGTTTTTTATTTGAAATGAAGAGTTTTTGCCTTTCCCCTTAACCATTAGATCAGTGCCATCTCCTGTACCGCTGCTGCGTGATCTGACACAGAATTCTGCCATAAGGTAAATTTTAAATTCAGATTATAGTATACCATCTTTTACCAATCCTGGTTTATCATCTAACTGTGTCACAGATAGGTAGAAGAGAAAATAGAGGTTATCCCTTTATATTACAGGCTTTTGGTGTTTTGGGTTCACAGTCAACTGAAATGTTAAACCTTAGAAAATAATTTGCCTTTTGTTCAGTAATTATGATCTTAGTTCCATAAATTCCTTTGCTAGTCTCATATGCGGACGGTGATTAGAGGCCTATCTCTGTCTTTATCTTGTCATCTAGAACTTCATAATCCTGCTGCATATTTATTTACATTCTGTATTCCCCATAAGATTACACTAGTGAATCCGATGAAATAACATGAATGATTCTAAGAGAATCTATACAAGAGTTCATTAATTGTAATCCATAGATCATTCACTTCTCTGCCCTTATTTAGTTCATTTCTCGAGACAAACACAATTCTGTGACTCATGTAGAAATAGACCGTTGCCTCCTGAATGATGTGGTAATTTTTTCCATCATCCTCTGTCAAAGGAAATCTATTGTGGGACTAAAGTGTGCCTTCCATTTTAATTGCAAAAACAATATTTTTCTGAATCCATGGGAAAAAACAATTCCTTTCTTCTTTGAGATGGCAAGTCTTAAATAAAGTTTATTCAGACAAAATAACCCTTTAGTCTTTGCTTGCCTCCCACAGTAATGGAAGGGAAGAAGGTGGGAAAGAAAAATGATGGGAAGAAAAATGGCTTCCAGGATCAGATTGCCAAGGGATCAGGCTGCCAACAGGCTGTTCTCATGAAAAATGTTAGGTAGACACTAGGAGCTGGGTTCCATCTAACGCATTCACATGTGTCAGAATAGCTATACTTCGGGCTGGCTTTGATATGAAAGAAGATCCTGGCTTTTCCCTTCCAGCTTTTGGGAAGAAAAGGCAGTGAAAATTGTAGATGGCCATAGCAACTCCATGAGCAGTTCAAGGGTGCATGTAAACCTAGTGGGTTGTTCTTGCTTATACTATACTTGCCCCTTGTTGCATTTGCTGTCTTGTCCTTCTAAATGGTGAACAAAGCAAATAATCTCAACCAGGTTACTAAATATTTCCCAACTCCCAACAAATTCCATTGCTTCTCAGTTCATGTGCAGCGGAGAACGGAGCTGGAAAGCAGGTTAATGAAGGATGTGGCTGCCTTGGATGGGGGTATGTGAGGGACCTCTGCACAGATGCACATCCCAAAAATACTCCTCTGAAGCCTTCAGCCTTTCAATCCTGCACAAAGAAGGTGGAGGTTTGCTCAAACTGCGGCAGAGCATTGCACTGGGAGGCCTCCGCAGTGAGACAGAATGAGGCAGGCACCAAAGGTGACTAGGACAGCCCTCGCCTGCCTTCACAGCCGGTAAGAGAGCCGCAGTGCCGCCAGGGTCCAAGGAGCATCGGGTTCAGTGTAGATGTATGCTAAGCCCAGCATCTGCAGCATCAAATAGGTGTGCAGGCTGGTGCTCAGCAGCTCAAAGGCAGCAGGTGAGGTGACACAGGCAGCATGGCTCCACCAATGGCCACTCATGAAGAGGCGAGGCAGGCTGGCGACACTCTGGTTTTCAGAGATTTTCAATCGGATCTTGTTGATGGGCTGGGCGGGTGGCAGGCAAGGTGGTTGCAAAACTGCCGTAATGAGGCAGGCACCAAAGGTGACTAGGACAGCCCTCGCCTGCCTTCACAGCCGGTAAGAGAGCCGCAGTGCCCGCCAGGGTCCAAGGAGCATCGGGTTCAGTGTAGATGTATGCTAAGCCCAGCATCTGCAGCATCAAATAGGTGTGCAGGCTGGTGCTCAGCAGCTCAAAGGCAGCAGGTGAGGTGACACAGGCAGCATGGCTCCACCAATGGCCACTCATGAAGAGGCGAGGCAGCATGGCTCCACCAATGGCCACTCATGAAGAGGCGAGGCAGCATGGCTCCACCAATGGCCACTCATGAAGAGGCGAGGCAGGCTGGGTGAGAAGCTTTCCTCTGGCCAGGTACTGAAGCTCCACCACTGCTACTGGTGGGGAGAGATCTGGGCTGGCGGCGATGTGCTCTCTCTCTCACACACACACACGTCCCTCACACACACACCCTCCAAGGCAGCTACATTGAGCCCGGTGCTCTTGGGCCTTGGCAGGCGCTGCAACTCTCATTCCAGCTGTGCGTGGACGGTGGCAGGCGAGGCAGCATGGCTCCACCAATGGCCACTCATGAAGAGGCGAGGCAGCATGGCTCCACCAATGGCCACTCATGAAGAGGCGAGGCAGCATGGCTCCACCAATGGCCACTCATGAAGAGGCGAGGCAGGCTGGCGACACTCTGGTTTTCAGAGATTTTCAATCGGATCTTGTTGATGGGCTGGGCCGGGTGGCAGGCAAGGTGGTTGCAAAACTGCCGTAAATGAGGCAGGCACCAAAGGTGACTAGGGACAGCCCTACGCCTGCCTTCACAGCCGGTAAGAGAGCCGCAGTGCCCGCCAGGGTCCAAGGAGCATCGGGTTCAGTGTAGATGTATGCTAAGCCCAGCATCTGCAGCATCAAATAGGTGTGCAGGCTGGTGCTCAGCAGCTCAAAGGCAGCAGGTGAGGTGACACAGGCAGCATGGCTCCACCAATGGCCACTCATGAAGAGGCGAGGCAGGCTGGGTGAGAAGCTTTCCTCTGGCCAGGTACTGAAGCTCCACCACTGCTACTGGTGGGGAGAGATCTGGGCTGGCGGCGATGTGCTCTCTCTCTCACACACACACCCTCCAAGGCAGCTACATCCTTCACCAACCTGCTTTCCAGCTCCATTCTCCACTGTGCATGCAGGGCAAGAAGTCTGTTGTACTATAGTAAAAAATAAATACAGTAGTTCAGGCTTTCCAACTTCTCATGAACAAAAAAATTGTGTGAAGTTCAAAGGTCTCCTGGTGCAACACTCTGCTGCAGCTTTAGAGCATACCCCGCTTTCCTGTGGAGGACTGCAAGCCTGAGGCTTCGCCTTGCTCGAACAGCAGGAAAATCCCCATTTCCCTGCCGATAGTTCTATCCTCTGCACAGATGCACATCCCAAAAATACTCCCTCTGAAGCCTTCAGCCTTTCAATCCTGCACAAAGAAGGTGGAGGTTTGCTCCGAAACTGCGGCAGAGCATTGCACTGGGAGGCCTCCGCAGTGAGACAGAATGAGAGGCAGCTCCCGGCCCTTGCTGGCTCAGCTGATCTGTGGACCGTAATTAAGGGGTCAAACCTCCATGAGGTGACCAGGGAAGAGAAGGGCTGCCTCCTGTGCTAGTCACGCCCCCTTCACTAGGGCTTATTTTTGGGGTGGGTCTTATATTATGCCCATTTCCCCAAAAATCAGGCTAGGGCTTATTTTCGGAGGTCATACTTTTGGGGAAACACAGTAGGTTCTTGTATTCTGTAGATTAGCTCTTTGTTGACAAAGTTTATCCCTATGATGTATTGTTTTGTCCAATTAAAGTTTTGGTGCTTTAATATTATAAACCCTCTGGAGTCTTTTGATTCTAGTGATATGCAAGAGAATGATATATATTTATAGTTAGAGCCCCAAGTGGGTTTCAGGCTAGTGTTAGCTAATCTTGTGAAGAATTTGCTGATATGTAAGCATTATTTTTTTAAGAACTTGCAGAGAAGTGATTTGTGAATATAGGATTTTGTTATATCTTGTAAATATATTTTCTTTTATGTTTTATTAAAATCAGTTGTATGATTAACTCATTTTAACCTCTTCCAGCATTTATAACCTGTACATTTTCATAAGTACTGTATTTTTCTGACTATAAGATGCACCAGAGTATAAGGCACACCAAGATTTCGAAGAGGAAAACAAGAAAAAAAAATAGTTTTTGGCCTCCACGCGTCTGTTTTTTGACCTCCCCAGCCCCCAGGAGTGCTGTGCAGGCCTCCCAAACCCTCTGCACGTCCTGTTTTTGCAAAAAACGGGCCCTCCCAAACCCCCCACGAGTTGTGTTTTTGCCTTTCCCAGCCCCCAGGAGCACTCTGCAGGCCTCCGAAACTCTCTGCGCATCCCGTTTTTGGGAAAAACCGCCCCCTTTTTGGCCTTCCAAACTCCCCACACATCATGTTTTTGCTCTCCCCAGCCCCCAGGAGCACTCTGCAGGCCTCCCAAACCCTCTGTGCATCCTGTTTTCATGAAAAATGGGCCCTTTTTTGGCCTCCCAAACCCCCCACTTGTCACGTTTTTGCCCTCCCCAGCCCTTAGGAACACTCTGCAGGCCTCCCAAACCTTCTGCGCATTCTGTTTTTGGGAAAAACAGGCCTGTTTTTGGCAAAAATGGGACACACGAGGCGGGGTTTCAGGAGGCCAAAAATGACTGTATTCTGTGTATAAGACGCACCAACACTTCCACCCTGTTTTGGGGGGCGAGTGTGTCTTATACACCAAAAAGTACAGTATAAAGGGTTAAATTAATTCCTGAACAAAATAGTGAGTATATATAAACAATATGATTTTTAAACAAAAGCAGGAAATTCAAAAGATAAAATAGAAAAAAACTATCATTAAGCCATAATACAAGAAAAGTATAATATGTATTGAGAAAGTGTGGTTTAGAAAATTTGCTGAGAGGCTTAATGGGAAAATAGAATAAAGATACACTAAATGAGACTATGAGCATGGGATTGAAGATAGGACTTAAAGCAGGCCCTGCACTTGTGACAATATGATAGGAAGAAGAAGAAGATTGAAGATAGGACTTTAGGTTTGCTAAAGAATAATAGAGGAAGAAATAGCTAACTTGAATTGATGTGAAGCCCTGGTACTAAGTGCTCTGTTTTTATTAAATTCTATCTTCCTGTTCTGGTTTAAAAATAAATGTTGATTATTCCACTTTATGCACTAGTTTCTTCTTAAAATGATATATCAACAGACCTGACATTTTGAAATATTAATTTCAGTATTAATTTCCTCCTTTTCCTTGCTTGAATTGAGGCAAATTACTGTTGCTTTTAATCTTTCTGTAGCAGTGCATGCTTAAAACCATGTTGCCTGAGAATTTTATCTCAGGCATGTTAAAATATTTGTACATTTTGTGTTGGTTACTTAGACCACTTAACTGTTCTATTACACAAAAGGCAAATGTTCTGGATTATGGCCATTGACAATTTATGTTTGTGTTCTACCATTCTCTACAATCATGAAGGTTTTTTATTTGAAATGAAGAGTTTTTGCCTTTCCCCTTAACCATTAGATCAGTGCCATCTCCTGTACCGCTGCTGCGTGATCTGACACAGAATTCTGCCATAAGGTAAATTTTAAATTCAGATTATAGTATACCATCTTTTACCAATCCTGGTTTATCATCTAACTGTGTCACAGATAGGTAGAAGAGAAAATAGAGGTTATCCCTTTATATTACAGGCTTTTGGTGTTTTGGGTTCACAGTCAACTGAAATGTTAAACCTTAGAAAATAATTTGCCTTTTGTTCAGTAATTATGATCTTAGTTCCATAAATTCCTTTGCTAGTCTCATATGCGGACGGTGATTAGAGGCCTATCTCTGTCTTTATCTTGTCATCTAGAACTTCATAATCCTGCTGCATATTTATTTACATTCTGTATTCCCCATAAGATTACACTAGTGAATCCGATGAAATAACATGAATGATTCTAAGAGAATCTATACAAGAGTTCATTAATTGTAATCCATAGATCATTCACTTCTCTGCCCTTATTTAGTTCATTTCTAGACAAACACAATTCTGTGACTCATGTAGAAATAGACCGTTGCCTCCTGAATGATGTGGTAATTTTTTCCATCATCCTCTGTCAAAGGAAATCTATTGTGGGACTAAAGTGTGCCTTCCATTTTAATTGCAAAAACAATATTTTTCTGAATCCATGGGAAAAAACAATTCCTTTCTTCTTTGAGATGGCAAGTCTTAAATAAAGTTTATTCAGACAAAATAACCCTTTAGTCTTTGCTTGCCTCCCACAGTAATGGAAGGGAAGAAGGTGGGAAAGAAAAATGATGGGAAGAAAAATGGCTTCCAGGATCAGATTGCCAAGGGATCAGGCTGCCAACAGGCTGTTCTCATGAAAAATGTTAGGTAGACACTAGGAGCTGGGTTCCATCTAACGCATTCACATGTGTCAGAATAGCTATACTTCGGGCTGGCTTTGATATGAAAGAAGATCCTGGCTTTTCCCTTCCAGCTTTTGGGAAGAAAAGGCAGTGAAAATTGTAGATGGCCATAGCAACTCCGCAGAGCAGTTCAAGGGTGCATGTAAACCTAGTGGGTTGTTCTTGCTTATACTATACTTGCCCCTTGTTGCATTTGCTGTCTTGTCCTTCTAAATGGTGAACAAAGCAAATAATCTCAACCAGGTTACTAAATATTTCCCAACTCCCAACAGATTCCATTGTTTCTCAGTTCATGTTCCTAAATTCAAATCTGGTCACGTGATGATTCAACTTATAACCACAAAAACCTATAACCAAAATTCTGGACTCAGTCGTGTCCAAAATTTTGGACACGATTGGATTCATATCATGTCCAGAATTTTGGATCACAAGTTGAGGATTACCAGTACTTCTCCCCCAAAGTAATTTGTGGCCATACAGCCCTCAGTGATTACTATAATCTCATTTTCTTTAAAAAAATTTTTTTGCCAAAGCTAGGGAATTTGCTATAGAATTCCCCATTCCTGTCGGCTTTATCTCTATCATAAGCCAAAGGAAAAAAAATTCTAATAATAACTGCTGGAATAGCAAATGGAGGCAGAAAGATAATATGTCTGTGTAGTTCCCACTTTTGAGAGAGCATCCTGTCTTCCATCCATTATTCTATCTTTTTCAGTTGCCTGAAACTTTTTTATCTAAGTTGTACATTGTTCGAGTGATAAGTGTTTCATCTTCTCTAGAACAAAAGGAGTTAATTCTTTTCTGCCAGGCACAACCTCAAGTGACCAAAAAGATCCTCTATATTAAGTCCAACTTCCATTCTGGTTATAGGATAGTATAATTATTTTTTTGTATGGATTGAACAACCTTTCTGCTAGTGTGGACCGTATATTGGTACTTTTTTTTAATCTGCCCTGATGCTACAGTAAATGGTGCTCTCACACAAACAGCCAAATCTGTTACAGCAGTTTCCCGCAATCTCCCAAAATATAGACTATGTAATGTAGTCTCCGTTTATCCTGTATTATGAAGGATTGGTAAACGAAAAGACAAAGAAATCCACTTGTTTTATTTTATTCAGATTATATTGTAAGGATATAAAAACAAATAAAAAGTGTATATTAAATGAAACATGCAAACATTAAACTATGTTTAAAGGCATATGTTACCAATCTTCCATAGATGTGTTCTGTAGCTTGAGAGGGTACATCAGAGAGCTAATTAATCTTTTGAGGCTTTTTATCTTTTGACTCAAAAATGGCATGCTTCATTAATTTCAAATTATTAGAGCCATAAAATATAAACCAAGTCTTATTGCTGTGCTCACCCAAGAACTTTTTATGATGGGAATTAGTTCCTTCTCTTGGACTTACCTAATCTTTTATAGCATCCCTATTTTCCCAGGCTTTTGGTGAGGGGCTGAGGAAAGGTTCTTAAATAGCAGAAGATTCTGTTTCCAAATTGTGACACATTTAGAGGGTAATATTAAAAAATGAAGTTGTGTGCCATGAGTACCCAATCCCTGTTTTCCAAAAAAAAAAAAAAAAGTTAGTATTTCTGGATCACCTGAAAAATGCATGTACTAACTAGATTACCTGCTATTTGATGACTCATGTTCAATTTGCAAAGACGTTGGCATTTTTAAAGGATGGCATTTCCCCCTAATGTGCGCATTTTTATGAACCAATATTTGACCTAAAATATTCTAAGATTGATCCTGATGGATTCCTTAAATTATATTCTTGTTTGTGTTTCTGCATATTCCTTTCACGTTTTTGCTTGAAAAGAAATCTGTAATAGATTTTTCCTATTTCACCAGCCCATCTGTTTTAAGAAGGTCAGAATCCTTGGGAAAATAAGCTTAAGAAATAGATCCATTTTAGATCCTTGTATCTGTTGGGTCTACCAATATAATTGACAGTAGTATCTTATGAGAAGATCTCTGAGATGAAGACTATGTATGTGCTGTAAAATTTTTCTGCATGCAATTGAATGAAAAGTCACAGAAAGCATCTGCATGGAATTATTTTACACACCTTATTAGAGGTGTTGTCCACTGATAAACATCTTGGATTTGCTTGCAAAATAAGGAGCAAGTAAACCAGATTGATAGGACACATTTGTCTTTGCAAGTGATAAGTTTGACTGGCCTGACTTGATTTCTGATTAATTTGGTTAAATGTTTATCTTAAAAAGGAATGAAACAGTGAGAAATGTTCATAGAGCTGAGCTATTGGTCTTATTAAAACTTCACAATTGTTTCAAAAAATTTTTGTTCCCAGCATCAACTTTAAAGATCCACAATACCAAGAAGACTATATTTTTAAGGCAGTTGTATTATCTGGGGCAAAGTAAGTATGTCTTTTTGAAAATATTTCTGAACCGTTTACTATATAATAGAATGTAGGTATCTATACTCTGTTGAAATTTGGACCAGATGACTCTGGTCTCTTCCGTTGTCCAGACACATATTATACTAAATAATTTTGTCTTAACAATCAGAAAACCTGCAGCAGTTCTGAAGCCAGGTGACTGGGAGAAATCTAATAATGATGGCAAATCTTGGAAGCCACAGCTTGGCTTTAATCGTGATAGGAGACAGGTTCACTTGGACCAGTCAGCATTCAGAACATTAGGGTAAGTAGTTATGAGCTTTATTGATTGTTAATTAGTATTATTCATCTACATTTATTTACTCATATAGGTAGTCCTCAACTTACAACAGCTTGTTTAGTGACCATTCAACCATTGCTACGGCACTGAAAAAGGGGACTTATAGCCACTTTTCACAGTTACGACCATTGCAGCATCCCATGGTCAAATGATCAAAATTCAGATGCTTGGCAACTGATTCATATTTATGATGGTTGCAGTGTCCCAGGGTCATGTGATCCCATTTTTTGATCTTGTGACAAGCAAAATTAATGGGGAAGCCAGATTCACTTAACAACTGTGTTACTGATTTCCTAACTGCAATGGTTCACTTTAACAGTGGCAAGAAATTTCGTAAAATGGGGCAAAACTCACTTAACAAATGTCTCACTTAGTAGCAGAAATGTTGGGCTCAATTGTAAATTGAGGACTATCTGTATTTAGCAAGAAAACCATACAGAGATGTTTATGTATTGAAATAACTTGATGCATTTTGGTGAGTAGATTAAGAGTGTTAGAACATTTTATGTTGAATAGATGGTAAAAATATGAATGTTTTTGGTGTTTTGTGTTATTTTTAGTGAAAAATAGATCCACAAGATGTTGGGTGATTTTAGCAATAGCCCTAAGACTTATATACTGTTCCATACTGTTTTAGAGAACTCTCTTAGTGGTTTATAATGTCAGCATATTGCCCCCAACAATCTGGGTCCTTATTTTACCAACGTCAGAAGGATGGAAGGCTGAATCAACCTTGAACAGATCAGGATCAAACTCCAGGCTGTGGGCAGAGTTAGTCTGCAATACTAACCACTGCGCCATCACCATGATTTTACATTTGGAATTAAACAAATTTCATGGGAGAATGAATATCAATAACAATTAGTAATATAATCTTCAGTGTTGAAAAATTATGCTTCTTAGTACCCATCATGGCAGAAAACTACATGGAGAAAGTTATATCTATTAATAAGCATGATTTAGCCACTATTGGTATAGAATAGACTAGATAGATCCTTAATTTGATCTAATAGGGTTCTCATATTTCTACAAAATAAAAGACTTTTATTTTCTCTTGAAAAATAAGCATATTCTTTGAATCCCCCCAAGTATTCTCAAATTTGAAATATTTTAGCATTAACTATGCTCTTGCCTTGTTTTTTTCTTCAGTTTCCTAAGTTTTTATCTGGCTGCTTGATGTGAAGGAGCATTTCAAATCATCTTGTATATGTGTGAAAAGCAAGCCCTCACCCTCTAGCTTTCTAGGACATTTGTTATATGGCTCTTTATAATGTGCTTATTTTATTTATTCCCTATTAATGGCAAAATGCTCCCAAGATGATACTGTATTTATGTGTCAGAGTTTATTTGCATGATATGTGAACCTATTCCATGAAAAGAATCATGATTTACAACCATCATGGATAACTTGAAGGCAAAAACAGAAACAAATGAGTGATGAATTATGCTCCCAAAATTCACTATTCTTTGAAATACCTATCGTTATATTTTTTATAAGTTAGTAAAGTAACTTAAATCAAGGTTTAGACTTTAGTGTGCTCTGAAGTCTTTTTTCATTCGATAGGACAAATGGAATCATGAATTCTTTCTCCCCTAAGTAGAGTCATATATAATCTTAGTTATATGGATTATTGTACTGTATTTACATAATCTTATTTTCTTCCAGTTACTCTGGAAGACTTTATAAAATCAGTGTGCATATATTTGAATGTGCAGAAAGCTGCTTACATAAGATTGGTTTCCCATAGTGATGGACATGCATAATGCATATGTCTATGATTAGATTTATATCCTGCCTTTCCTATGCTCAAGGCACAGGGTCTCCATTCATTTTATCCCAACAACAGCAAATCCGTGAAGTAGGAGCTGAGAAGGAGGACTGGCCAAAAATTATCCAGTGAGAATTCGTGGTTAAAAGTGGACTGGATCTTCCTGGCTCTAATCCATCACAATATCAGTTCTACATGACTCAAAATAAATATATTTCTACGTCCATATATCTGTTTGACCAGAGCTTTAGGAATATATGTTTGTGCTGGTCTGAAACGCAAGCCTCCTGCTTCATGGAATAATGTGAAAATGAGTTTCCTTTGGATTCCTTTATTTCCTAGAAAATTAATACTTGTTTTTGTTTTTCTTTCCTACATTATAGACATGCAATGTCAAGGGACAGAGGACAATCAGGAAGTGGAGTATACAGTAATATTGGGCCCCCTGGGGCTTACAATCAAGGAAACACGTATAGACCATTGCTAGGCAGACCACAGCATCAGATTCCCAAATTGCTGTCAAGTAAGATTTTTTTCATTTGCCTTCTTTGTCAAGTTTCTTTGTTGAATAAAACATTTTTGCTGATGTCATAGACATAATAGTAGTTTTTTGTTCTTGAGTCTGTTTTAAGCTATTTAAATGCATTTCTTCACAGAAGAGCTTCTCTTCTGTTAGGGATGAGAAGATGATCTGAGAATTATCCCATTCAATTGAAGCACAAATTCACATGTAGTCCCAGATCTTATGTTTTCCAACTCCATATTTTAAATAAGGCTGGTTATCTAACCCAGCCAATTTTAGAAGTGGTATTACACCTTTTTCTTACCAGTGGACACATAGCAAATTTTGAGTAAATATAGATGCTATCAGAAAATGGATCTGGTGGCATACACATCTCTCCCCATTGATAGGGAAATAATTTTCACAAGAAATTGGCTATGTTCACCCAATTCATTTGGTTGCATTCACTCAACATGCTAAATTTGATTAATATTAAATAAGGTTTTTTAATGGCATTTGTATGAAAGCCCATTTGGTGTTTGGGGTATTTAGTATTTCAGAGGGATTGTGTCTACATCTTTGGTGCTTCCCTAAAGAAACTATGTTCCTAGGAAAATATGTATGAGATAAAGAGGTATCAACAAGGTCTTCCTCCTGAAGTTTATTTTGTCTCCATAAGACATGAAAAGAGCTATAAAATTCTTGTTCCAGAATGGTTCTACCGTAAACAAGAACATTACCCTTATATTTGATCCTACTTGATGATACAGCAGTACCTCCCTCTCATTCTTGACAGCTGCTGATACCTTGAAAGCAAACTTACAGATCCATGAAAGATCATAGAATGGTACAAAATAAGCTAATGTGAGGTCCTTGGTGCTCTCTGAATTTGCTGGTTTCATTACAGACATTTCATTACCAAACTAGGATTTGAAAGCAGTAGGATTTGCTCTTATTTTTATATATTAGTGGCTTGCCCTGTCAGTTTTGCCAGGAGTATTCTTGATGGTTCCTTGTTTGGCTGTTATTAACTATTACCTTGTCTGTGTTGGTAGTTCTTTGATTGGGGTATTGTTTACTTCTTTTTTTTATTAAAAAGTTTTACAAAAAATTTTACCCATACATCCCCTCCTCCTCCCACCAACCCTTAAACATTATCTTCTTCTTCAAAGTATTTTGTATAATCCACCAAATTCATATATCCACCATATATAATAATAAATAGTATCAGCCCAACCAGATCTCCAACATTTAATTATAAATTCAAATACGTACACGCCAGTGTTTAGAATCTAGATACCATCTCTAAGACATTTTACAAAATTTTCTTCTTAAATTTTTAATTTATATAAATTTAACATTTAACCCAATCCCCTTTTATCATACAATCCTTAACTAATTCCATTTCTTATTCTATTTTTATCAACACCTTATATAACCCCTCAGTTTTTATCCAGAATAACTTAATTTTTAACAAATCCACCATATATAATCAAATATCATTGCATTTAAATTCCAGATACCATCTACAAAACATTTTATAAAATTTAACTAGTTCCATTCCTTATTCTATTTTATCAACACCTTATGTTCCCAAAATCAATTTTTAACTTATTTTCTAACAGATCCACCACTTATAATCAAATAACATTACTACAAATTCTTCTTCAAGATTTAAACACATACACAGTACTTTTTAAATATATTCAAAAATTTCAGTTATGATTTACCCTTTCCCATAAAAGGAAACTCTTTTCGCTTGATATTGCTGCTTCTTTACTCTTTGTTCTTTTCGTTTAATATTTATTGGAGTCAATCTTTGCTCATTTAAATCCCCTACTTTTTCCAGTGTTCTTCTTCAGCAATTGCCATCCCAGCTTTAAGTTGTGTGTGCTTTACTTCCTTTTCCTGCTTTTTTCCAGTCTTCACTTTTTTTTATACATTAGTATAAAAATCTCTTGCTTTAAAAACTGTGTTAAGACGATATTTTCTTCCTTTATAATTTACTGTTAGTCCAGCTGGAACATCCCATCTAAACTGCATCTGACGATTTCTAAGTTCATCCACCAAGAAAGTAAACTCCTTTCTAGATCTTAACATTTTAGCAGGAATTTCTTTGAACACTAATATCTCTTGTCCTGATATTTGAATTTTATTTTTATAAGATACTTGTAAAATTTCATTCCGAATCCTCCTAGTTGTAAAATAGATAACAACATCTCTTGGTAACTGTCTCTGGCAACCCAGGAGTTAACACAATAAATGTTTTCGATTTGAGTTACAAATTCTGCTGGTTGTTCTCCAAATATACGTGCAAAAGCATCTGCAAAAATATCTTTTAGATTCTCGCGCTTATTTTCTTTGAGACCTCTCATTCTTAGGGCAAACTCCATTGATCTATATTGCAACAAAACCAACTCTTCATCTGCCCTGTTCATCTTGGTCTGGACCTCCTCTATTTTATTTTCCAAATTCACATTAGCTTGATTAATTTCTTCCACTCTTCCATCCAACTGAACCGTGTATTCAAACAATCTTTGAAATACTGCCCTTATATCCTTATTCCTAATTTAAGGGTATTGTTTACTTCTTGATTGTTGGTCTAAGCTAGGGGTGTCAAACTTTATTTCATTGAGGGTGGCTTCAGGATTGTGTTTGATCTTGGAGGGGGGAGACGTAGCTAGCGTGACATCACTTGTATCGGGGTGCCTGTAGTGACCTGAGTGCTCTGCCAGCAAAAACGGGCTCCCGAGCTCCATTTTCAGCTGCGACAATGTCCTGCAACCCTCTGCCAGTGAAAATGGAGCTCAGGAGGGCCACCTTTTGCTGGCAGAGGCATCACGGGCCGGTTCTTTGCTGTGTCCAGGACAGCCTCACGGGCCAGATCTAAGCACCCTGTGGGCCAGTTCCAGCCTGCAGGCCTTGAGTTTGACACCCCTGGTCTAAGAGATTGTGATTTGGCTAAGAGTTGTCCAAATTTTTCTGTTGCTTCAGGTCTGAGTTTCATGTTTTGGGATAAGCACGTATGGAAAGTATGCTGATCAGGTTCAGATTAGTGCTTACTTGGGTTGGACTACTGAAACTGCAAGATGCATGTTTTTTGTCATGCCCTGCAACTGACTTTTCTGTGTCAGCACTAATGACTGCTAACCAAGATAGCAAGCTGGATTTTGGCTTAGTGCAGCAGTAGCAAAACTTAAGTAGAACTTTTAGAGAAGAAGAGTCCTTTTTTACCAGTATCTTAAGACAACAAGTACAAATGCAATCACACCCTTGGCAGAGGTTGAGTCCGGGAATCCAATAAACAAGCAACAAATCCAAAGAAAAAGAAAGGAGACATGGTGAGGCAGAATCCAGACATCATATGATACAACAAGGATAAAAATGCCAGGACTTGAAAAGTTGTTCTCAGCATTTTGTCCCAAGGACAGAAGCCAATAAATAAGCCAAGCCAAACTGAGCCTCCATGCAGATGCTTAGCTGGGATACAGGATTCCTTCAACTCGACTCTCCTGCCAGTCTGCTTTTTGACCAGTCTGCCTGATCTGTGATACTTAGCTATCTATTGTCTTACCTTTCAAGCAGGTCTCTGTTTAGGATTGGGGTGGTGGTGGGAAAGGGGGGGACTGAACCTCATAATCTGAGAGGCTATCAATGGGTGCATGCAAGAAATCAGTGGGCTTGCTAGATCTGCCTCAGAGAGAGGACAGCTCTTGGCTAAAGCACTGCTGCAGTCACCCTTCAGGACTAAATGCCCCTGGCGCTCCATCTTCTTCTGCCTAATCCAAAGACAGGTCTAGTGAGGACACAGATGCAGTTCAAGCTATTCTTATTTCTTTTTTTACTTAATTATTTTATGCATTTTTGTTGCTTCCCTTTGAGAGCAATATAAGTATATTTTATCTCAGTCTGAACCTTAGGTAACTTTCCTGCACATAACAATTTTCCGTGGCAGGTGGGAGGGTGGTGGTAAATGGAATGAAGACGAGGCCACCCTTTCAGATCATTCTCAAATTTTATATACTTTACAACAAATGAAATCTGGTTTTGGAAATCATGCCAGTGAAAGTCAGCATTGTAGTTATTGGGGCTCTGGGTAAACTGAAAAAAGGCTTTAGGGCAGCAGATCAGCTATTCTGTAAAGAAATGTAAGTAAAAATAAGCAAGTATATCCTAGACAACCAAATTTCCAGTAATTAGTCTTAAACTCTACAATTCCTAGAACACTATTGAAAACCAGAATTATATATCTATACAGTATTGTATCTTTGGGAAGGGAATGTTTATTTGAGAAATCACGTTAAAGATATTTGATGATTTTGCTGGCTTGTCAAGATGCAGCTCAAAACCTATTTGTAAAAAAGATTCAATTCCACTTCACATTTGGTTTTCTTTTTTTAAAAGCCATAGTGTATTTTTATAAGTGAATCAATATTAAAATATGGCAAAGTAATGTAGTCATTTCGGCTTCGGCTCTCTCGGTTAGCAATGGAGGTTGATGGCATTCCATGATTTGATATTGATGTGCCGATTTTCAGTTGATGAATAATTATATGCTGATAGCTTCTAAGAGTCAAGTGGAGTCTGGAAGCACTATGTGAATATAGGTTTGGCTTTTGCTATCTTGAGTATGATTGTATTACTTTCATCTCAGTCAGAAACTTGTCAATTAGCTGACTTTCTTTTAATCAAGCGGGGGTGGGGGTGGGCAGAGCATTTTTAAATTGGTAAACATGAAATCTTTGATTGCCATACTGATTGCACAAGTTGTCACTTGAGTTGCTACTAGAAAGAGCAGTTTAAATCTCAGCACAGTTCAAGGAATTGCTTACATTTTATGCACCAATGAATTCCTTAGATCCATTTTTTTTACCATGAGCTGTATTATGGGTCTGCATTTCTCACTTTTATGTTTCCTTCTATTTTCTTTCCCAGCTGTAATGAATAGTCCAAAGTTGGGTATTAATTGTTTTCCATTATTATTATTATTTTCTCATTATATTTTTTTTCAACTGAGAACGATATTTAAGTGTTGTCTTTTAATACGGAATTGTATATTTCATAGTAGATCTTTTCAGAACGAAATGCACTCTACTAGGAGATGCAACTTCTGATGCTTTGTATAGTATTCTGAGGGCTGCATTACGAAGGTGGGTGGGACAGCTTTTGTTGTGTGGTTTTTTTTATTATTTTCCTTTTTTTCTTTCCCAAAAATAGATTTTGTTCAGAATTGGGATCAATTTTGTTATAAATTCTAGAAATGAATTTGACTTGTGTTTGTGATAGTCATTGCTCTGCCATGTTTTCCTTATGAAGATGCTATACCATATGTAAACTTAAATCTGATTTTCAAATATCTACAAGGGAGTAATGAGAAATACTCTACAAAGGAACATTAGGTTGCCTTTTGAGCATAAATGATTTAATACACAAAGTGGGAATTGCTATTGTTGAAAATTGAACTAGACTCAGCTTCATCCTGCAAAGATAAGTTGCAGTCATCTCTGCTCTGCATGCACTTCTCTCAAGTACTTCCATAAAAGCCTTTTTGTTCAGGTCAGATCATTCAAATATAAGCCTTCTGGAACATAGAAGCTCAGGTTTTCTTCAGAGATTCTATGTTTTTAAAGTTTCAGTTGACAAAGACAGTGTGACATTGTAGAAATCACTAAACCCCAAGGTCCTTGAATATTAACAGTTTAATAGGTGTAATAAAGTAGTCCTTGACTTACAACCACACCTGACCCCCAAAATTTCCATTTTTAAACAAGACAGTTAAGTGAGATTTACCTCATTTTATGACCTTTTTGCCCACTGTTGTTCAGCAAATCACTGTACTTGTTAAGTGAATCATGCGGTCATTAAGCAAATCTGGCATCTCCCATTGACTTTGCTTGTCAGAAGCCATCTGGGAAGGTTACAAATGGTGGTTATATAACCCCCCAGGACAGTGCAACTGTCATAAATACATTTAATAGCCCAGCTTGTTAATGTGATATTCTTCTCAAATATTTTTATTGTATATTTGTAGTACAGGTAGTTCTCAATTTATGGCTATAATTGAGCCCAAAATTTATGTTGCTAAGCAAGATATTTGTTAAATGAATTTTGCTCCATTTTATGACCTTTCTTGCCAAAGTTGTTAAGTATATCACTGCTGTTGTTAAATTAGCAACCCAGTTGTTAAGTGAATCTGGCTTCCCCATTGACTTTGCTTGTCAGAAGGTCAAAAAGGGGATCACATGAGCCTGGGACACTGCAGCTGTTGTAAATATGAGCTGGTTGCCAAGCATGTGAATTTTGATCATATGACCATGGAGATGCTACAGTGGTTGTAAGAGTGAAAACGGTCATAAGTCACTTTTTTCATTGCCATTGTAACTCCCAATGGTTACTACACAAAAGATTGTAAGTTGAGGACTACTTGTAAAAGAAAAGTTTAAGAAGATAGTGACTAGGCATTTGGATAGCTGAAATGCTTTGTGTTATTAGCAATAGTTCATTTAAATATATACCGTAACCCTTTGCTGCATAGATTTAAACAACCAATAGATTTAAACTTAATGTCAACCGCTTTAATCTAGATTGCAGAAAATATGACTTCTGTAACAGAATCATCAGTGCTTGGAATACTTTACCTGACTCTGTGGTCTCTTCCCATAATCCTAAAAGTTTTATCCAAAAACTTTCTACTATTGACCTCACCCCATTCCTAAGAGGACCATAAGGGGCGTGCATAAGCGCACAAACGTGCCTACCGTTCCTGTCCTATTGTTTTTCTTTTCTTCTTCCTATATATATATATGCTTATACCTCCTTATATTTACTCATATATGTGTTTATATACTATGTAATCTTTTTTGTATAATACCTACATATATTGTTGTGACAAAATAAATAAATGTTTGTTTTTTAGTACCCAATCACATAGTTTGGTAGCGGAGCACGGGTATTCAGCTAGTCTTATGATATAGCTTCCCCAAACAAAAAACAGAATGGACAATAAGGGATTAAGTGGACGATACCTGCCACATAGGCCACAACATAACCATTTAAATAATCATTGTCATTTGTCATCAGTATACAATATAGTAATGTAACCTTTAGATAGTAGTTCTTAACAATAAAACTTACTTACCATTAAATATAAGTAAGAGTTTTCATTGATCACTGTTGCTTTGGTAGGAAGTTTGTTTTGTTATATTTGTGGCTGTTGTATCTGGATTGAAAAATCTGGATAGCTACAAGAGCAACAGGATCCAAAGGGTTAAAAACCAAGTCAAATATTTATTATGATTATATACCAGCATAAACAAAGAGTTAGAATTTTCTAGAAGTTATCCAGATTTCTACAGTGCATATGATACCCTTATTATGCCATTGCTTGTATTTAATGTTTATACTGTTAATATTTTAAATTTAAATGTAATGCTAATGTTTAGTTTGATTTAATGTTACATTGTTTGTTTTGTTTATAGATCTTAGGCCCCAAGATTCCTGGCAAGCTCCTACACCTCTATTTCAACAACCACCGCAAAGATTTGACAGGTATGATGAAATATATATTCTGCAAAATATATTTTAGGTTTTAAATAACTATTTTCCTTTATGATATTTGGAAAGTTTTGGGTAAATTATAATTTTATCTTTCCTATTTTTTTGTTCTTAGTGGTCATGATTTCTTGTCTAGTTTTTTTGTTGTTGCGGAAATTTTCTAAAGGAAAACCTTTTCCATGAATATATCAGAAATTTAACTTTGATGGGATATACCATTCTTCAGATTTGGTCCCTATTTTGTTGAAACTTTTACAACACTGAATTTCAGCACAGGCAGCTCAGACCTGCATTAGGTTCTGGACAGGCTAAACAAATTTCTTTTTAGTAGAGTTGTGGAACTTAATGAGGCATAACTAATGGTGGTCCACTTTTATCATCTCTGTGTTAGAACCAGAGTATTAGCACAGACCAGCCATTGATTCTTGCTACAGACCTCTTGAAGTCCTAATCAGCTTCTTTGGTACAGCTTTTTCAGACCTGACAAGTCTATTGTAAGGCTGTGTCACTATAGGTCAGTAGTTATTAGTTGCTACTGAAAACAGTTTCTTTAACTACTTAAGACTGAACTGAATTAAATACAGGAGGGACTTTCGGGAGGATTAAGGAATCTGCAGTCCAATAAGTACCATGGAACAGAGAGAATGTGACATGGTTTGATAATAAGGGATGTCTTGTATATGTGTCCTTCAGTGAGAAGCTGAATGTGTGCCCTTAAAACCTTGGAGTTTGCGGAAGAATATTTGTCAATAATTTATATCTATAGTAGAGAATAAGATTGTACATTTAAAATTATTGCTAATTTGAACATATTTTCACACATTGTTCCATGGTAAAAGAAAAGTCATAACAAAATATATTGCTTTACTTCCTAATGAATTCATTGCAATTTTTATTATATTCGATGAATTCCAAATTTAATTTTTCTGTGTGATAAATCAATATAATATTTCTAAACTGGAATGTCTTTATCAGTAAATTGAATCCAAGAAATACTAGTGCTCTGATGCTTTCATTGTGAATTTCTTTGTGACAAGATTAATCTTTTCTTCAGCTTTTTTATATTTAACAAAGAAAAAATATCTCTTAACTTGAGTAAAATTAGGGTAAGCAGGTTAAATATAGAGGAAATGACATGATTAAGATTTTGATTTTATACAAAGATAGAGAGTAGTATTGTTTTGTTTGGAGAGCTTGTTTATTTGTTTGTATGTTAACTATATTGCATGTATTCATGATAGGGAGGTCTCTGTATCTCTCAGGATAATTAATTTTAAATTATATATTAAACTCATATTAGTTTATATAATTTTCAGAATCTTTATTTCAGCAGTTTCCCTCCTATCTACCTACCAAGAACTTTTTAAAGAGATATTTTTAAGGAGGAAAAAGTATATGTTGTACTCTTTCAAATAATAGTGGGGGTAATATATTTAAGAAAGTTAGTAACAGAAGACAAATGCCTCAATGATAAATACAATAATATAAAAGTTTACAAGTATTATATTTTACATTTTGTTTCCACTTATTATGAATGCCATTCTGAACATGGAAATTCCAGAACAATGTGGGTGGAATATTCCAAAGTCTGATATGTCTTGTATATTCTCTAGGTTGAGACTGCATGATATTGATGGGTCAAATGTATATATCCATAGTTTTCTCTTTTAAAAAAAAATACTTGGTAAACAGTCCCAGATGCAGCAATTGCCAAATGAATGGTCTGGGATTATCCAAAATGAAATTGTTCTGATGGACACCAGTAATTTCAATTTACATCAATACTTGGATAGGAAACATGAGGAAAGGATTGTAGGGTAGAAATATAATACATAATATTTCATGAAGTAGTGGTATTTTGGCTGCTTATTAAATTATTCTATTATTGGACTTTTATAATCAGTTGCAATATTTTTAATTAGATGTTTTAAATAAAATACATCAAGCATAAAAAGAGACAAAAAAGAATAAAATACAGATTAATTAACAAGAGGTTTAGAAATATTATGGACATTATAGCTTTCCAGTATGTCATTAGCTGTTGTAAATCATTGAATATATTGTATTGTTTTAAAGGTCTAAGAATATTAATCTTTAAGATACAATGGAATATCAAGAACCTTGGTCAACACAGTATAATTCACATTGTAAAATTAAGAGCTATAATAAATTCAATCCAAATTACTAAGAACCTATTCTGATGTAGATAAGCCTGTAAAATTGAAATAAAGATTCTCTGTATCTGACATATACCGTAATTCAACTCAAATTAGAAGCAATTATTTGTGATTTGTGATCAGTTACCAAGTCTTCAAAGTTCTGACAGATCTATCTGGGGGGAGAATAATTATGCCCTGGATTCTAAGTTCTGAAGATCACATGACCATTCTTTAGGTGCTTAACATCCAGGTCACACTTATGTATCTTGGGGTCACATGACAGTTTTGCCAAAAACTGGCTTTTACTTCCACTTTTCGACAAAACTGTGCTCATAGGGAACTATTTTTTTTAAAATTCAAAAAGTTTTACAAAAAAAAAATCCCCCCCTTTCCCCCTAGCCCTCCTCCTTTCACAAACCCTCCTCCCCCCTCCCCCCCCAACTTCCCAGAACAAACACAAGGTATAGTTTAAAATAAACATATGCTAAAAAAATTTTCCCCCAAAACTATTATACCAATTTTCCCTCTCTAGCTCTGACTTCCTCCTTACATAACCAAAATCCTTCAAAAAAATTTACAATTAACAGTAATAAAATGTATAAGTCAATAGAACAGATTAATCCTAAAGTATTTAAAACCAGCTAATGCATAAAAATCCAATCCAATTCAGAGAATATCTCCCTTATAGCTTCTATAAACCATATAATCATCCCATTTTTCTCCCAAGTCTTTCTTACATAAGATCTTTCGAGAATATTCTATTTACAATTCAGTACAACACATTATATAATTTCAATACAGGAAATTACAATATCTATTCAACTTTAGTCCTTCCTCATCAAAATCCAATATAAATCCAAATATCTAGTCTTTTATGATAGATGTGAAATATATAATCAACCCATTTCTTCCAGATCTTTCTCACATATAGTCTTTCAGGAACACTAATATTTTTATCTGTTGATATTTCAGAAAAAGCTTCTTTCAAGGATAATACTTTTGTCTCTTGCATTTTTTTTGATGCATTAGTCTCTGTCTTTCCTTCATTACTCCTTTTGAAAAGTCAATCACAATATTTCCTAATAGTTCCTTATGTCCAACAATCCACAAGTTACTGCCATATATTCCATCAGTCCGGGAAGAGAACTCTTGTAAAGCATTAACCCTGTGAATTTTTTCGGTTTGGGAGGCAGCCTCTTGTAACACAGATTCAGGCATTTCATCCAAACTTTTTAAAAAGAGCCTCTTTACATCATTTTGTTTATTCACGATCATATCTTCATTTTTATCCATTTTTGCTTGCATCTCCTCCATTCCATTTTCCAAGTACTGATTACACTGGTTAATTTCCTCCAAGCTCTCATCCAAAATGTCCCCATTTTTTATCAATTCATATTTTTGAATAATTAAATACATTCTTTCTGTATAGTCCTGTATAAAGTCACGAATCCATTCTTCTGAAAGAACCTTCATGGCAAGGTTCTTGCTGAGAGTCCCCTCATGAAATACTTAAACAAACTAAAATAATCCAACAGTCCACCTAAATCCAGGTGAGAAAAAAATTAAAATTAAAATTAAAAATAAGTAAAAATCCAACCTAAAAAAGCCTCTGTTCTACTTACAGTCTTACAGTCTACTTCCAGCACAATAAGATAAAGTCTCCATTCACTTTCACTTTCTCAGCAAGTAAACACCATTTTGTTTCATTATGTTGATTATAGATGAAAGAAAAAAAAAGTTTAAAAAAAATAGAAGTCAGATTTAATACTTGCAGTTTAAATGACTGATCTCCTGTGTTTGTTCTGTCTGCTTATAAAAATCCATAACAATCATTTGAAGCAGAAGTGGTCACTCTCTTTTCTTTCTGCCGAAGCAGAGACATGCTGGGTCTGGAGCTGCTGCAGAAGGATTTCCAGGGAACTTTCCCCTTTGAGTTCCCTGCTTTCAAATCAAGAAAGCGGGGCCTCTAGAGAGTTCTATCTATCCCTCCTCTGCTCTTTCCTTTCCCCTTTACCCGGGGAAACTACTTTCAGCTGGCGAACAGCTGATATTCGCTGTTTTTGCCAGCTTTTTACAGAATCCCAGTGCGGGCGCCCTTAGGGTGTCCTTCGGAGAGAGCGGAGTCACCGGAAGTCTCCCCTCATAGGGAACTATTGATTCACTTAATAACCACAGTGTTCACTTAACAATTCACTTAAGTGGATTCACTTAAAGATTGCAGTGATTCACTTAACAACCACCACAAAAAAAGTCTTAAAAGTGGATCAGTCATGTGATCAATCTATTTTACGACAGTCACAAGTTACATCTGTGATATGTAGGCTCCATTATGGTCTTAACACAAGGATTATCTGTACTATAATGTAATTCATAGATACATTTCCAAAATTTTGGTTGCTTTATGCAATATTATTTCAGAGCGGGATGACATTTTTATGGCTTAATTATAGATCTATGAATATTAGACACTGAGGTCAAAAAAACTATATTCATTGTTGCTTTTGGTTGCTGTAGGTAAGACAATTGTAACTTGATGGATCTTCAGATGAATTGAGCACCAATTTATTATATAAAACATATTTTAGAAAAAAAATCATCATAGGTCAGAAAACAGTCTCTGTTTCCAAGCTCACTACTAAGTGGGACTGTTCAGTTTTTTGGATTCACTTAGAAGGAACTGCCTTGAAACTCATGGGAACACAGCTATATCATTCAACACCTGAAATACATGTTTCTAGGGAGGTTTCCCCTGCAGTTGAGCAGTCCTGGAGACAGATGCAACTTCTTTAATGAGGTGCTGTATTTGGGCTGCCATTTCATTCTGAAGCATCTCTTCTGGACTGAATCTGACTCATTCTACAGCTTTGCCCCTGAGTACTCACCACTTCGTAGAGCAATAATCCATGCCTACTCACCATGGAAAATATCACTTACAGTTATCACTGCTAATCAGTGACCCAGGAGAATAAAGTCCCTTGTTAATGGGCATGCACTGTTGGGATATTGGAATTAGAGCACAAGGATTTTACTTCAACTGGCATCTCCTTGGTGAAAGAAGCAAAAAGGCATAGAACAGTTGAGAACAGCGGTCATCAACTGGTGGCCCGTGGACCACTGGTGTTCCAAGGGAAAATTTTGGTGGTCCGCAGAAAAATTATTGATATTTTTTAATATTGCACTAAATCAGGGGTCCTCAAACTACGGCCCCTGGAACAGATACGTGCAATGAATGTTTGTGTTGCTGCAGAGAGTCTCCCACTTTGGGGTCCCTTTGTGTGGGTCAGAGGGGGGCAGAAATTCCCACTTGGGGTCTGCTTCAGCCTCCTGGTCCGGGGCTTTGGGCAAAGGCTGGAGAGAAGGGCCGCTGGTAGTGAAGAGCCAGAGGGCCTCGTTCCAGTGGGACTGCATCATGGCCTGGAACTGGCTGACCATCTCAGCCCGCTGAGCCTCCAGGCGCCAGTACCTGGCCTTGCACTCCCACAGGTCTTCCCTCTGCTTGGAAACCCTATGCTCGTAGTCCTCAGTGAGGTGCTTCTGTTGAGCCTCCTTCTTAGTCAGATCTAATTTGGACTGAGCCAGCTGTTTTGCCAACTCTTTCTCATGGTGGCTCCTTAGCTCCAACAAGCATGCTTCCTGTAGGGGGCTTAAGGAGCCCGGGCGGGCAAGCGAGGAGTGGCTGGGAGGGGAGGGGCGAGTAGAGGCCAGCGAGTGCCCCTCAACGTGAGTGATATTGAGTTGGCCACGCCTACCCAGTCACATGATCACCTAGCTATGCCCACCCAGCCGGTCATTAGGAAGATCATAGTAGTGGTCCCCGGGATTTAAAATTATGAATTTAGTGGTCCCTGAGGTCCTAAAGGTTGGTGACCCCGGGTTTAGAATACTTTGCAACTCTTTAATGGAAACATAGACTACAAGCTAACATTGTTTCCTCCCACATTTCAAACCTTTTTCTGGGATAGTTTTTGTATAAACAAGAGACAGAATTCAGAATTCATTCTATCGATTTCATTCATCATTTACCAACAGGGTGATGTCATTGGATTCAATCTGTTGTAAAGCTGTCTTTGATTCACCAAACAAAAAAGAGTTATTTAAATTCTGTGTCATCTAGTTTTATACAGGTCCACAAGGAACTTTAAAAAATATTAACTCATTCTTATACTACATGCAGGTAATTTCTTACAGATTAAATTATGACCCAAATAGCAATTGTTTGAGTGTATTCCCAAATGTGGTCTGATGACTATTCTCCAAGCACTGAGTATATTGGTATCTACAAAACGTTCTGCAGTTGTAAGAAATTGCCTAGCTAGCCAATTTTATTAATCACTTTTATGAATCATCCAGTATTTAATGATCCAGTATTTTGCTTGTTTTTTAATGAGCTTTTGGTCACACTGATTAACTCCTATCTCAGGTTGCTCTTGGTGTTAATCTGTTTTTCTGAGGTTTGTATACGTGTTTTTTTCTAGTAAGTCATATTTGTACTTATACAGCTGTTGATCTGAACACTTGAATTATTTCTTGTTAGCAATTTAGTATAGTATTCTCAGTGATAATAGACATTGCATTTGTGTTCCTATATAAACTGTAGAGCAAATGTTGATCTGTCTATGCCAATTAGTGCTTATGTTGCTAGGTCACTGGTCAGTTGAAACTGGCATCAATAGAACTTAAAAAGGGTTCTTTCTGATCAGACCTCCTGACATATAGAGTAAAATAATAGAGGTGCGTAGAGATAACAGCTAATACTCTTACCCTGGATTCAAACTACTCAGCAGTAAGAATTCATTTACAACCTGCAATTAATTAGAAAGAATGTATTCTTAATTGTGGTCTGAATGTCCAGAGAATAAAGTTTATTATTCCACTTGCTTATTCTTGATATATGTTATTTTCTGATAATGTGATTTATCATAAATCGATGCTTCAGATCACTGCATAAGCATATGTTAAAAATTCAATAATGGATGATTCCTATTGTCTTTAAGAACTAGATGTATGAAAGGATTTTTAAATCCTTATATTTGTTGCTAATTTATATGTGAAAGTGAAAAACATACCATAGTATAGAATATTTCATTTTTTCTGTATTCACTTCACATTCTAATAATAAGGAAGGAGTGACCTTATTCTAATGAACTAAAAAGGCTCCAAAATGTTTGAATAAATTAGCTATACGCTAATCAGAACTGAAAAATGCAGTCAACTTTAATTATTTGCAAAACTATTGTTTTCCAATAAATAAAAATAATTACACTGCACAGTGTTTATCATCTCCACCTCTATTTTTGCCCCTTTTAGGAATTCTGGAGCCACTCCTCTTCTTGCCTGGAACCGCATGCCCCATTCCCAGGGATCACCATATCAGCAAAATCAATATCAAGGTCCAGGGGGCCCAGGGGGACTCATGAATTACCCACAAAGGCCCAGTGACCAGAGGGAACGTGGAAGACAGGTAATTTTTAAAAAGTGTGATTTCTGTGTGCCCCCCTAAAAGGATAGGTTAAGAAATACTTTGAAAAGCGACATCTCAATTCTTCATTATGATAGGATGTGATGTTACCCCTCTATATATAATATAAGGCCATATTAGATATGTTAAACATTTAGTATTTTACAAGATGCTTCAAAAATCCAATGAATTAGTTACTTTATAATAAGCAAGAGAAACTTAACTATCATTAAAGTCATGTTAGTTACTGAGTTATAGTTACTGTGACTATTTCATCTTTATCATTTCATAATTATCTTTTGATTGATGAATTAAGAATCTACTTGAATGCATCTGCCATTCCAAAATATAATATCAACCAGATATTACTAGAAAAATAACGGGTGATAGAGCCAGTTTACAACTGGCAGTCTGATTTTGAGGAGTAACAATTTCATACCAAATGAAATCTTATCTATGCATAAGATGCCTCCTTTTTTGTCTTTGCCTTTAAAGTACTATTAACAGAATTTGATCACTCAGGATGGTATACCAATAATGTTAAAATGAGCACTGGTATAAATTGGGCTCCATTTTTCTAAACTTGACTTCCTGCTTCCTACCATTGCTGTCATGTATGGGGGTGAAGCTATTGCAGGATGTGTCAGTGTTCAGCTTATTCCTACAGGTTCAAAATGTGGTAGGGTGGATAGTGCAGTAAGTAGGATAGTAGCCTAGAATCAGGGAGAGCTAAATTAAAATCCATCTTCAGGCAGAAAAGCAGTTTGGGTGGCTTTGGGATCACCACCAGTGCTTAGCCCAGCCTACTTCATAGGGTATTATGAGGAAAAAAAGGGAGGAGTGCCAGGTACTCCACCATAATGTTCCGGAGGAACGTACTGTAGAAATCTCAATAATGCTAAGTGTGATGTGGCTAAAGTACTGGATTAAGGATGAGGAGAATCGAGGTCTAGTCCTCCCTTAGGCACAGAAGCCAGATAGGCGACTTTGGGCTCGTCACTCTGTATTTCTGCTAGACTGGGAAGTTGAAAAACATCTATCACCCTGCACCAGACCAGAGTGGTAGGTTCATAACTTTCAGTGAATACCGCTTCATCTTGCAAAGGATTGATTTGGACTGGGCTGGCAGCAGCTAAACATGAATTTGTTTAACATTTTTGTTACCAAAGCTGAAAACCATTTTACTTCCACTTTACACTGAATTTAATAATATTTATAACAGCAGGCAACCAGAAATTAATAGCAGCGTAAAAGACCTTCAACCTTTCCCTTCCTGCTGAATTTGGTTCTTAAATGTTTATTTGTTGAATAACTTTTTCCTAATATGGATCCATGTAGCTAAATTTAGGATGATAAATTATTTCTATTACCAGTTGTAGATAGTTTAAGTCAGGGGTGAAATGTAAAATTTGTTACTACCGGTTCTGTGGCGTGGCTTGGTGGGGGGGGAGGTTATGTGACTGGGTGGGCGTGGCCAATTTAAAAGCCTCTAATGATCAGGCAAATCAGCTGGGATCGCCAGAGGAGCTTTTTAAAAACATTTTTCTACAACCTTTTCAGCCAAAGAGGTTGTAAAAAAAATGCTTTTAAAAGCCTCTGATGATCCAGCTGAGTGCACAATCATCAGGGGCTTTTTTTTTAACTTTTAAAAGCATTTTTTCGGCCAAAGAAAAAATGCTTTTAAAAGTTAAAAAAAAAAAACCTCTGATGATCGCGTGGCTCAGCTGGGCATGTGGGGGCAGGGATTTTTGCTACCGGTTCTCCGAACAACCTGCCACCATCGCTACCGGATTGGGCAGTCCGGTCCGAACCGGGAGCATTTTACCCCTGGTTTAAGTTCATTTTGTAATCATTATCATTTTGTAATCAAATTGCAGTCTGAAAGAAAAATGTATTCCTAATCTTGATTTTTCCCCCTGCGCACTTTATCCATTAATACTTCATTCCTAGCATTCAAATTTAGTAATCCAGTGATATCTCTGCCTTGCATGTGTTCATTACCAGGATGACTACATGGAAGTACAAGCATATCAGCAATTTCTGCCTTGAACATCTTATAGTCAATACAGCACCTATTAAAATTGTAGCAGTGTTGACAAGCTACCCATACATTTGGTAGAGATTTCTTAACCAGTATAAGGGGAGCTGTCCAAATACTCAAGCAAGAATCACTGGGATATGGTTCAAAAGCTACTGTTTATGTCACATAAGGTGCTGATGACTAAAACTGAGGTCCTGTGAACACAAATACATCTCAAGAGTCGTAGAGCATGCTAGCTTCTTCCAGTATCTAGAATAGCTGCTGTTGTGTCACTGGCTATCATTAGCAGTTGCTTCCTGCTTGATGTGGAAAATGCAAAATTGAAAAATATAATCAAAATAATACTGATTGTTAATGGCATATATTGTTCATTTCATTTTTTTTCAAAGAATGTCATGTTCTAAATCTATCGGAATCTGAATTCAGATTCGGGGAATGTTTTAAAATATTCTGGGTAGCAAAATTCTAAACAAAAAGAAAGGTTGTATCATTTGTGTTACTAATAGATCCACAATCTATTTACTTGCTCTTGGGATGACAGTTGCTGCATCAGCAAGCTCACTGCAGATTAGACTTATCCCCAGACCTTCTATTCAGAAATATCAACATTATTTAATGATCACGTGTGAAATTACAAACAAAATTTCTTCAGAGCATTTATAGGAATATTTGCTACCATGAACCTTTTTTCCTAAGAATTAAATATGATGACTCTCCAAGTATTTAATAATTTCTTCTGTCACAGCTAAAATTATGATTTAATGGCAACTTTTGGGAAAAAATTCTAATGGAAGCTGCATATAACAGTGAGGCTTAGTTTACTTGGACTTAGAAAATTATATCTAAGAGAGGATATAAGGTTAATTTTGGGAGAATTAATTAAATTGCATTTAATTAATCTTTGGAATTCACTAGTAGATGTTGATCAGGTTAAAATCTGGATTAGGCAAATTTACCAAGGGTGATAAGATTATTATTGGCTATTTATCATGATGCTAAACATTGCCTCCAGAACCAGATGCTGTAAACTTAATAATTGCTATTGCTGGAAGAAACTAGTAAGAACTTTTGGACTTTTCAAGATATTGATAGGCTTTTTATATAGGCATTTAGAACAGGATACTAGATTACATTGGACTGGTCCAATGCAGCTTTGCATTCTTATATGCTTATTTTGAATCAAACTTCCATTCAAAGTTACAAATAAGGTAATCCAAATAATGCAAAAGGTCAAAAACACAGCTTAAATATCTGGCAGCTAATTAAATGTTATGAATGTTACATTTAACATGCACGGTAAGATAAATTCTTTATCCTGCTTTTGTTTGTATTTGCCACAGATTTTTAACTAAATGAAAAAAGAAGTTCCAAATGTAGAGTTGATTGATTTAATGAGACTAGACAAGCAAGGATCAGTGAATTTAAAATTAACTTATGACAGCCTTGGAAAGGGTGCTTTATGGTCTGTAAAGTTCTTCCAGGAATAGTAACAGTGATCCCCCTCCCAAGATCACATGATACATTTCAGGCACTGTTCAACTGTCTTGTATGTATGACTGGTTGCAGTATGCATGGTCACATGCTACAGTTTGCAACTATTCGCTAGTTTCCAGTTGAATTTCCTTGTGGAAATCTGGAATATATTTCATTATTTATTTATTAAACAAATTTACATGACTACCCAACTCACACATAGGTGATTCCCGGAAGCTTACTACATTAAAAATCACAACATAAAACCCATAAAAAACCAATCCAGTTTCCAGTAAAAAAAAAAAAACCATTGAAGAAAATGAATTCACATCGCCATGTAATTCGGACTTAAGACATGATTCACTTAACAACAGCCATAAAAATGGTAGAAAAAATCAGGTTCAATCACACGGTTGCTTTGGCTTACAACCACAACTTAAATCAAACTCCAGTCCCAGTTTTGATTGTAAATCAAAAACATATAAACAACACTTATCATACAGATGATCCTTGCTTAATAACAATTCATTCAACAACTGTTCGAACTTGCAATGAAGGTAAATGAATACTTTCAACCAGTCCTCGGACTTCTAGCTTTTGCAGCATGCCTGTGGTCGTGTGTCCACAATCCAGACACTTGGCTCCTATCTCACAATTATATCACAATGTCCTGCACTCACATGGTTGCCATTTGCAAATTTTTTTGCCAGCTTTCAACAAACAAAGTCAATGAGAAAGTTTGCAGGGGACATTCTGGCTTATTGACCTGCAGTGATTCATTTAATGACAGCAACCAGGAGTGCTGGAATTGCCTTCACGAAGCAGTGCCATCACATGATATAGCGCTTTATGACCATGTCACTTAGCAATGGCAATTGTCCCAATAGTTGACATTAACTGAGGACATCTGTATTTCCTTGTCTTTGTTTGTTGCATTACACAATAATAAATATTTGGATGGGGGTGTCACTTTTGGGTAAAAGCTGGGAATTAATAAAATAATACTGTATTATTTATTTTTGCAGGGTTATGGAAGACCTTACCCATTGCCACCCTCGTCCGGAAGATACAACTGGAATTAGGCTTCTGCCACTTTCCAATCTTGTTTTTATAATCATATAGATCACCTGGATAATTTTTGGGTGGATAAGCTTTCTTTTTAAGATGTGTACATTTTTACCAGTAATATTTGATATTATGGCTGTGTTGATTTACAATTGTACTTCAGAATAGGAGCAAATGTTCTGATCTGATGAAGCAGGAGTACAGGTCTGTCTTTACTGAGAGTAAAGACTTTATTACATTATATTGCCAATGCTATTCGCATCAGGGTTTCCACTAGCGCACACACCAGAGAATGCATTCTTAAGAAAAATAGCATTGGAAACATACATACAAATTATGTAACTGTGGACCTTGTCTTGCAAAGCTTTAGCACAAGAGTTAAAGACTTCATCGGTATTTCTTTTAAAATGCTTCATTTTAATTTCTTCCTTTAAGAAATGGTTATTGAATTTCCCAAGTAAAATTTCAGCTTTTATAGCATCATGTTGTTTATTTCATATTGTAGCATTAAAAAAAATAGGAATTCTTAGGTGTAGCTCAATCAAGATTGTATTTTATCAGTTTACATGAAAAAATATGAATTGGTGAATTTTATACACAATAATTTTATGTACTTTTTTGTCTCCAGTCAAGAGCAGTGCGTGTGAGCCTTAAGTTTATCTAAATCTTACCTTGCTTAATGACATTTATACTGCATGTATATACAAATATAAAGGTGAATAATATGTGGTTGCCATATATTGCTGAATTACTATTCCAATAACTATAACTACATGGCCAATACTGAAGAAGGATTTGTTTCTGCAAATATCAGAAATTCCTGTTCATCCACTAAACGTTATCCAAAACCTGAAGGCACACTATTAGTTACACATACCTTCTTTCAACAAAAAGTTTCTTGGCAGGACTACAGAGAGGAGCGCAAGATAATTCTATATGGAACATGTTAGAGAAGGATACTGTAAATCCAGTAACAGAGTTGAATCCCATATTTTTTTCAAGAAAGCATTGAAAATAACTTGCAGTTTAGAAACTTAAAATTTAGAAGAAATTGCATATTTGGGCTTATTTGTATGTTCCCTTTCAATAGTTTTTCCTTGTATCTGTAAATGAGCTGTCAAATGTCCAGGATTAAGAGAGCACTGTGGTGTCATTTCCAAGTGCAGTATACTTTGATATATTTTGAGATAATCATCTAAATTAGCTATTGAGAAATTGAATGATGAATATGCACTTTGCCTTCTAGTCCTTAGCACAGATTTAATTTAAAAATGAAGAGTTTTAACCCAGATCCCAACAGAAATTGTAAGGAACTCCTTAGTTTAAAAAAATGCTTCATATTTTTCTAGGGGTAGCTCCAAAGGGGTAGAGTTCTTTCAAATCAAACTCAACTCTTGGGACTTAATGGCCTTGGTTCAATTCTTATAATTTTATGGGATGATACAATGAATTTTACTGATTTAAAAAAAAAAACTATATAAAGAAAATGGGCTGAGAAGCAATCTATTCAGACAAAATAATTCCATTCTAGCATCTCTAGATTCCATTCATTCCCCTTGCTTGTCTAAGACTTTAAATGTGTTTAGGATGGAACTAGAACTAAATTACCATTCTATGTTACAGGAATTGTTGACAATTTATAATATTGGAATAGTATTCATCTGTAGGAATAATTTTTAATATTTGAAAACAACTATAGCCATTCCTTGTTTAGCAACTAACTCAGGAAGTATTTGCAAATTTGTCAATAGTAAAAAGAAAATCATTTTCTAACTAATGCACAAACTTAAATCAAATTTCTGTTCCTGCCAATGCATGCCAGAGTTGAGAATAATGCTGGCATAGCTGCACAAGAGAATTTTATATTATATGCTAATTTCTGGACTAACATATGTTGCTTACTTTGAGTAGAGAAACCTAAGCACTTATATGCACAATCAGTGTTTATTATCTTCAGCACTTACTACAGGATAGTTTATTTACTCACGCCATAGAAGATATGAGCCAATAAAAATGGCAACATTTTTAATATTGTACTTACTAGTTGAATCAGAATAATAGAAGCAGAACTGAATTCAAATATTCACCAATTCTCATTTGTACAAATATCAAAGCAGTTTACAACTTTATTGGATAATGCTATAAAACAACCCAGTAAAAAGACCCTAAATATTAGTTGGGAACTACTGCACTGAAAAGTTAACACTGAAAAAAGGGGGGGGGGGGTTCAAAGTATGGAATGCTGCCAGGGGGAGATAAATCGCCAGGACAGGCATCCTAAACACATTTGTGTTCTTAAGAAAAATGGACTACATAGGTGAACATTTCCTCCACTATTCCAACAATCACTGACTCTCTTTATCTTTGGTGTTTTTCCTGTTTTTGAGATAACATAAGCACTTCACATTTGCTATTAAGAGTCCTGGCCATTGTGTACAAATGACTACTAATCTCCACCATTCTGGAATAAGATAGCTTTTTAGACAACTTGGAAGGCTAAACTTGGAATGTTTACAGTGAAGGCTAGGGAGTAGCGGATGGAGTGAAAAGAAGCACAAGCTGCCAAAGGCTGTTGCCCAAAAAATGCAGGTTGATAGCAGCAATTCATAGGACTCGGGATCAAGTATTTAATTTCTTATTTGTTGCCAACCTACATGGTTGTCTGGGAGAGATGCCTATAAAGAAAATGTGTTTCATAGTGCAAGGAATCTCTTTGATCCTAGAATTTCATCCCAGGAAACCTATGAAGGAGCAGATTTTAAGAGAAAGACTAGGAGACCTGTGCATTGAGCAAACAAGGCTTAAGATCTAGTAGAATTTGCTTTGTGTCCTAAAACTTCAAGAAAATCTTAAATCATAGCATATTGCAATAATGAAAATATTCAGCCTAAGACTTCTGCATGCATCTTTAAGTAGTTGGACTAACAAGTAAATGTTTGCATTCACATATAAACTAAAAAGAGCCAAAGTCCCCCAGCTTTAGTTAGTCTCATTCAGAGTGGCTATGTGAGTAGTACAAATTAAGGGACTGCGTCGTGAATGGGCGATTTCAAACGGTTTGCTATACAGGTGGGGCCGATGGAAAGCAGCAACCAGTCGCATCACTCCCGGAAGAGCGCGCCTTAAGGCGAGTTACCCTTTAGCTATGGGCTTTCCAAATAATTTTTCACAAGAACTGGCTTTCGCCAGGGGTAAACCGACGTTCTCGTCTGCAGTCTGGCCTCTTTTGGGCTCAGGATGGGCTCTAGCCCCCACCGCCGTTCTTCCTTAACACCCTGATTTGCGATCCAGCGGTAACGGGGCCTTCCCGCCAAAACCGATCACTTCCAGAGATGCGCGTTTTCTGCTTTTCGCCGCCGCGATTGGCCCGGCAGCCCCGCCGAGACCAAGATCGCTTGCAAGGGAAGGGGCCCAACTTGGGGGGGGGGGGCTCCGCCTCTTTTCTGCCGCCAGGGCCTCTTTGCTGACGGAGCTGACGGTCCTTGAGTGGCTGGGCGGTCATCGGGGTTTTCCCATAAAGAAGGCTGCCGCCTCCCCCTGTGGGAGTCTCGTCTCCCCACCCATCCCCCGCGCGCTGTGGCCCCGAGAGTTGCGGCGAACTTGCGTCCATCGCTGCAGAGGAACTTTGGGAGGTTCTTTGTTCCCACTTGAAACCCCTTCCTCGCCGGGCCGCTCCAAAGACACTTATCCCCCTCTTCAGATAATGAGCTCCGCGAAGGCTGCCCGGCTTGTCTTCGCCTTAAAAGCCTGGCGAGCACTAATTGCCGGAGAAAACCCTTTCTTTCAAACGCTCTGAAAAAATGCTGCAGCTGAATGGGTGGAAAGCTTTTCCCTGGGCTTCGTGAGAAGGAGAAGTGCTCGCGGCTCTTCGCAACGGGCTGGCTTTGCTTTTCATTAGAAGGGCCTTTAAATTTGAAAGCAAATTAGGAAGAAATGCTTAGGGGAGGTAGCTAGCGAGGTTTCGTTTGCTTGCTTGCTCTCACAGAAAGGCGTGGAGGCCACTAATTTCAGCAGTGGCAGCCTAAAACTGGCGGTATAAGGGACAGGACTTCGGTTCTAGTGCTGGGTTTACCAGTCTCCAGAAACTGGCTCTGGGCTTCATCGATTTCAGATGCGTAGTTAAATTGGCGGCTATATAGCATATATCGGTCTGCTGAAATGAGGAGGTCTTTGCGCAAAAGCAGCTCGCTCTCTCAATCCAGTGTCTACGTCCTGGGCATTAAGAAGCCTTCCGGGGTTTTTTAGGATAAAATGTACGAAACGTCTAGGATTAAAATGAAACCTTTATCCCCCCCAGGTAAACTACAGCTATTGTGGGGCTACTTTAATATTCATTATCATTTTGAATAAACTTAGTTTTAAACAAAATAGTTTCTTAATAAGATTTTGTTTTTAAAAGCATCACTCAGTTTCGCCATTTTCTCACCTTTCCATCTAGCTTCTTGTTCTGACTTTCTTAAAAAAAAAAACCGTAGGAATTAAGATGCTTTTTTTATGACTTGTGGTCTACCAATATATTCGGCACCAGAAAATAATTCGACATCTCCATTCCATCAAGTTCTCGAAATGGAAGAAGCCTTGAAAAGAATTTCTACTTAAAGTAATACCTTCAAAGCATTCAAACTCTATTGTCTGCTGTGAAATTTTGCTGCTCAAATGTTCACCGAGCCTGGCAGCCATAGCCCACCTGCACCTCATTCTTGCCAAGCAAACTCTTCTTTCCAATGATTTTCGGCCTGCCTATGTAAATGAGATTGGGTGAATGAGCTATAGTATTCCTTTCAGAGAAAATCTTGCAGTTTTGAAAATTTCGCATCTTCCCAAGTTTAGGTCTCTTCTGAATGGACTCGGTGGGGGACTTCTTTCAAACTTTGGTCTGCTGAAATGTATAGTCTCACCTGTCCTATTATTGGGTTCAATGGGACTCCTCTTCGAACCATTTTAGCCACATCCAGAGCGCTAATTCAGATTGTTTCCTTTAGCAAAAAGGTGAGAAGAGACAATCTTCTCACCTATTTTTGCCAAGGAACCAATCTGAATCCCACTTGATAAAATGCTAAAGAACAGGCTCCCAGATTCATATGTAGCCCAATCCAATTCCCCCATTACAATATTTAGAAATGCGTTCTACAGAGAATTGAGTTTGAAGCCAATTCGGCCATATTTAGGAAATAAAACTCATGCTGTAATCTCATGCTTACCCAAGAATAACTCTCCAAGGAATTTAGTTCTTGGCAAATGCATATTATAATACAAAGCAGTAGCATAAAAGTAGGCAAATAAGCAGTTAACATAAATTGCAAATTTCTGTCTTGAAGCTAATGGTTCAAATAATCTGTTCCCTACAGTCCCAGGTCCTGTGTATTTACCATCTTGCATGTATTCCCTGCTGTTTCTTTTCCCCTACAGTCTTCTCTCTCCTCCTTTAATAGTCTTTATTCTTTAATATTAAAGAAAAGTATAGTTAGAAAAAAACAAGGTGGGGAGACCTTACATCTTTAATACATAACTTAGGTAGATGAGTTGGTGAGCAACTTCCTTACTACACAAGAAAATACATTGGTGTTCTTAAGTAAATAGCTAAACTATGTTTTGTCCATCATTTATTCAACAAAAATACAATAACAAAAGGGCAATGGAAAAAGATAATTGGACTACAGCACAATCCTACATGTGTCTATTCAAAAGAGATCCTGTTGCACCCAATAAGGGTACCTCCGGAGTATATAGAAATAGAGGATTAAATTTAGATTACAATTTTAGCATGATTGCTCAGAAATAAATTCCACTAAGTCCAACCAGCCTTTCTCCTAGAAGTACTTGGAACTATAAACTAAAGCTATTTAGAACTGATGTGTGCCAAGTATTTTTCAAAGAAAGTTTTACCCAGATAATAGTGCAGCCCTGTATTTATTTCAAACAAACCTCAAAGTGTATAATCCGGTGCAATTCTATGAACAGTATACCTCCGGAATTCATATTCGGTGTTCCAACTTCAAGAGGTTGAAATATATAAGGCATTTGATCACTTTTGTATGTGGACTCTAAACTTTTCCAATAAAATTAGTTCATTTGGTCCTACTACAAATTCCCATTAATAGTACTAGTTCCCAAACCCAAGATTTACACAACCCTGAGAATGATTACAAGGAATGAAGTTTTGCTGTGATCCATTGCTTTTACTTCTGAATAGGTTAACAATCCAAAATACTTCAAAAAGATACAATCCAGGGAATGATATTTTAAAAACCACTATTTTTAAGTGAAATTCTAAGCAAATATACTCCAAAGTTAAACCTCATATAATACAATGGAATTTCCTCTCAGGCGAATATTATCTCATATACTTTTATTTAGAAACTTAAACAAAATATAAGACAAATGCATCTGAAATTTTGGTGGTGTGCACTGGCCTCTTCTAAATTATTTCAATGGAACTCATTCCTGTTGTCTGCATATTTGGAAGTAAATATCACTACTCTGAAATAAAATATTTATCCCCGACTTTTTGCTCATCTGAATCAAAATCTCATCAAACCTCCCACTCGCACCCTCTAGCCTTGTGTTTCCATGGACTACATGTTCCCTAAGGCACATTCCAAAGGGAATTTTTCCTTCACTTACTTGAAATGAATGGGAGCTGGACCACAGCTCTGGAGTTGTTTTCTTTTAAGTTCCTATGCTGAATGACTTAATTTAGAAGAAAAATCTATTTAAATTAGCAATAAAAATGCTTTGGACTATGGTCCCATTAGGATTTGCAAGATGGAATATTAAAGCATTATAGGCTGCCCCCCATACACCTGAAACCGAGACTTTCACGGGAATGGGGAAAATTCTGATCTTTGGCGTCTCCCTTAATTGAAGTTTCCATAGAAGAATTTCTTGTTTAAAAATGTTTAAGTTGTCCTGATATTCCTAATATTTGCATGAATTCCACCAATTGCTTTCTTGACTAAAGAAAGCAGATTCTGATTCAGACTTTACATTTTTCAATTTCTTTCATTTCAAGATGGTCAAAGTGATCAGCCAAACCTCTTTTCATGTATTAAAATATACATCTCAAAACAAATGGAATTGCAGCTCCCCTAGGAAAAAAATATTGTTGGTTGTTCCGGATCAAACAAAAATTATTATTCACAATTAATTGTGTGACAATTAAGACCAAATCAATCATAGAAACTGGATTAGAAAATACCTTTTTTTAAATGTAAGCAAATAAATAATAAAATACATATGTAATGACTGACAATATTTAGTAAAAGCATTGCTTGGGGCCAGATCAAGGTGCAATGTGGCTGTAATCTTGCACATAATTGAGATTGCTTGTGTCCTGCAGAGTTTAATGGGATTTTAAATATCCCCTCCCAAAAAGCAGTCTTCCTGACTACCCCAAAATAAACCTTCCTGGATTAATTTATCCTATAAAATGAGTATATTCTACCAGCCTAACTATTTGAGCTTTTTGTGGTATGGTACTTTATATTCATAGAATCTGTTTCTTAGGAGTGCAGTTTGAGAAAAACTCATGCAAAAGTGTTTTCCGTTTCCTCTTCAGCCTCTCACACAGTTTGCATTTTGGCTAATTCCTTCTTTTTTCTTGATACGTTTTCTACACTTCCAGTTAAATAATTGAAAGGTTGTTTTTTTTACTAATTCTGCATCCTGTCAACACTATCTTTTCCTTCGATTAAGAAATCACTTAGCAATTCAATCATTTTTACAAGCATTAAAGTTTAAAATGTTTAGAGGTAGGTACGCCCTTTCGCGAAGTTTGTTCGTGCTCTTTCTTGGCTCCTTCTGCAGGAAAACTCCTTGCCGCATTGAACCTTTGATAAGAAATCCACAGGGAGGCAACATTATATTTGCTAAGGACAATTTCATCTTCGTTATTAGCCCATTTGCCTTTTATTGGAATGAATTGTAGTTTGCAATACAGTTGGTGTTTGCCAGTAATACAACCGAATCCTTACAAATAATACTTAACAGTAACATCTTTGTTACTTTTTCCTCTCTTAAATCTGAACCCGAGATTCAACGGTTTTTTTTAAAAAAAATATCATTACCAGGTGCAACGATACAAGTAGGTCTCCTCCCCTCCCTTCTCCTCTTTGCGAATGTCGCCCCTTCTCTTTTGTGAAAATGGCGGATAATGTTCGCCAGTCGACCTTGAGTTACAATTCAATCAGCTCTCAATCAGTAATAATGAGATTGCACTTAAGGGGTTTCCAGAAAAAAATATTATTAGCATTATTTGTAGTTGGGTTTGATTCACCAGAAGTAAGCTGCACTTCAGGAGGCAGTTGTTGATTTTGTTTAGTTGCCTTTCTTAGCTAGGTGCGCAGGGAAACCTTGCTCCAACCGACGTCTGGCGTTACCCTCTCCACTTCGGAGATTGTCTCGGAGGAAACGGGGCCTTTCCCCCTTCCCTGAAGCTGTGGAGAGGGACCTACTGTACAGAGCACCTAACAACGTTCCCCCACCTGTTTGTTTTTTTACACTTGGCCATTGAAGGCCCCGTGTGGGTCGCCGTGTCTACTGGCTTCGGGTGGCCAGAGCAGCTGAGGGAGGCGGGTGGGCGGGAGGACTGGCGCGGGAGAGAGGCCCTTTTTCCTCTGCAATGCCCAATTTAGCAGGGAAGATTCTCTGCCGAGGTTGAACCCCGAAGGGGAAGGAAAGAAGCCGGGGAGCCGTCGATCCAGGACGCAAATACTAGAAGGAAGAAGAGCCACCTCGACGATTCGCTGGGGAGGAGGGCTTATTACCACGTCCGCCCGTAGAGCAAGCTGGCATTGACCAGGCCGCCGCTATAATCGACGGCAGCCGCGTCCATCTGTGCCAGAGAATTCACTTGGCCGTGCAAGGAAGGAGGGCTCGGAGACATCTCCTCCAGGTCCGGGGCTTGGCCCAGCGAGGTCCCTTGCGTTTGCGGGTGCTGATGCTGAGCAGCGCTCCCGCCTGCCCCGCTGCTGCCACCGGCCCCGGAAGCTTGGCCGGAGGCGCCTTGGCCGGCGGCGGAGGTGGCTGCGCTGTGCGGACAGGGCTTGCCGTCCTTGACCAAGACGGGCACCGCCACGCGTCTCGGAGATGCCGCTTGTGTTGGGGCCGGCGGCTGGCACAGGCCGGGTCCCTCCGGTGGCTGTTGCTGCTGCAGCTGCTGAGCCGCCTTGTCTTTGGCTTGCCGCTTCATCTTGTAGCGGTGGTTCTGGAACCAGATCTTCACCTGGGTGGGCGTGAGATGGATTAGGCTGGCGAGGTGCTCCCTCTCGGGCGCCGAAAGATACTTCTGCTGCTTGAAGCGCCTCTCCAGTTCATAGACCTGGGCCTGCGAAAAAAGCACCCTCCTTTTCCTCCGCGGAGTGGCGTGAAGACCGGGGGCCATGGATTTCGCAGCCTCCGCGATTCCTGACAGAGCTCCCATGCCGGCCATGTTCATGGCCCCGGAGGGCCCCATCAGCCTGGAAACTGAGGACACAGGGCACAAGTTAAAAGAAGTTATCTCCAAGGCCAAGAAGCACAGAAGGGGCGCCCCTGAAGACAGACACAAGCAGTCATAATCACCGGTGATATTTTAACATAACTTTAATATTAGCGGTTCCCTTCTAAGACAGAAGAGGACCCTCTTTTCCTCACCACTCGGCCCTGGGATTCTCTGAACACATCCAACAACTCTCCTTTTCCCCACTCCAATTGGTCCCCAAACTCGGGATTTTCTCGTCCAAGTCTGGGAAAAAGACACTTGAGGAAGAACATTATCCCAAAGAGGGCTTCATATGGGACGCCCTTCAGAGCACACACCTCCACCCCCCGACAAAGAGAACCCCCCCCAGCTGATCCAGTCCCTCCCTCTCTCGCCCCTCCCCGCTTACTCGTGGGGTACCGGGGATCCGGGTTGGCTCCATACCAGCCGGAGGCTGCTGTGCTGCTGCGCACGCTGTCTGGATAGGACGCCAGGTCGCCCACGTTGCCCAGCCCGCCGTTGCAATAGCCAGCCACTGAACCGTGAGCGAACTGCGAGACCCCCGCGTGGGCCATGGGGTGGTAGGCGGCAGTATTGTGGCCTGCCATGGGATGCTGCTGCTGGGACGGGAGGGCTGAACTTGAGGTCTGGCGGTAGGCGGTGGCGCCCACTCCCACGCCCAAAGGTGCACCCAGGCTACCCTCCATGGCGCCGAACTTCTTGTAGGTCTCCTCCATGGGACTCAGGATGTCGGAGACGGAGAAAGGAGTCGTGTGCTTGGGGCTGAGCGACATGGCTCGCCGGGCAGCCCCTGGGCTCCCTTCCTGATCGCCCGGCGGACGCTGCTGTAGAGTCCAGAGAAAAAAGGGCTGAGCGCAGTCGCCGCTGCGCGGGAACCCGGCAGGAGGAGGAGGAGGAAGGGGGGAGGTGGCGGCGTCGCGCCAGCCCTCCCTTCCCTTTCTCTCTAGCTAGCGTTTATTTTAGACCGGCGGCGCCAGGTTTACGACAGATACCACGGGGGCGGAGCCACAACGTTGCCCCCAGCCGCCACCCCCCCCCCCCGCGCGCTCCCTCAATCCTGGATCTTTTGCCTGGCGCCCTCTCCAGCGAGGGAGGGGTTCCCAAATTTCCATTTCTCAAAGTCTGAAAAGATTGGCAAAGCCCCTCACAACAGCTCTTTATTCCCGCGCCCCACGCCGGGAGGACAATCCAACAAGGTGTGGCGGGGGGGGGGGTTCCCTCCCATTGGCGACTGTTGCCAAAGACCTTTAGCTTCAGCCTTCCCCACCCCCTCCCCAGCGAGGTCGGGCTCCCGACTGGAAGGGTTCTTTCTTTCACCGTTCCTGCACCGGTGGGAGATGCTTAAGAGGGTATCCAACAGAATATCCTGAAGCGTTGGCCACTCTGATCTGGAAGGCCAGCGGTATTTCCATGAAGAGGGTGAACCACTCCTTTGGGCTTCCTAGTACAAGTTAAAAGGAAAACATTGCGAACGAGAAGGTGATAGTTTGCGATACTAAGGCCACCCTTCCTTATTGGGTTCTTCTTGAGGTAGCTGATACGCGGACAGCTACGCGCGCTGAACATTCAAAAAGAGGCTGCACGCAGACACAAAGTAAAAGGTGTGACGTGCTGAACTACAAGGATCTGCTTGAATTAGTTGACTACAAGATGGGGAGCCATCCCAACTTCTTTTCGAGAAGTAAGCAGTCAGAAAAGTGGGTAAGGTAGGTAAAAGAACGTTTTAAAAGTACGAGAGACTCTTCCTTTCCAGGGGCCTCGGCACGATGGAAACTGCCGTTCCACACATCTGGAAAACTTCAAACTGGGATACTGGGATACAGTAACTGCACGGTGCCCAAGAAGACCCAAGAATGCGGACACGGCCTCGGGAAACTGAAGGGGTGGCACTGGCGACAGAATAAGGTATAGGAAAAGCTGGCTCAGTCTCTCAGACCTCGGTTTATGGAGAAAGGCAAGAGACTCCCGGGCAGGGAGCAAGACTGTCACCAAGAGAACCATGCCAAAGATCAATATTGCTTCCTGTCTACAACAGAGTTGACCTCCGAGCTTCGTGGTGCTGACAGCGTTTGGGAGGAAATCCCATGGTAACACAAAGGTTTGTTCTGGCCTTATCCTTAAGAGACGGCTGGTTGTCCGTAAAGACGTCCTCAATTATTGAAGTTTCTAAGTGGAAAGAGACCTCTGCTCATCGCAGATAATTGTATAATTGTATCAAATCCCTGGGAATCCTCTTTCTCCCTTGTAGTAGGGAGAATCAGACTGACTAGGAAACACACACACACACACACACACACACACACACACACACAATCAGGCCAATAGCAATAATTCCTAATAAGCAAACAAATAATAAATAAAATCAATTTAATACACAAATTTAATAAACAAATAACAATAAATTTGTTACTGAACAAATATTGACCTGAAAATATTGGGCTCCAACCAGGAGTTGAAGACACGTGCTTTACAAGACTCACAATGTTGTCCATAATCTGGACAAAACGGTTCTTTTTAATAAAGAGAGAGCTGAGTTGCGTTAAACCACTGAAGAACAAAGCTGGGTAGAGGATGCAAAAGAACTTTGCCAGTCGCGGCAGAAGTCCAGCAACAACCGGTGAACAATGTCCTGGGAGAAAAAGCATGAGTTTCATTAAATAGCTGGACTTCCTAAAGAGCGGGAAAACGGTCAATGAGTCCTTGAGCAAGATCCAGTGGTTGAAGAAATGTTAACTATCTACGCGATCTAAATTAGACGGACCTTAAAGCGACATCCCCCTCTGCTTCTTTTTGTTTGACAAGTTGACCCTGAAGTGAAGGGAGGCGAACGCTGGGCTCCCGGTCTGAGCTGAAGCTCAGTGGGAAAGGTGCTTCCTTCCGTTTTGTCCCCTCCGCTGCTGGGATCACGGAGAGCTACTTCAGCGCTCGTAGGTGGAGGGGTTTCACACCGATTCATAGGCACAGAACAAAACCGGGTGATATAAGACCCGTAAGAGATTCCCCTTGTCCTGCCCTCGTTTATTAGCATGAACCAAAGAAGAGGAGTTCCTTCTCGAAGTTGCCACGAATTCCAAGGGGCAATCTTGAGAGATAACGAGGCCGGGAGACCTAGCGCTGGTGATACCAAGGACCCAGCGTAGGGTCACAACTCTTGGGTTAGGGAAAACACCGCCAAGGCAAGGCCCACGAGACGAGACAGTGCTCAGCTTGCAAGACGAGAGAGGTGCGGAGGTCAGGGCGCCCTGCAAGCGCCGCGTTTTGTTCTGAAAGCAAGCCGTCTGCTGTAATTTGCCCCCGCTTATTATGCAAAAAGTGGAAAAGGGGCCTCCCTTCTCCAAGCTTCAGATAACTCCTCTGTATACTAATACTTCACCGAAGTATTATTAATACTTCATCGAAAAGGAGCAGGACCCAAAATAGGAAGAGGGGGCACTAAAACGGCCGAGAGGGATTTAGGCGCGTGGAAAACAGTCGCGCGCGGCCTCTAAGCCCCCCCCCCGCAGCCCGAATTCCAGGTGCGCGGCTAAAAAAAATGGCTGGCCACCTAATGGGGCGAATCTGCCTGAACCGCCTAGAATGCAGGTCCGCATTGGTTTCCCCGTAAACCGTTTGGTGTTTTCGGACTAAAACAACTTTTCTGCAACACCCCAAGAACAGTAAACTGCAGCTATTGTACTTCAGTACTTCAGTCTGCAGATGGGACTCACTTGACTGATCTGCTTCGCTGTGGAAAACACGCTGGCAAAAAGAAAAGCTGGCAGGTGGGAGAAGAGCTGCCTAGCCGGGCTCACACTGGTTTCTGAGAGTCTTTTGATGTGGAAGGGAGCTTTCCCTCATTGTTACAGCTTGAAGTGGCACAGCCTAGACACGGGTGTTTCTATTGTTTAAAAAATGCACCACAATAATATATTTAGGCCTATGTTTCTCAGGGCTCTTATGATACAGAGCTCAAGTCAAGAGTTAAGTTCTTTTGAGGATGAGGAACAGGAAAAGCCCCCAATATTTTAAGGGAACTCAGAAGAATGTTAAAGCCATATTAAAACTTTCACTGGAACTAATACTATTTAAAATATTTAATTTAGGCTGAAATTCAATCTCTAGAATACAAATTTACATAAGCAATTTTGTCAAGCTTTTCATTAAAATGTATTGACATTTGTGGAATATTTGGTCAATGTCTTGAGGAAGGTGTTACTGACCAAATGACAGATAAAGAAGGGAAAGTGAAAGGGTGGTTGGTTTTTTTGCCAGGGAAGAATTCCATTTCAGAACTGGTTTATGTGCACCTTAAACTATAAGGAACTCCACAGATTTCTGTGGAGAGCCCCAATCAGCCATTAATCACTTACGATCTGTAGAGTCCCCATAAAGTCCCAGGGCCTTTTACTTGCTCCTCAATTATGTTTTGAGTGAGCCGCTACTTTTTGGCACAAGTGAGAATTGTTATTGATATATAAATTTTATCAATGACATTTCAAAAGATTTTCAATCAAAGTAATTAAAGCCCATAACTAAAGGCCTTTTCCTAAATTATGGCATTTGTAGTAATATATTTTACATAGAATTCCACTGAGGGGAAAAAACATGAAATACACAAGTTTAACTTCCTTATAATGTTCCCCAATTGAATTTTCTGCACATACTCCTTCCTATATGTTGATTGTCAGAGGCAGGTTTCCCACTACTTATTTCAATATTTAATATTTCTTTTCTCCATAATTTGGGCCTGAAAAAAAGCAGAGCAAAATATTTCCCTGCTCTACTGATTTCTCACTAAAACTGTGGTGACTTAAAGGCGCTACCTGTTGTTTCTTCTGCTTCTACTTTATGATTAGAGCACTAGAGGCGTAATCCTACAACTAGTCTGCACTTAGTTTGAAAGCTTTCCTTTGCTTTGCCTGGGTGGGGGGAGTGGAAACATTTAGTCAGTTTGAGAAAAAATTGGTTTGTTTTAATCAGTGGTGGGATTCAGCCAGTTCGCACCACTTCGGAAGAACCGGTTGTTAACTTTCTGAGCAGTTTGGCAAACTGGCTTTTGGAAGAAATAAGAGCAGAGAACCGGTTGTTAAATTACTTGAATCCCACCACTGGTTTTAATCCTCCATCACTGGGGCCTTAAGAAGAGATTGGACAATCGATTGGACAATCTACTTGAGCAGGGGGCTCGGCTAAAAGACTTCCAAGGTCCCTTCCAATTCTTTTATTTTCTATTCTATTCTGTAACATTTTTAAAGTTCTCATCACATATTGCAACATATTAATTCCAAAAGCATAAAAGTCTGTTTAACTGAAAACAATAATACTTAAAAAGAGACTTTCAAAGTTTAAAAGGATCTTATTCCTGAGAAAACATGTTGTAAGAAATACAAAATGCAGTTCTCCAAAGAATGAAATATAGATAGAAAGATAGGAAGGGAGGGAGGGAGGGAGAGACTGACAGACAGACAGACAGACAATAGATATTAGATAGATATTAAATAGATAGGCAGGCAGGCAAGGGATGCCTTTAGCATAGAGAACATAGTTGTTCACATATTTAACAATTCAACTTTATTATGAGGAAAGCATCCTGGGTATATATGTCTGAGACTTTTGACACAAACAGGCCTCACCCAAGGAAGGGTGCCCTGTCTGTGAGTTCAATTTCAGAGTGGTTGAAATCACATAGCCAAGAAAGCCTAATTATCCATCTGATCCCAGGCTGGCTTTGGGACACAGCAGAATAACTCAGGTGGAGACCCTCCCCTCAGCTACTTTAGCTGAGACTTGTGACTGGATGACTGTAACTTTGTTGCTTGTTCCTTGTGATTTATACTGATATTGATTGCTTCCTAGTATGAATTGATTGCTTATTGTACCGTATGACTGTCACTAGGTGTTGTGCCTTGTGATTCTTGATGAGTGTATCTTGTCTTTTTATGTACACTGAGAGCATATGCACCAAAGACAAATTCCTTGTTTGTCCAATCATACTTGGGCAATAAAGAATTCCATTAAAGACTGATACAGGAAGCTTCCTTACTCATATAAACAATGCCACTGCAAGTTTGTATGCACAGAAACAACAGAGCATATGCTTCTCCAGAGCCCGTGTTACAGAGACATTTCTATTACTTCATTTCACCATTAATGTATAAATGCTCAGGGCACACAATTTTATACTTCTCTGCTGCTTTCAGATACCAACCCTGCTACAATATACTCTTGCTAAATTCTGCACCATCATCAGATGGTGGCCTGTGACATAAAGGACTCCTAGCATCTAAGTCATGATACTAGCATGCTCTGTAATTTGATAGATATAGTCTTCCACATACTAACCTTAATGCTCCTCTACACCAATCTAATGTTCCTGAACCTTCTTTTAGATTCTTTTAGACTCTTATTTTTATATATGCTTCCTTTCTTAATATATCTTCTAAGTTCTATCTTCATTATTTTTATGTATCTTCTATGCTTTTTAATTATATGTAGCCCATGCTCCTTATGCTGTTGTATGGCCAGGTGGGATTATGCTTTTTGGATAGGTCGGATATAATATGCATTGGTTCTCTCATGTTCTTAAATGCTACATTTACATTGCTACAACTTCTGGACCAAAAGGAAGTTTTATGGTTGATTTAGAAAACAAAATGGATTTCCCCCACACATTTATAGCAGTTGCCTTTGTACTTTTCTCCCTTTCTTTATAGTTGGTGCTTTGCAAATTGCAATAGTAATGAGAACTGTGGCAATAGATGATCTGTTCCCTTCCAAACTGTTAAGATGAAAAGTGTGTGTAAAATATTTAACTTTTTCTCTAAAGGCTAAGATGGGATGGGAACCTTTGGGCCAGAAAGCACAACAATAAAATACATAGAGCTGTAATTTAAAAATACAATTATATAAAATACATTATAGTAATTATAGTATAGATACCAGTGGCAATCATCAAAATCCGTGCTAAACCTAAACCCTAAGTAGGATAGATGCAACAAATTATAGCACAAAATCAGATAATTGGGAAAGATATGTCAGGGCCCAAATCAAATTGAAGCAGTGACAAATATTATGCTCTCTACCAAGGTATTTTTTTAAAATGGAATAAATAAATATCTTCCTTGATTCCCTGTAGAGAGAACAACAAAGAAGCATATGGCTTAAGGATTCTACAGAGCCACATGGACATAAGTACTGCTAAAAAGAGATCTGTATCTACCGCCCCCACAACTGTGGAGGGTGTAGTTCAGAGGTGGGTTTCAGCAGGTTCTGACCAGTCCTGGAGAACCGGAAGTGGAAATTTTGAGTAGTCCTGAGAATTGGTAGTAAAAATTCTGACTGGCCCCACCCTCATCTATTCTCTGTCTCCCAAGTCCCAGCTGATCGGGAGGAAATGGGGATTTTGCAGTATCCTTCCCCTGCCATGCCCACCAAGCCACAACCACAGAACTGGTAGTGAAAAATTTTGAAACCCACCACTGGTGCAGTTAGTACATGCAGACTGGCCAAGGTGAAAGCCCAATGAAATTTCAGAACTGCAGAAAGGTAAGACAGTTCCACAGTCCCATTTGAGAAGAAACCATAAACTGTACAGCTGGATACTTAAAGTGGTTTGAAAATCAATATCCCAGAGCTGTCTCTAACATCTTGCATTCTTGATGCATCTTGGAACTGTGAGTATTGCTGTTATTTGAATTGGATAGCTTTCAGGATATTAAACTTTGTAAAAATGTAAATTGAATACCATAAAGAACCTGGGAGATGATCTGAGCAAGAAAAACCTTGCAGATTAGAAAAACCTTAAAATAACTGTGGAGATACATTGGACCATACTTGCCTGATAAGGGAAATGTAAATTCCAGGATAAGGAAACCTAGACCACCCCAATTTTTTAAAATAAATACATATTTGTTCTATGGGAAGGGATGCTTCATTAATTTTCCATTTATATAATTTAATGTTATGTCTTGCAAACACTAGCGCTTGATAATCCCCCCGATATGCAAATGAGCAAGTCAAAGTCTAAGGCTAAGTAGTAAGGGATAGGAACACTAAATAAGAACTTTCCAGAATAGCCCTCTCTGATTGCAACTCCCCCACAGAAAAGCAGATTTTTGTCTGTCTAGGAGTAGGGAAATGTTGAGATATTTCTCATCCAGAAATGGGAATAGGCTGTAATTGTTTTAGGAGTTAAAAGTGCCTTTTGAAACTGATCTAAATTCTCTGAAAGACAGTAAATAATTTTATTTTATTTTTATTTCTTTTTTTAAAAAAAAGTTTTTTATTTATAATACAAATTAAAAACAGTGGACATAGCGTGACATCTCCAGTTTAAACATTTTCATCAAATTTTATCATATAATTGATACACTTCCTTAACTCTATACATATTTACACTAATTATCACATTCCAAATATATATATTCTTTCATTCATATATTCGATTTCATTCATTCATTCATCGATATCTAATTCAATCGTATCTATCATAACAAATTAGCACAAAAACTTCTGAAAACTACTTGTCAATGATAGTAAATAGTAAAATTTGTTCCAGATTTCATAATACTCTGATTCATTCTTATCTTTAAGTTCCAAAGTCAGTCTGTCCACACAGATTTCCTCACAGATTAATATTTTAGCTAACTCTTATTCTTCTTCTATGGGGGTCTCTTTGTTTTTCCATTTTTGTGCAAAAGCCAATCTTGCTGCTGTTAAAATATGTAACATTAGGTAAATTGCGCTCTTGTTGTATTTGCCTCTATAATACCCAGTAGAAAGAATTCTGGTTTTGCTTCTATATTTTGCATTAGTATCTCTTCTATCCATTGTCTTATCTGGTGGCAAAATTTTGTGGCTTTTGGGCATTCCCACCACATGTGATGAAAAGTCTCTGGCACTGCGTCATATTTCCAACACATCAACGAATGTTTTTTGCTTATTTTTGCTAATCTTGTGGGTGGGAGATGCCACCTATAAAACATCTTTTCTTTGTATGTAGTAGCTAAAGTATTTTTTGTTTCTTTCCCAAAAATCCTGCCACTTGTCTAGATCGATACTATAGCCAAAATATTTGCTCCAAATTAACATAGTTTCTTTTACTTGTTCTTCTAATATATCTTGTTCCAATAAATGATATAGTTTCCTTGACAGTAAATAATTTTAAATGCCTTATTTTTATAGGTCAATCCAAGAAATTTTGCTGCCTGAAGAATGTCCTATCAACAGAACACCATCATACAAAGCAAAAGAAGTTATTCTGCCAGTGGATAGATCACAATGCCTTCTCCCCTTTTGGGACTTACCTTATATGATGGGGTTGGATGACAACAAGAATGTCCAATAGGTGTGATTAAAAAGAACAAGATGGTGGCTATATGGTTACAATCAAAGCTCTTCCTGTTTTTTTAATGTGAATTACATCTGTGACACACATAAAAATAGGTAGAGCTTTAATCACACCATTATGGCCATCTTTTTTAAAAAAATCATCATTTATGGATATCCCTAGATGATAGGATATTTTTCTTTGACAATGAAATATCGTAGGCAGGCTCTACAATTTCCCATCATAGTTGAATGGTATTTTTTTAAAACTGTCTTTCCCTCATGAGGAATATCCTCCATTTAATTTATACCTTTTTAGCATTTCTCACCATTCAAAATAAATTATTTCAAGCAAGGACACACAAAAGGCATGATTGGTCCATGTTACAGTAAACAAGGAAATTAAGATTCAGTAGAAACAGATGCTGGTTGCTTGAAATTATGTGGTCAGAAATAAGAGGTAAAAGGTAAAGATTTCCCAGTCCGGTCGTGTCCAATTCCAGGGCATGTTGTAGTATTCATTTTCAGTTCAATATTTTCCACTCTGGTGTCCAGGCAACCAACCCCAGTTTTTTCTCCATTTATTGAATATATTTCTCAGAATGCCCATCACATTTTTAAATTAACAGTGTATTTCAACTTATTCCATTTTTACCTTAAAACCTTTTAACTAAATTAACCTTCCATCTCTTCTTTTCTTTCCTAATTTCTTATTCCCACATCAATTGTTTTTTTTCATTTACTAGCATTTCAATTTTATATCTCAGTTTCAATTATTTTCACATTGCATCTGCTCATCAATTTTACAATATACTTTTTTTGCTTCTTACATACATTACATTTCATCCTTACATCATTTACTAACAATTCAGTTTTGTATCTTAATTATTCCATTTTATAGTAATCTGTATACTTCTTACATTTACTTCTTACATACATTTTTTACTACTAATACCATTCCCTTAAATCAACAAATTAATGCTTTAATTCCCTTTCTTCTATCCACTATTCTTCCCCTTTTAACCATTTTCTTTTGGTCTTTCCAGAATTCAATTTCTTGATATTTTCCCTTTCTCCCATTCTCTTATTTCCTTCTTTTTCTTTTTATATTTATTGTATCTTTCCCCCTGAATCCTTTCTCTAGTTTTTAGGATTGTTACCCTCTTGATTCTCCCCCTCAATCTTTTCCCATTTCCTTCTCTTCCCATCTTTTTTGAGGAATATTCCCCCCATCCATTTTTATTTTGTCACTGTCAATCCCAGTATAATTATCCATTTCTTTATCTTCTCTTTTCAACATTATGTTCTTGCGTCTCATTTGTATTTTCGTTTTCCTTTTTTTTTTATTGTAACCAGCCCTCCGTTTCTTTATTTCCTTTAAATGCTTCTTGCACCTTTTTGAGCATCTCCCTGTCAGGGTTCCAAGGAACACCCCCAATGAACTAAAGCTCTGAGGCTTGAGGTTCCTCAAAGTTCCAATTTATTAGAGATATCATGTTGGCACAGCTGGGAAAACCTGAAACTGAAAGCTTCCAGGTTTTCCACACCCAGTTGACAGTTCACAGCCCTGCCCCACACCCACAAGTTCATCACATTGTCCAATCAACTCTTCGCACTCAATTGGATACAATCTTCAGGCAATCTACATCAGACACAGGCAAAAGTCCTTGAATACGGAATGTTGTTATGACTAACTTTCTATTGCTCCAAAAAGAACCCCCTCCCAACTTCCCCAGCTAAAATATGTGGCAGTTAAGAAGCAAAAAGAAAATTGTCTTCCAAAACTGACACTCCCTTAGTTCCTCATACTCATACTCCCAATTTTCCATGTTTTCAATTCAAAGAGAAAAAAATCTTTAAGTTTATTGTTACTTTAGTTTATGTATAGTCCAAATTCAAGTCCATATAATGTCTTTTTTTTTAAATTTCCAAATAGTGTCCAGTTCAAATATTCATTTAGACCATTCTAGTTTAAGGCTTTATTTTTTCAATTTCTTTTGAAGTCATGCTCCAGCTGTTCAAACAAACACTTCTCAAAATTTCCCAAAATAATTGTTGCAATGCTTTTTTTCCACCAGCAGATGCCCTTCTCTGATCCACAAATCTCCAGGCAACAAAGTATCAGTGTTAAATCCACATAGAAAGTACTTTCTCTCCCATTAATTCCTTTGTTTTGTTAAAGAATGCTTTCCCTCAGTTTTCTTTTTCTTGTATTATTTTTAATCTCCTTCAAATCCAATCTTAAATCCAGGTAGAAAATTCTCGTTTTTGGGCTTTAATCGTCTAAGTTCCTCTTTGGTTTTCCCCCCCTTTGCTTTGAATTCCCAAATGCCAATTAGCCACTTATTTCACACTGGAACCTCTTTTAAGCTTTCAGAAGATTTTTCTTCTTATCTGTGAGTTGGCCAATCGCTCACCTGGTAACAATACTCCATTCAATCACTGCTACAGTGCAAATCTTATTTCAGTTGCCCCAGCTTGTAGCGGTCGTTTCAATGGCTGCCGGATCAAAGCGCTGCCTCCGACCCTTCAAGGAACTTGCCTGTTCCTCTTGGTCTTCTGAGGCACCTCTCTTTCTTCTCCCATCCCTCCAAGCTGGTTCCAGTCCAAAGACCCCCCCGACAGCAATTTGTCTGGCTGGATTTTCGTGAAGCTCATTGGAGCTCACTATTTCCAGCCAGTATCGCCACGATGCTTCCGGTTCCTCTCTTGTTGGTTTCTTAAAATTATGTGGTCAGAAATAATAGGTAAAAGATAAAGGTTTCCAGTTGTGTCCAACACCAGGGCAAGTGTTCATCTCTTTTTCTTGGAGGAAGAAACTGGGAGTCAGCATTGTCTGAAGACATTTTCCATGGTCACGTGGCCAGCATGGCTATATGCTAAAGGTGCACAGAATGCTATTTCCTTCCCACCAAAGTGGTACCTATTTATCTACTTGCATTCACATGCTTTCAAACTGGTAGGTGAATAGGAGCTGGGGCAGGAATAAGAGCTCACCCAATTGCACACCATATAGGTGTCAAATCTGGGCTGTCAGCTTTCCATCTGACAAGTTCAGCATCTTTAACTACTGAATCATTGCAATAATAATAATAATAATAATAATAATAATAATAATAATAATAATAATAATAGGGAAGAGGAGGAGGAGGAGGTGGTGGTTGCTGGCAGCAACCCATATCAACCATTAGTACCAATCAATGGTATTTATGATGCATTTTTGAATGTTCAGTTGACTGAGTTTCCTGCTTAATGGATAAAGATAATAATAATAATAATAATAATAATAATAATAATAATAATAATAATAATAATAATAATAGTAGTAGTAGTAGTAGTAGTAGTAGTAATAGTGGTAGTAGTAGTAATAGTAATAATATTGAATAGACTGATTGTCATTTGGAACACAACACACCAGATATTATGGTTATCAAGGGCCGAAGTGTATAATTTATTGATATCACTGTACCAGGAGACACCCAGAAGAAAAAGAACTGGAAAAAATCATGAAATATCGCAACCTGGCCATCGAAACTACATAATTATGGATGAAACATATAACAGTGATACCAGCGGTGAAATCCGGCCAGATGTATCTGGCTCACGCGAACCGGTAGCGCTGGCAGCGGGAGGCTCCACCCACCCACTGGGGCATCATTAAGTCCTGTTTTTTACCCTCTGCACATGGGCAGAAGGCTTCTGTTCCCAAACCGGTAGCAAAGATAAGTGTATTTCACCCACCGCTGAGTGATACCCATTGTCATCGGGGCACTTGGTACCATGTCCAAGAATTTTATAAAACGCATCAAGAAATTGCAGCTTCCTGCAATAACACCAGCAGAACTGCAAAAAACTGTGTTACTCAGAACATCATATATTTTAAGAAGATACTTGGTTGATACCTAGGATGCTGGTAGCAACCCATATCAACCATTAGCACCAGTCAATGGTATTTCTGATACATTTGAAATGTCCAGTTGACTGAGTTTCATGTTTAATGAATTTATTAAACTCCTTAAGTTTAAGTTCGGTGACCTGATTTTCAGTTGCTTGAAGAGGGATGAGATCAAGGTCCTATCACAAGAAAAAAGACATTGGGCATGCTTGTACCATAATCAGGCTCAAGCAGAAAAAGGCCCTATGAAAAGGTCCTACTTTTCCAATTAATAAAGATGTGAGTATGCACAACTGAAATCAGCTTCTATGAACTTTGCCAATAATATGACTGAACTGAGGGGCCACCTCTTTCAAAGGCTCTGCACAGTTCTATAGTCTTGGATGGGGGATATATGTGATATGATCTGGAACACACCCTTTGATAATTGCAGATTCCTCGATGAAAGTCATAGCAGAAACATCCCACCTTCAAAAACTGTCCCATTTATGAGTAAAATCAAATATCTATAATATTATGCAATTATGGTGTCCGCACAATATCAGACTTCAGATCAAAAAGAAAGATAAATCTACCTTCCTCCAGAAATTCAATCCTCCATTCAGGAATTAAATAACAGCAGGTCATCAAGGACTTGATAGTGCTATATAAATTTCTTTAGAGTTGACAAGTAAGAAGTCATGATATACTGTATGCAGACACTCTGCACACTGCAGAACAGAAAATACAAGCCATTGTTTTTTGACCTTGAAACTGCAATGTTCTTATTCTACATTTCAATGGTTCTGTCTAGTCAAAGCAGTGCTAGGTTCTGTCTTACTGATTTTAGTCTTTACAATCAAGCATACCATATCAAGAGTTGCTTTGTGAGGAAGATGGATGGATGGGATGGGTAGGTAGATGGATAGATAGATGATAGATAGATAGATAGATAGATAGATAGATAGATAGATAGATAGATAGATAGATAGATAGATAGATAGATATTTTGCTAGTTCATCCAGGATACTGAACAAGCTAGCCATACACACTAGAACCAAAGATTGCTGTCTACTTTGTGCTTCATGGTTTCCTGTGAATGTAGCAGTCCAGTGGTACATCTTTCCTCCCCATTACTCAAGAATATTTAATGAGCATACACAGGAATCATCTGAAGGATTCAAAGTAGGCTATAGATTAAAAATTCTATCTGACCTGGGACTTCCAGTGGCGCCGCTTTCTTCATTGGATGCCTGAAAATGTGCCCCATGCTGAGGTATCGTAAAAGCTGGCGAAAACAGCTAAAATCAGCTGCTCACTGATGCTGAGGCTTGAAATACCCTCCCTGGGAGAAAGGGAAAGGAAAGAGCAGCGGAAAAGCAGTAGAACTCCCCAGAGGCTTTGCTTTGTGAAAGTGAAGCCTCGGAGGATCGAGTCCCACATAACTCCGCTGAGCTCCGAATCCAGCACGCTCCTACAGTAGCAGGAGAAGAAAGCGACCACGTCTGCTCAAGTGATTTTTCTTTGGATTTCTGGATGCAGACGGAACAAACACAAGTGATCGACCATTGGGATTGCAAGTATTGAACCTGACTTCTACCCTTTAAGAAAAGAAACTCGCTATTTTAATTAAGATTGCTGAAAATGGTGTCTGAGAGGAAGTGAAAGTTGGAAGCTGTTTGTGTAATCAAGTGGAGACTGTATTTGTGGATTGTAACAAAGTGGAGGCTCTCCTATATGGAAAGGAAGAAAGATAGAAAAAGTATTTTATATATATATCTTTGATTCTGACTTTATAACTGAATTTTAACTTGGAAATTGAAATGGCTTCTAAACCACCTAAACCTACAACAAGAAGGAGATCTGAAGTGGGTATGGAAGATATGTTTAAAGAACAGACCAAAATATTTGAAGAAAGGTTTAAAGAAGTTATGAACCATATTGAACTTACTAGAGAGTAAATGAAAGAAAATAATAAAAAATAAGAGATAATATTTTGATGGCTTTTCAAGGTTTGGAAAAGAATTTGGAGGTTTTGGAAGAGAAAGTGGAAGAAATTAATCAATCTAATCACTTGGAAAATAAAATGGAAGAATTGCAAACAAAAGTGGATAAAAATGAAGATCAGGTGGTGGTGTTACAATACAGGGCAATGGAAGGTGCTTTGAGAATCAGAGGCTTGCAGGAAGTAAAGGATGAGGACCTTAAGAAAATCCTATCAGAAGCTTTGGCTGAAATGCTAGGACATGATCCACAAGAGGTAGCTTTTCAAATTGATAAAGTATATAGGGTTAATTGATGGATTGCTAGACAAAAAAAATTGCCAAGAGACATTGTGGTTTATTTCTTGACAAGAACAATGAGAAATCAAATTCTGCAAGCCACGTATCAGAAAAAGTTGCAAATAGGAGAACAAGACGTGATGGTTTTGAAAGAGATTCCCCCTAAGATGTTAAAAGACAGGAAAGAGTTTATATTTTTTACACAAGAACTCAAGAAACACCAGATTCAATTTAGATGGGAGGTTCCAGCTGATCTCACAGTGTTTTTTCAAGGAAGGAGATATCGTATTAAAACTGTGTTGAAAGCGAAAGACTTCCTTTTTAATGTGCTGAAAGTTGATCCTGAAGCAACAGATAAAAGCCCACAAGAGAGGCAAATGAGTATGGAAGCTGATGTGGCCCCTTTGATGTTATTATCCCAAGAACAGCCACAAGAACAAAGGATGACAAGGGCGGCTACCAAGCGTAAAGAAAAGAAGGATCAACTTCAAAGTAAAAGTCAGGATTCTACTATGGAAGCAGAAGCAGTGGGAGGAGCGAGGCCAAAGACAAAGGGGAGTGAGGATCTTCAGCTGATTGCTCAAAAGCTTCATGAGGCCATTGATGGCAAATAAATTCCTGACTTGGAATGTTAATGGTTTGAATTCAGCGCAGAAAAGAAGAAAAATATTCCATTATTTGAGACAATTTAAAAATGATGTGATTTGTTTACAAGAGACACATATTAAATTATCAGATCAAAAATACCTAATAAACTCAAAATTAGGCAAACACTTTGTTGCTTCAGCTTTGGATAAGAAAAATGGTATAGTGGTATATTTGAGAAAAGATATACCAGCTAAATTAATTGAAGCAGATATCCAAGGGAGATATATCGCTATTGAACTTGTATTAGAAGGAAAAAAGACACTCTTGATTGGTATATATGCACCTAACCAGCAACAAGAAAAATTCTATAGGATATTGCATGATAAACTGACTATTTGGGATTATAAATCGTTTATTATACAAGGGGATTGGAATGGTGTAATAGATACCCAAAAGGATAAGAGAATTCTCTCTAAGAAAATCCCTACACATGCAAAACTGGCCAAATCTTTTTTTGAGATGATGGAAGATTTTGAGCTGAGAGATGTATGGAGAATGTGGAATCTTGAAGATAGAGATTTTACTTTTTTTTCTGATAGGCATCAATCTGTTTCACATATTGACTTTATATTAATCACTAATGATTTGCTTCTTAGGGTGAAGAAAACGAAGATATTTCCAAGGTGTTTATCTGACCATAGTCCAGTATGGTTGGAATTGCAACAAGAAAATCGTGGAGAATAAATGAATATTTGTTTAGATATGAAGATAATGTAAATCAATGTAAAAAACAAATGAAAGAATTTTTTGATGATAATTTGAATAGGGGAACATCGATAGAAATGGTTTGGGACACGAGTAAGGCTTTTATGAGAGGAATCTTAATATATATGAATAATAAACAGAGAAGTAAACAACAAAAATGTGTAGGTATTTAGAAGAGGAAATCCAAAAGAAACAACAATTATTAATACATAATCCATATGATCAAAAACTTAAAGATGCAATAAAGATATTACAGAATCAATTTAATATGATAATGGTAGACCAGGTGGCAACAAATATACAGTATGCTAAACATAATACTTTTTTTAATGCAAATAGACCTGGTAGGTGGTTAGCATACATGTTAAGGAAAAAACAAAAAGCACATATTATAGAAAAAATAGAATATAAAGGTAAAGAGAGATATCAACAGGATAAAATTAAAAAAGCTTTTTTAGAATATTATACAAATTTATATGCTAAAGATATAATCTTGAACATGGATATTGATAAATATTTGAAAGAGTACAAGGCTAAAGGTTTAACCTTAGAAAAAAGGGAAGAATTGAAATGGCCTATAACTTCTGAAGAAATTATTTTGACAATAAAACAATTAAAAATGGGGAAAACCCCCGGTACGGATGGACTTACAGCAATTTATTATAAAAATTTACAGAATGGGATAGTAGGTCCACTTAAGGAATTATTTAATCAGATACAATTAGGAGGGGGAATACCTCCATCATGGAGAACTACTTTCATCTCATTGATACCAAAAGAAGAACAGGATTGCTCTAAACCTGGGAATTATAGGCCGATTTCACTTTTGAATAATGATTATAAGATTTTTGCTAAAATAATAGCGAATAGATTAATGTTAGTTCTGCAACAAAGAATTCATACTGATCAATCTGGATTTATAAAGGGGAGGCAGATGAGGAATATGTTAGACAGATTGTAAATTTATTGGAATATTTAGAAAAGAACAATCAGATTTCTGCAGCATTTATTTTTTTGGATGCAGAGAAAGCCTTTGATCGACTGCATTGGGTTTTTTTATTTAAATTAATAGATAAAATGCAATTTGGAGATTGTTTTATGAGAATAATTAGAACGATTTATGGAGAGCAAACAGCCCAGATAATAGTTATGGTAGTTTGACAGAAGTTTTTAAGATTGCGAAAGGAACAAGACAGGGGTGCCCCTTATCATCATTATTGTTTATTTTAACTCTGGAGCCATTACTGGATAAAATAGAGGTAAAGGAGATAGAGGGAATTAAAATTAGACAACATGAATATAAAGTGAGAGTGTTTGCTGATGATTTGGTGATTATTTTGTCAAATCCTATAAATTCAAGTGTTTGTTGGAAATAATTGATCAATATGGAAAAGTTTCAGGGTTTAAAATAAATCAGAATAAAACAAAAGTGATAATAAAAAATATGACTAGACAACAGAAAGAAAAATTAGAGGAAACAACAGGATTTGAAATTGTAAAAAAGGTCAAATACCTAGGGGTTTATATTACTTCTTCAAATGTGAAATTGTATAAGAATAACTTTGAGGTATTATGGCAAAAAGTTCAGAAGGAAATGTTCAGTTGGAAAAAATTACAATTATCATTATTGGGGAGAATAGCAGCCATTGAAATGAATGTTTTACCTAGATTTTTATTTTTGTTTCAGATGATACCAATAATTAAGAAAGATAAAAATTTGGAAGAATGGCAGATTGGAATTAATAAATTTATATGGGAAGGTAAAAAAGCGATAGTTAAAATGAAAATAATTCAAGACACATGGGAAAGAGAGGTTTAAAAATGCCCAATTTTAAATTATATTATGAAGCAGCTGCTCTTTCGGTAATAAGTGATTGGTTTAACTTAATGGAGGAAAGGATTTTGAATATAGAAGGTTATGATTTATTATATGGATGGCATGCATATTTATTGTATGATAAAAAAGTGGATAGAGCCTTTAAGAACCATGTGTTAAGAATTGCTCTTCTGCGTGTCTGGAAGAAATACTATTACAAGTTGAATTATAAAATTCCTATTTGGGTAAACCTCAGGCATGCAATAGAGAATATAAATATAGAACAGAAACAGGAAATGATTATTTATAAAGAACTTTTATATTTTGAGAGAGGTAATTTACAATTAAAATCCTTGCAACAATTAAAAGAAGAAGGGAGAAATTATACTTGGTTCCAATATGGGCAATTACAAGCTAGGTGGAAAGAAGATCAGAAAATTGGTATCATGCAGAATGAAGAAAACTTGGTAAAACAAATTATAAATCAAACTCAGGCGCATATAAAGAGATTGTATAATGTGTTGATAGAAATAAACTCTGAAAGGGATTTAATAAAGGATTGTATGATAAAATGGGCACAAAATATTCAAGGACCAATATTTTTGGAAACTTGGGAAAAAATTTGGGTTAGAAATGTTAAATTCACGCAAGCACAGAATTTGAGGGAAAATTTTTATAAAATATTTTATAGGTGGCACTTAGACCCTAAGAAATTATCATGTATGTATCCAGATATGCAAGCGAAATGTTGGAGATGTAATTGTGATGATGCTACATATTTTCATATTTGGTGGACTTGTAAGAAGATTAAGGTTTTTTGGATAAGGATCTGGTGGATTATACAAAATGTTTTGAAAAAGAAGATAAAGTTCCTACCACAATTTTTCTTATTGGGAATTATTATGGACTGTATAGTAATTGAGACTAAGTTGATTTTAAATTTAATAACAGCAGCAAGACTACTGATAGGACAATACTGGAAGAAAAAAGAGTTACCTACAATAGAAGAATGGATATTGAAAGTTGCTAATTTGGCTGAGATGGCTAAAATCTTCAGCCTTTTTGAAAGACACTGCACAAGAAAAATATCAACTGAATGGAAAAAATGGATTGAATATACGCAAAATAGATATCAGATTAAGAGATATCAGATTGCTTTTGAATGATTAGGATGTATTTATCTTTGAGTTGCATGGGGGAAGTTAGGATTTGAGAAGAAGGGGAGGATTATAATTTGTGTTAGGGAAAATTTAGCGAAATGATTGTTTTTTCTTTTGAACTATACCTTGTGTTTGTTCTGGGAAGTCGGGGGAGGAGGGTGGTTTTGGAGGAGAGGGAGGGGATGGAGTGGGGGAGGAGGGGGGAAAAGGGGGGGTGAAAACTTTTGTAAAAACTTTTTCAATAAAAAAAAATTCTATCTGACCTGTCTCCCTTCTAGAGTAGACCAACCTACAGAAATATCCATTTGTCAAATCCTCCTTTATCTTGGAACCAGTTTTAGAGGTCTCTTGGCACAAAGTCCAGATGCCCTCCTTGAAAAATTCCTTGATTAAATTCTTAGGTTTTAAAATCTTGACTAGTTAACTCAGTGATCTGGTTCATATTTCATGCTAAACCATAGTGTGGTTTGTCTTAGCATGGTATGTGAAACCAGCTATTATGATTATACAATACACACACTATTGTATGTGAATTTGGTCATCATGGTTTAGCACAATGTCAGAAAGCATTTTGCCATTTTCAGTTTATTGTAAAAACCATTTGGATGGTTTTTCTGATAAATACATTCAATGAGAAACAAGTTGTAGTTCAGTTACTTTTTTTGGTTGAAGCTAGTCATACAAGTTGGACTGCTTGGAATAATTTTACAGAAAGCAAAAGAAGCCTTGGAGAGAGGACCCATCCTTTTTGAAAGACCTAACATCTAACCAGATATCTGATGATGGTATATTAAGGCTAGGAGATAATAATAACATGTGGATAGTAGCAGGGAATATTAAATAAATAACAAAGGGAACTTTTTGGCATATTCTATGCAGGATAGGAAAGGTAAATGGCTGTCTTGTGGGGGGGATATTCCATTCCCCAACTTCCCTGAGAGTTACATCAGTGGGGGAATTATTGAAATAATGGTTTAAGCTACTGGAATTATAATAACTGATATTACTTTGAGAATGAGGTAGAAGCTCAGATGTGTGTAGGCCACCTCTTCCACTTTCCTGCATAGTAAAAGCTTCTGAATAGATTAGGCACAGTGGAAAGCCTATTTATCAAGACTGTCAAAATACACAAACCTTTAGGATTTTATTATAAACTAGCTGAATACCCATGCTCTGCTACGAAACTATGTGATCAGGCTTGATAAATGGACACTTAGACTGAAAATTAATGAGTAGTTACGATTGGCCTCTTCTCTCTGCTTCTCTCCCTCAAGCTTGCCCCACAAAAGCCTCTCTTCTTCCTCAGGCTGGCTCCACAGAAGCCTCTCTTACAACCTCTTTGGCCAAAGAAATTGTAGAAAAAATGCTTTTAAAGGGTTCTGACGATCCCAGCTGGGTTGCCTGATTGCCAGAACCTTTTAAAAGCATTCTTTTTACAACCTCTTCTGCTGAAGACATTGTAGAAAAAATGCTTTTAAAAGGTTCTGACAATCCCAGCTGAGCTGCACAATCATCAGAGGCTTTTTCTTTTAAAGCATTTTTTCGCCCAAAGAAAAAATGCTTTTAAAAGTAAAAAAACCCTCCGATGATCGCACAGCTCAGCTGGGCATGGGGGGGGGCAGGGATTTTTGCTACTGGTTCTCTGAACCACCCGCTGCCATCACTACTGGATCGGGCGATCTGGTCCGAACCGGCAGCATTTCACCCCAATATAGGTACATGTACCACATTTTTCTCTTGGTAGCATATGTAGGGATGGGTCCTGTCATTTTATCTTTATTATCACCACAATAACTGTGAGATAACCAGCCAGAGTTATCCTGTGGTAAGGTGGATGGCCAATAAAACAAACAAACAAATAAATAAATAACCAAAACGAGGGGAAAGAAAATTCACAGAGAAGGGGAAAGTTGGATTTGGAAGAAAACAAACTGCAACATCTTTCAGTGTTTTCATTGAAAACTTCCTAGACTGCAGTCAGACAGGATGAGACATCATAGGACATGATGGGAAGTAAAACAATTAAAGCGTTAGGGAAACTACCCTTTTTATGGAGTCTGGGTGCAGAATGGGCCAACTCTAAATCATCAGTCAGGGTTGAAACATGATTTTTCAGAATGAATCTCTCAAATGTTGAGCACTAGAAGTTGATTTCAGAACTGACATTATTTTTTCCTTTTTTCTTTTTACAGGCACGGGGAATATGCTTGTTATACTGGAAAAGATTTTGACCGTTTCCTGAAAGGTGACCTTTTTTCCCCCTCACTGTTCAATCATGTCTAGTTTTCCAAGACAATTCATTGCAGTTTCCTTGGCAACTTTTTAAAAGAAATTGTTCGTCATTGCCTCCTTTCTAGGACTGGCCCAAGGTCACCAAACTGGCTTTGTGCCTAAGGTGGGACTAGAACTCATGTCTTCCAGTTTCTAGCCTGATGCCTTACCTAAACCAAACTGGGTCTCACCAGTTGTTTTTACAGGGAATGTGTTAATTATAACGGAGAAGATTTTGGCCAACCTCTCCTAAAAGATGCCCCATATCATAGCCTATTAGTCATAGTTTGGACAGCTTTTTGCTCGTCTTCTATGGCATTTCCCTGAAAGGAACTGTAGCGCCAACTCTTTACAGGGCTTTACAGACTCACACAGAGCTTGAAGCTGAAGTAATGGTAGAAGGTGATTAAAAATTCTGAAAGAAAGCACTGTGCAGGTTCCATTCACTTAATGGGCTTCCCAAGAGAGGTTTCCACTGGATTGTCACCCAAGTCCTTGCTATTATCAAAGCATATTGAAGACACATGCTTTTCTCGGGTCTAATCCTCACAAAACAACTCTGGTTTGCAATTGCAAGCCAAAAGAATTGAGAAGTGCTAAGCTCTTTGGGTAAAGCTATTGAGTTAACAAGTCAAAGCAGGCAGAATTATTGTTGTTAAAGAACTGAATAGCATATAATTCAATGCGTAAGTCAGAAAGCCTTGAGGTAACTACGAAGGTCATATGCCATTATACAATGTAGTGCAGTAATTATGCATTTGAAAGTAAATACAGGGGGGTTGATATTTCAATAAAATAGCATTAAAGATAGCAAAAGTGTCCAGGGCTGAACCAGTTGCCCTTAATAGAAGCTTCACAAGAAAATAATACTGTATTTTTTAAAAAGTTAAAAGAACTCAGCCTCCATGGTAGTTGTTTCCCCTATTCAAGGCTTTATTCTTTTAGAAGGCGCTTGATACATATTACCATGAAATAATTGGATTCTTTCTTCTCTCCTTTGCAGGTGCATCAGAAGACAACAAATAAAAAGTCATAAGGTCCTTTGATTAAAGTCTAAAAAAGGTACTTCTCTGGTCATCAGCAGATATATTTTCTGAAGGATTATCTCCTCATTGAAAGAAATGATGGCCTTTGTTCCAAAACAGCAATGTGAAACAGTGCAACAATCTACCTAAGGTCCCAGCAGACTAGGGATTAATGGGAGATGAAGGCTTCGTCATTGTGATAGTTGTTTGGAAGCCAGTTCAGGTCAAAACTGATCAGAACTGATCAAGGCTGATATAAACCTCATTACAAACAAAAAGAGACTTGGAGAGAGGTGTCAGGCCTGGAAGCCATATTTTGCATTGGACCTTTCCTTCCCACTTAATGCTGCATCAGTCTAGATTTCAGTTACAGTCCTACTCTACAAAACATAAAAGTAGGAATGTGAGTGTGACATATTGATAGAGATACCTCAGTTGCAATCTAAATACATAGATTACAGAACGCAACATTTCTGTAATGTTCTGAAATATTATGGAGGATTATTTTTTTTTACAGTTTCGAAGAGAATGTTCTTTTGATCAATTTGATAGAAATTCTCTTTTGATTAATTTACTAAATTTGCTTTCATGGAGATGGTGATGAGAGCTGGTGGTGTATATTGCTGTAAAAGATGGTTAAGAAGTTATAACTGTATTTATTGCTATTAGACATGAGAGCATCAGAATGTTATAGCTCAAGGATGAATTATCAGATCATAAACAGGAAATTATTTGTTTATTTATTACTAAATATATATTCTTTCTTTTTATCCCAACAGTCAAGCTACCTTACAATAATAACAAATAAATGAATAAATGAAATAAAGCAAGCATATTGCAATGGTTGAGATTCAGCTGGCTCAGGAAGGGACATAGTGCAAGCGTACAAATACGCTTCTTGCCATAGATGCCACCTTCAAATCCAATGACACTGTATGTGTGCAAGGAGCATTATCACACTATAAACCCACAATCTCATTCAGGAAAAGCTTTATCTCAGAGTCCAACTTCACTGGCCATTCTGACCTGTGATCCTTTATAGTGGAGGCAATGCTATTCCCAGGGGATCCTTTTTCCACATCACTCCAATGTAAAAATTGATCTCTTTTCTGAAGTTTAAAATATCAATCTATTTTTTATTCATCAACTACTTTTAATATTATTTAGGGGGCCATGGTGGCTCACGTGGTAAGATGCTGAGGCCTGCGCACTGCTGAGGTCAGTGACTCGATTCCCGTGAGCAAATAAGCAACGTAGGGACAAGAAAGGAGCCTCCACCGATTGCCTACCAGCATTCACGTGTTTCGTGGGTAAAAGATAACACTGCCCAAAAAATTTCCTTTCACAGAGGCAGCCAGCCACCTCAGTGATCCTTGGCTAACATGTGCCATATGCTAAAAAATAAAATAAAATAATTTTTTTTTAAAAAATGTAGTTACATATTTAAGCTTACTAACTGAAAAAAAACATCGTATTCTCATTAGCATCCATTTCATTTTACATATGAACACCGAGTAGTTCTTAGTTGTATAAATAATGAATTATTTAATTCTTAATAGTCATGAATTCAGGAATAAACAAATTGCGAACTCATAAATTGAATCTGTTTATAACGTTAGTCATAAGATTAGTTTTTGATGAAATGAATAGAAATATTTTGTAAGCTATAAATCTGCAAATAACTTTAAGAAGAAAGATAATCATACTTTATATCTAGAATGATTTTTTTTGCTTAAATATTCTTTGTTCAGCAAAATAGAATTAATAGAAAGATATTACCGTAAAAGTATTAGTTGTTAAAACAGCAACTGGTTGTTTATAATGCTTCTGCTTTATATGAAACTTAGTCCATAGTAGATATCTTTAGAAACACTAAATTACAGTGATTCTTAAAGGTTTTTGAACCCATTTGCATCTTCAATATTTCTGCATAAATATGACCTGAGCATACCTGTTCTCCACACATGCTAAAATTAGACAAAGAGAACCCAGTTAAGCAAATGAGGGAAAAACATGAAGTAGAACCTGTTCCTAGGTTCTGCATCATGGAATTGCTATGGTAGTAAGACTTTTTAAAAATATTTTTTATTTGCTGAAATATACATAATTTGAGTAAGGGATACAACAAAATGGGAAAAGAAACAGAAAAAAAGGAAAAACAAATATATAATACACAGAGGAAAACAACTCAGCTTTTAAATATAGCATTAAATCTTCACATAGAATAACATTGGTCGGTCTTTTCCTTACATGTATAAAGATTGCAGTAATCACAGGCTAATTCTACTGACTGCCGGCTGCCAGCAGTCTCACCGGCTCAAGGTTGACTCAGCAGCCTTCCATCCTTCCGAGGTCAGTAAAATGAGGATCCAGATGGGGGCAAAATGCTGACTCTATAAACGCTTGAGAAGGCTGTAAAGCACTGTGAAATGGTATATGTCTAAGTGCTATTGCTATTATTATAGTAAATATGGATTAGTAATCTGAAACTGTAAGGTGGGGATGGCACTGTTTTTCCACTGTTTGTTAAATGCGTAGTAGTTCATACAAAATGGAGGTTAGCAAGTGTGACACATGCTGCTTGCTTTCCACATCCCAGTATGAATGGTAAAGGAGAAGGAAGGAATGTCTGCAAAATACCCACGGCTGGCCAGATGTCCAGCATGAAGTATAGAGCTGTTGTGTTCACCAGCCCCAGTGCTTCCTCCATGCATTCCCTCCTGTTGAAAGGGAAATGTTACCCTCTATCCAGAGAGATGCTTTTCTTTTCTTCCCTCCCTCCCATCTCAGCTAACAGGCCCTTCTATGTCTTGCAGCCCCTAGAGCAGGCTCTTGTTCTGCTTTTGGGATCTGTCTGTGCTATGCTGGCATCTATATAGCTTTAATGTGCAACATTCCATTGGCTATGACTGGTGGTTCTCTTGGCTTATGGGAGGTGTGTATCCAGGTGCACTGACTCTTTAACCTGTTGTGACCTACTGACCTCAAAGGAGCAGTTGGGTATACTGATCTGCTGTGGGACTGTCCGTCCCATCTGGTCCCTAACTTTTGCTCTTTTGTATTCTTTTTGTTGTAAAGACAAGCCAAACCCTAGTTCCTGGAGCACCTTTTCTTTTCCCTTAAAAAATAAGTTGATTGACCAGATTATTGGTTTTCCCAAAGATATTGGAGATGCATTTGAATGAGAATACATTGGATTGTTCAACCATATACACATGTCATGCTCTGTGAATTTGCCCTTTCAGAGCATAGCACCTTAAGCCATTCTTTTGTTGTGTCAGCTGTGGGCAATACTGATATATAGATGCAGACATGCAGATATGCGCTGGAGGAGGGGTTAGTTGAAAGACAGCTTCAGGATGTGCTAGAGCCTTACATCCTCCATGTTATTGAATAGCTGGTTATTAAAAAACATCACCTGAATGACTGCTTGCCTGATACCCAACTGCATTTGCTACTTCAATCATGGCTGAAGCATTCCTTGCATTTCAGCAACTAAGGAGCTTTGGTGCTGGTTGGTGACCATTGCTCCTCTATTTGTAGTGCTGCTTGAATGATTCCTGGGCAGATGACTTTACACAGAAAAATCTCTGTCCTAGCCTTCGTGATTCCTTGCCTTGCAAGTAGGGGCAGACAATATAAGAAAAATCTCAGTGGGTCACATTTGAATTGGCTCTTGGGGCCAGTTTCAGTACAATGGGATTTCGGCTGCAAGTTCCTTGATCCTACCACTACCATCCCTAGGCTATGAATCAGAAGGCAGCAGCTCCTCCATGTACTAGCCCTCAGTTCTTAGGTATTGCTTTTGTGAAGAGTTTGGAAAAACCAATATTACCTTACCTTATAATTTTCCAGTTCTTATTGGAAGGGGATAAATGTAAGGGCTTTGAGGCGTGAGCAGAAAGCAACTCGTATATTTTCTGTATTCCAGAAGCCATCCAAATGTGTCTCACTTAATGCAAACAACAAGCAAATAAATAAATGAATAACTAACTAACTAACATAAAGCTTGCTAGACCTGTAATAGAAACAAACACAGCCCTTTCAGCTATTCACTTCCTTCAGATGACAGTGCGTTATCCCACTGATTCTACAAACACAAAGTGCTAAAAATGAAATGGAAGGTGAGTAATGCTTGTATAGGGCCTCTCATCTGGAAAACATATTAAGTGTTACATGGTTATAGGCAGTGCTGATTTCCATGGTATAATTTGTTTGCATCAGTGGAGAGGTTCCTTCAATGGCCTGGGCTATGATTCATGTTCCTGGGGATTAGCAGGATGATGTCAAAACTGATCCAATTCCAAAGGTGGGAGGAGGGGATGTTGCAAACAGTCTAAAACTGCAAGTCATCTTTGCAGCTGCATTTCAGTTTGTTGATGCCCAGGATTTTGATTGCAATATATAAAAACAACCTGTATCCCATTTTCCCAGCAATGAACCTTGATTATATTGTGCCATACATTTCAATCTTTTGGATATAGTAGGAATATGTTAACTACCCAAAATATAATTTGCGAATATATATATATATATTCCTTTTTCAGACTTCTTTTATAGCTGGGATTTTTGGGTCATAAAAATATGTTAACTTTTAAGATCATGTTTTATTTAATAGATTTTTTAAAATGTCTCTGTTAGATTTAAACAACTTTGTATCACACACACATATGACACATTATGGCAATTCAAGATTTTTCACTGATTAATCATGGCGTATGAGTTTCTAATTTTTTTTTCACTTAAACAAGTGAGAGATGTGTCACAATTTGTTATACATATACACAATATGCAAACATTATTGCTCTGTTCACAAAGAAAGCTACAGAAAATCTTTGTGACTGTATCTTACAGCACTCAAAGTATAATGCAAGGAAAATAGCTTAATAGTTGCACTGAAAAGGACACAAGACGAAACGCGCTAATAGAGGCAAACATGTAGAGCATTGTCTCCTCTGTCTATTGCTGATGTCTCATAATCAACTGAAGTGAGCGTTTGGTTTGTTGCACTGAAAAGGTTTATGATTATAGATATGATTTTGTTGCAGTAATGGAGTTGACATACCAGTAATAGAGTTGACATTTTACTGAAATAAAAAAGAATCAAAGAGGGTCTTCGTTAACATATCTACCTCATCAATTACAACATCTTTGAATAGTGTTTCATGTTGCCAACACAATAAACACTCATATAACAGTAAATGCTTCAGGAATGTTGGTGGGAATAAAGAAATCAGCTTATACTTGAACCTTATTCAGAAATCAAGGCAACAACTTCTTCACCATTAAATTACAGCAAAGCAAATCAGTTTTTCCTGGGCATGTATGCTTAAAATAGATCACTACTGACAGAGGCCAGGCATTTAATCCTGTTCAAATTGCTCCTAACTGATGGTTACTTATCCATGAGGGAAAATGAGGCAGCCGTCTTGGGTGATGGATTTTGTGTGTATATTCAGTTTGAAGCAGATGAGAAAATGGGGAAAGAAACAAAAATGAGCCTTACTTGTTCCATTGAAAGGGAGTCACAATAGCTCCAATCGCAGGAGAGTGGCAACAGGAGGATGAGAGTAGCAACAGTTGCTTCATAGGGATAGAAGTTTAGCTGCTAATTACAATGATATGGATGGTGTTTTCAATTAATTTACGTTGTATTTTATTAATTTTAATGTTAATCACATTGACTCTGCTTCAGCAATAAAGAGGAGATGAATGTCATTCTATGCTGTATTTTTCTGTTTTTATACAGTTGCATAAAAAGTGGTAAAAATGCCCTTAAGTTAATTCCTGGTGGTTTCAAGCACCTCTCCATGGAGTTTTCTTGACAACAGTAAAGACTGGATTTGCCATTCCATGCTTTTAGGCTTTCTTTTTATTTCCTAATCTTTAGTTATAAACATCTAATTAAATATTTCTTGGTGCTGTTCTCTCATTCATATATTGGCGAGTTTGATCCTGCTTTTTTTTTTTTTAGATCAGTCCAAATAATTTTGACTGCTATTGGGATTCCTTGTCTATTTGTTATCTCTAGAAGTCTGCAATGAATATGCTCACCTTTGACTATTTTTGTGTGCTATTTTTATTCATTTTATATTTTTATAGATTTTTAAAATTTCTTTTTCTTCCACCTGGCAGAGAATGAATGAGTGAATGAATGAATGAGTGAATGAGTGAATGAATGAATGAATTGAAATGAATAAGAATTGTTACATCAAAACTGTTGCTCTTCAGTTTTGTGGAACTGGTGGGTTTCCAATTTTTTTACTACCGGTTCTGTGGGTGTGGCTTGGTGGGCATGGCATGGATTGGTGGGCTTGGCTTGGTGGGCGTGGCAGGGGAAGGATACTGTAAAACCTCCATTCACTCCCCAATCCAGGGGAAGGATACTGCAAAATCCCCATTTCCTCCCGATCAGCTGGGACTTGGGAGGCAGAGAATAGATGGGGGCAGGGCCAGTCAGAATTTTTGCTACTGGTTCTCCGAACTCCTCAAAATTTCCGCTACCAGTTCTCCAGAACTGGTCAGAACCTGCTGAAACCCACCTCTGACTGAAATGGAACCTTGCATTCAAAACCAACCACTCTTCTTTTCTCCCTTTCTCTGTACAATTATAGAAATACATTTTATGAAATTCTTATAGGTAGCTGGGAAGAAAGCATGAGGATAAATCTTCCAATCTAAGGAAGAAACCTTTTTATTTATCTTTCATCCATATTCCTTATTCTACCGTATTTTCTTCCACTGCTGTAGAAGCAGATCATGATGATGATGATGATACTGCATGCAAGACTATATTACATTTTTCCATTCATTTCCTTTAATGTAAATTACATCTTATAATACATCAACCCGTTGACATTTATACCTCTAATATAATACCCAAATGCTAAAACATAGAGATTAACTTTGGATCAACACATTTAGTTCTTAAATCCTGAAAAAAGTAATTATCTTTCTGCACAATTAAATGAAAATTTTATCATGCTAACAGTTTGCAAACTTATCACCAGAAAAATGAGGCCCCACATTGGGGAAGACAGTTTTATGCAGCAGCTGTATAAATCCTTCCCAAATAGTAAGGAAACTGAGTTTTTCTCCCTTTCCAACTAAGAACAGGAAGGAAAATACTTTCTTTTTTACTTCTGCTTTACTAGCATTTGTTCAGTAAGGCATTTGATCCATCAACATTGTAGGTTACTGTGACAGAGTAATAGCAGTCATAGTTTATTTATTAACTTCTCTTATTTGTTTTAAAAATATTGATAGGTTTTATTGTAACAAAGTAGGAAAGAGATATATTAAAAATTGAATATAAAATACTGCTAGTTAAGATTCAGAGAATATTCTGCTAATTTTTAATATTCAAAAGATTATCTGGCCATCTTTAATATTTGAATAACAATAGCAATAGCACTTATATACGGCTTCACAGTGCTTTACAGCCCTCTCTAATTGGTTTACAGAGTCAGCATATTGCCCCCAACAATCTGGGTCCTCATTTTACTGACTTCAGAAGGATGGAAGGCTGAGTCAACCTTGAGATTCCAACTGCCAAATTGTAGGCAGCTGGCAGTCATCAAAATTAGCCTGCAGTACTACATTCTAACCATTGCGCCTTCTATCAATGTTTGCATCCAGAGAAGAAAATCAGCTGTAATAATGAGCCATAAAACACCTGGGCATAAAATGACATTGGAACGGAGCATTAGTAAATTAGTAAATTAGGAATTTTCAGCAGAAAGGATTAAAATTTTCTTTAGAAACACTGTGCACATTAGATAACATTTTGTTTGAGATTAATAGATGGAATATTTAAGAATAATGTTAGATTTTAAAAGAATCAGAAGGAGAGTTCCAAAACTTGGGTGCCCCTTTCTTGGCAGGAAAAGCTTGTACAAGAAGAATTGTTGTAGAAGAGAAAAATGAAGGGTTGAGGAGAAGTTTCTAGTCCTTTAATTGTCCCTGCTTTTCATCTCTAATTTATTCCTCAAACTGCATCTTTTTGTTAGTTTCAGCATCAGTGTTTTTCCTATATCTGGAAACTCATATATCTTGGTAGGGATAGTTTAGGGTAGAGAGAAATTCAGATTATGAGTAGCCCATCAGGAAAAATCCAAAAGTCCAAATGATAAGGAGAAACCTGAGTAGCCCATCTTTCCATTACAGGTTATTCATTTCCGAGTCCACATTTTTAAATAAAGAGAAAAGTTTATTGGAACATAATAATGAGCTCTAGTGCTAGCATATATTAGGAACTAAGCTTTAATAATTGCACATACATCTGAAATGACCGAGTATTGTCATCAGAGCTGACTATGCTAGTTTCCACATGATTTCTCATCCACAAATTTGACCTATATGTTTTATTGTATAATAATAAATAGTCATAAAGTTTTTTTAAAATTTTAAAGACTTTCTGGAGTACTGTAGGAAGCAAAATAATTAGCTTTGTTGTTTAAAATGATTTGGCCCACACTTAATACAATCTTTTTGTACTTTCAAATTATGCAGAAACCTACCCCCTTCATGAATCATTCCTTGTGATGGAGCCTGTACACACCAATGATGTTATGTAGGATACTTTTGGGGTATAGAGAAAGCTCTATGACTGGCAGGTCACAGATGTGAGATCAGGTCAGTGCTGGGAAAGGAAATAGAAGACTGCTCTAGAAATCAGCAAGAAAACCAAGTGAATTTTGACAACCAGGACAATGTCATGGCACAGGAAGATATGACTCTCAGGTTAAAAGGTAGTGTTGGATCGACCTATTAGGCAGACAAATAATTCGGTTACCAGTTGGTTTCTTCCTTGAACTCTGTGGGCTCATATTGCAGAAAACAGCTCCATCACCTTGCTATTCTGTAATAAATCATCATCTGTCGGATTTCTGCTTTTCAGAACAATGCACCATAGAACAGGAAACCAAAGTATTAAACAAGAAGATTGATATTGATATAATGTTCTAAATCAGGGGTCTCCAACCTTGGCAACTTTAAGCCTGGAGGACTTCAACTCCCAGAATTCTGGGAATTGAAGTCCACCAGGCTTAAAGTTGCCAAGGTTGGGGACCCCTGCTCTAAATGCAAAGCTTAAACTAATTTTGGTCGAAACTAATTCTGGCATTTATGGCCAGAATGTGTTACAATTTTTGCATTCAAAAGGTATTTGATGGTGGCTTCCTTAGGATCAAAGTCTGCCACATATGTCCATTTAGGTTTATTATCATATAATAATTGGTTGTTCTTTCAACTAACCAGCAATGTTTTTCTGTAATTTTGTTCATAATTTAACAAAACAACAGATCTATCTTCCATGCAACAATATAAGGTTTGATTTCTCCTGGATTAGAAAAGTCTGCTGAGCTCCGTAGCTGTAGCTCTGAGGTCTTCAGGATAGCATCCTCAGGGCAACTGATTCTTTGGACTCCTCGTTCCAAGAGGGAGGAGAGAGCTCTGACCTTGGAAGGGGAATATAATGTCAGAAACTCTATTATCGCCTGATGTCATCAGCCTCAAAGATTGCTGTACAGGGTCAGAAGCATGAAAAGAAGACAAGGGGAAGTCACCATCCACCAGCTTTTCAGGAAGGCAGTAGATTCCCCATAACCCTTTTCAAAGTAGTTGCAGGGGGTTATTCATTCTAACCATTTAGTAATTGCAAATGTGTGAGGAAAAAGAGAGGTCAAGGAAGGAAAGCAAAGCAGGAAAGTGTCCTTCAGTCACTTTGCTAGGTGAACCAAACAGATTGAATTGATATCTCTGCACATGCTGGACGATTCAAAGAAAGCAGAAAGGTTACATTTTTCTATCCTAATAATGGATTAATTACTATGAATTTCTTTATACTGAGTAATTCACACAAGTACAATGATTAACGTTGCTTATGAAAAAAGAAAGAAAAATTAAATTACAATTTTTTACTTCATAGGGAAGAGAAAGAAATGGGCCAGTCTGGGAAAGATGCCTTTATCTCTTGCTTCTCAGGATGAAAATGTCCTAGCATGACCTTTTTCCAAGTGTAGTGTCCAGCTCTCTGTACTTGCACTTATTACATGCATCAGTGTGAAAAGGACACGAACCCAAAGCTCACCAAGTATACTTCAGGCAGTTCCTGGTAACTGAGAAACTGAAAGAGTTCATAAAAGCAATAAGGGCATCTGAAGAGGAGTATTAGCTGCTGAATGACTCTGAAAGTGCTGTCGGAATTAAAGCACTTTATCAGGCAAGTGTTATAATTTTTGATGGTTCGAAGTACTATGAAATACTATGGATGCAGACAGAGGTACTGTAGGTATGGAGAATCTTGTACAATTGAGATACATTCTCTTCAGGAATGAATGTTATTCTGCTTGCTATTGAGATGCTTCTGGTGGGGGGGAGAATAATACACTCACCCCAGGAACTAAATTGTCACAAAGATCAGATTCTTTCACTGCTTGCATAATTTAGATTGAAAAAGCTGGTATTGATGCCAATATAATAATGGATTCCATGAATCCAGCCCCATGTATATCTGGATAATGCTGATGATTCCAACCCCATTTAAATATACTTTTGGATGGAATATAGTATTAATCTTGATGATTGATAACTAATGCTTGAAACTGGACATGATTTCCAGCCTACTCAGCGGTAATTCTAACTGGACTTCATGGGCTTCACAAGCAAGCCTCCGGGACTCTTCATCACAGCTGGGACTGGAACTTCCATTGCTATGCAATGCAGTTGCAAAGCACAACATCACATGGTGCATCTCTTAGTGACAGCAATCCCAGAAGTCCCAGTTGCCATTGTATCTCCAGCATCATTTGAATCATTAAATAGGAACTGGCAAGAATCTCAGGCAAAGTGCTATGGAATGCAAGATTGTGAGTAAGTACTATGGATCATGGTCAGTCCTGTGGGGGTCACAGGTAGGCACAGGTAGCCACAGGTGAGTGGGGGTGCTGAGGACAGGCACATGCTATGGTACAAGTGGGCATGGAAGTGCTATAGAGTACAAGATCCCTGGATCTTGTACTCTGGTGCAGGCTTCCTTGGGATAAAAAGCAGCATGAGTGATTTATGAGAACAACTTGTGAATTTTCCTGCTAATGTCTCCATTGACTTTGCCTATGAGAAGCCAGCAGGTCACAAATGGTGAGCATGTGGATGTGGGGATTCTGCAACAGCTGGAATTCCAAGGAGCTGTTGTAAGAACCATTCATTCATTGCTACTGTAACTTTGAATGTCACTGAATGAATGGTTATAATTTGAGAATTATCTGTATTTGCTGAATAGACTTAGGATGGTAACAGACTTAGTGAACTACAAATGCATGTTTACTCAGAAGGAAATTTCACTGTGCAAATTATAATTTGCAGCTAAGTGTATGTAGCATTGCAGAATTAGCTTCTTGATTTATTTTAGGATTGTAAATAAAAATAGGGTCAGGAATCTGTTCTATAATTTATTAGAGTTATCATGGTCGGAATGTTTTCCAAACGCTTCTCCAAAGTGGGGGCCACGAATCTTCTGGTGAAATAATGTAGCAGCAGCATCCATTGGCGGTCAAAACAGATAAGACGATGGTCACAGCATCGAGACAGAAGCCTCAACTCTTTTCTGTGTTCTTCAATGGCGCAGGCATGGGCAAAGGGCAATGTTTCCATTGTGACTACCATCTTACCTGCTTAAACTCCATCACCACAGATACCACTGGGATCTAATCTTTGAAGTATCAGTATTGATTCACAGGTCATATTTGTACAGACAAAGTTGCATTCTCAATATCAATTCCGTATCTAGGAAAATCATTTCAAGTTCTTTTGATATGCGTGGATTGATAAAATATTGTCATGACAAAATGCCAATTAGATTACAGATTACAGATAACAGAGTTGGAAGGGACCTTGTAGGTCATCTAGTCCAAGCCCCCCAAGCAGGGTACCCTATACCATTTCTGATAAATGGCAGGCCAATCTCTTCTTCAAAGCCTCTAGTGATAAAGCTCCCACAACTTCCAAAGGTAAGCTGTTCCACTGGTTGATTGTTCGCACTGTCAGAAAATTTCTCCTTATTACTAGGTTGAATCTCTCCTTGGTAAATTTCCATCCCTTATTCCAGTGGTGAAATGCTACCGGTTCGCACCAATTCAAGGGAACTGGTAGTAAAAAAAGCTACCGATTCATCCGAACTGGTATTTCTGATGATCAGCTGTGCTGTGCGATTTATATTCGCTAGAAAGCAGGAAATCCTGCTCTCTAGCAAATCTAAATCTTGTGGCACAGCTGTTCCCCCTCTCACTGTTCTACTTACCTTGTTAAGTTTCCTTTTTCCATGTGAAGCATGCGTTTGTCGTGCACTGCGCATGTGCGGGCAGCAAACTGGTGGTGATCCGCAGAGGATTTCACCACTGCATTATTCCTTGTCCGGCCTTCAGGTGCTGTCGTGTCCCACTCCTCCTCTGACGGCCGGGTCTGGGAAGTCTGTATCAAGCGTGGCCACGAAGCCTCTGCAGCTTTGCCAAATTCCTGTCAGAGTTCTCAGGGCAGGCAGGAATCCAAGGTGTGACTTCAACAACCAGATGAGACTTTGCCTGACTCAAGGAATGCCAAAAAGCAGATCCTTTATATAGGCCATGGGGTGTGGTTCCATGATTCAGCACTTATCCAGGCCTGCCCCTCCCTTCCTTTTGCTGACGTCGCCTTTCCATTCTCCGGAAGCGGGGATCTGTCCACTTTTCGTCTTCCTGCTCAGCTGCCGGCAATTCTAGCTCGTGGCTGGCTTCATGCTCACATGCTATAGGAGGGAGGTTTGTTTGCTCAGTCTGTCCGGGCATGGCTGGGGGCTGGAGGCATGCCAGGCCATTCTTCTTCACTATCAGTCTCTGGCTGAGATAGCAGGAGATGGGAGGGGCCCGGCTGCGGAGAGGATGGGCGAGGCACAACAGGTGCCTTGACCCCTTCCTCTCTGTGGCAGCCCCTCAAATATTGGAACACTGCTATCATCTCTCCCCTTCACTAGACTAGCCATGCCCAGTTCCTGTAACCTTTCTTCATATGTTTTAGTCTCCAGTCCCCTGATCATCCTGGTTGGTCTTCTCTGCACTTTTTCTAGAGTCTCAACATCTTTTTTATAGTGTAGTGTTCAAAACTAGATGCAGTATTTTAGTGTGGTCTTACTAAGGCTTTATAGAGTGGTATTAGTACCTCACTTGCTCTTGATTGTATCCCTCTGTTAATGCAGCTTAGGTTGCATTGGCTTTTTTGGCTGCTGCTGCACACTGCTGGCTCATATTTAGCTGGTTGTCCACTAAGACTCCAAGATCCCTCTCACAGTTACTGCTATTAAGCCTGGTTTCACCCAATCTATATGTGTACTTTTGGTTTTTCTTGCCTAAGTGTAAGACTTTCCTTTTGTCTACATTGAATTTCATTTTGTTAGTTAGGGCCCAGTGTTCAAGTCTGTCAAGATCCATCTGGAATTTGAGCCTATCTTCTAGTGCTGTGATGGTGAACCTATGGCCCATGTGCCAGAGGTGGCACATTCAGCCCTGTCTGTGGGCACACGTGCCGTCACCAGCTGCTCTTCTGGTTTCTGGTGCACCAGCCAGCTGGTCTTTGCAGGCACCAGAGTGCCACAAAATGGCCCGCAAAAAGGCCAAAAAACAGGCCTTGTTCAGGCTGCTTTTGGCCCCCAAAATGGCCTGAAAATGGCCAAAAAAATGCCCAAAAACTAGGAATACATGCGCTGACCAGCTGGTTTTCAGTTTCCGGCAATCCGATGTGCGCACATGCACGTGCACGCACATGCATTTCAGTTTGGGCACTCGGTGCCAAAAAGGTTCGCCATCACTATTCTAGGGTGTTGGCTATTCCTGCCAGCTTAGTATCATCTGCAAATTTGGTAAATTTCCCTTCTATTCCCTCAACTAAGTCATTTATGAAGATATTGAAGAGTTCTGAGCCTAAGCTGGAACCTTGTGGTACCTTTCTCTCCATGTAGACATAGACTCATTAAGGATTTCTCATTGAGTATGGTTTGTCAGGCAGTTACAAAGTCATCTGGTGGTGATGCTATCTATTCCACTTCTAGTTTACCAAGACATAGGTTGTGATATACTTTGTTGACTGCCTTGCTGAAGTCTAAGTATATTATGTCGACAGTATTTCGCTGGTCTACTAATTTAATCACTATGTTGAACAATGAAATAAGATTGGTTTGGCATGACCTGTTTTTAACAAACCCATGCTGACCGTTAGTTATTACTTTATTCATTGCTAGATATTGGCAGATCTGTTTTTTATTATCTTTTCCAGTATCTTCCCAGGTATTGATGTTAGGCTGATTGGTCTGTAGTTTCCTGGGTCTGTTTCTTTTCCTTTCTTGAAGATGGGACCCACATCAGCTCTTTTCCAGTCCTCTGGTAGATCCCCGGTGCTCCAGGATTTTTGAACGATGTGGTACAGGGCAGGGCATTTACCTTCACTACCGGTGTTCTGTTTCCCTCCCCCAATACTCCCAACAAAGAGTCAGTCAAAGGCCTTCTTTTCTAATTTATTTACATAGATAAATGTTCTGGCCACGTCTACCCATGGGCCTGCCAAGTCTCTGGAGATAACTAGGAAATTATAGATAAGGCCAGAGTTACTCATGAATATATTCTTCCCTCCATTGATACAGTTTGCCCGCGCAAATTCACTGCTTTGTCTAAGACAAAAAGCCAGGAAGTTCCGCCTCCTGCTTTTATACCCTCTGTAGACGTCACTGCATGACTCATCTTTCTTTGGCTTTGTTCCAACGCCTCCTCTGCTGGGTGCGCCGGTCATGTCTGCGCAGTCTTGCATCAAGCCAAAATTGTTCTTGGGGTGTTGCTAAATCAGAAGAAGGCCCAGGAGAATCAGGCCTTGCCGGCCCCTCCTCCTCCCTTTGGGTGGGTGCCAGGGAGGGAGAGGGCCCAGGAGAAGCAGGCCTTGCCAGGTCTTCTCCCTCACTTTCTGAATCATCTGAGTCCAGGAGTCCGAGTCCAGGGACCTGGGTCACAACAACCGGTTTGCAATGGGAGTGCGTGTGTGTGTATACGCCGCGTGGCGAAGGAAGAGCGGGTGGCGGCTCCGGGGCAAAACTGGTGTCAGGGAATGGTGCATTCCCTGACCCAGTTGAGGCAGGCGGCGAGCAGGTGCTGGCTCAGGGGTCTCAGGGGGAATGAAGCATCCCTGGGCCCTGGGCGAACGGCGAAGGGTGAACGGGTGGCGAGCGGGCAGCGAGTGGGCAGCAGCTCTGGGGAAAGGCCGGAGTCAGGAAATGGTGCATTCCCTGGCCTGGTTGGGGCAGGCGGTGGCTCTGGGGCCTCGGGGAATGGGCCCCGGCCCCTGACCGAAGGGCGAGCAGGTGGCGAGCTGCCTTCCCATGTCCCGGTGTCCAGCTTGCGAAGGCTGGACTGTGGGCCGTGGACTGGTTCGGGGGCATGGCCAGCCAATGATTGCTACCGGATCGGCGAACCGGAACCAATCTCCGCTACCTACTTGCCCGATCCAGGCCGATCCGGTAGCATTTCACCCCTGCCCTGACCGAAGGGCAAGCAGGCGCCAAGCGGGTGGCGAGCTGCCTTTTTGGTGTCCCGATGTCTAGCTTGCGAAGGCTAGACTATGGGTGGTGGACTGGTTTGGGGACATGGCCAGCGAGCAATTGCTACCAGTTCGGTGAACCAGACCAAATCTCCGCTACCTACTTGCCCGATCCAGTCCGATCTGTTAGCAGTTCTACCCCTGCTACAGACCAGGGGTGAAATCTAAAAATTTTCCCTACCGGTTCTGTGGGCGTGGCTTAATTGGTGGGCATGGCTTGGTGGTCAGGTGACTGAGTAAGCGTGGCCAATAACAATAAATAATAAAAATAATTTAAAAGTACACAAAACAATAAGAGGTACTAAAAACCAACTTTCACAATTTATACACACACACAATACAACACAACTGACTCACACACAATGTAAAAGCAGCTGCACTTCACCCAAAATGGCCCCTGCAACAAGCAGGAACCTCACACAGCCACAAAAAGCTTAAAAACCAACGTTCACACTTTACACACACACAACACAACAGACTCACACACACACAAAATGCCACATACAGCTTTGTGAGATTTTGTGTTTGTGAACTTAGAGTGAAACACTACAGAAACACACCAAATCTCAGAAAGCTGCACAAATATTTTATTTTATTATTTTATTTAATTTATATTTTTTAGATAAAAAGCAGCTAAATTTAAAACTTTCTTAACATGTTGAAGATTTGAGGTGATCTTCACAGGCAGACCCACGTACAGTGAATTGTAGTGACCCAGTAACAAGGTAACAAAGGTAAAAAGTAGCTGTTTTCAGAGAGCTCTGTGTTAGGTAGAGCTACAACTGACAACTAACTCAAGCTAGACAAAAGCCTTCTTGCCCTCCGACTCCACTTCAAATACTTTCTTGGGCCTTGCCTATTCATGAGTCCTGTAAGATTGGATTGCCTTTGATCCCCAATCACATAGCAACTTGATTTACATAGTATGTTTCCCCTTGGCTTGCTATTGAATCTGGAAGCTAATTGGATGGCTTCCTCAATATGGAAGAAAACTTTCCTTTAGCAGCTGGACAGAATCCACTGTTAATGTGAAGCTCTTGATGTACAGCGAACCTTGTTTTAATAGACCAATTGGAAGGAGGGCATGTTGACTATTAGTGAATGTCCGTTAAGCTAGGATAATACTCACCTGCAGCAATTTGCATAATGATATCATTACACCAGTTACCTTTGAAACAGTTTATATCAGGGGTGTCCAACTGGCGGCCTAGGGGCCAGATGCATCACACGCAGGCCACGCCCATCCCAGCTCCGCAAATGGAAAAAATATCATGAAACGTCACGTGACAGTAATGTGACACAGTGAGTTTGACACCCATGGTTTATGTCCTTTGTGTAATGACATCATGACAGAAATGACATCAAATACATCATTTGCATCCATTTTTTATCATGTGCATACAATATCATTATCCATACGGTTGAAATTTTGACATTTACATTGTTTGCCTAATGACACCATAACCTAGATGACATTAATTGGTGCAGAAAATTGATCCATTCCTTGAGAAGCCTATTAAGTTGAAATTTGGTAAATAAAGGTTTTCCTATATTCGCATTACTGTTACTATTCAGGAGAATGAAAAGTTAACTCAAGACAAAAATTAGTATCAGCCACAGTCTAAAAATAGAGGTCATACAAGATCATCTCAACTTTTAACTTATTTAATAGGTCTGTACAAGGGAGCGAATGGGGTGTACTGTTGCATAGGAATGGGGGAATCCCAGTTCTTATCTTCCCTTAGGCACAGAAGCCAGCTGGGTCCTCTGGAATCAATCATCTCCTCTTATCAGCTCTGCAAGAAGCTAATTGATAAACAAAATCACCTGCTATATTGATATCCTTGTTTTGAGAACTGAGTGAGTGCAAGGGCAAAACCAAGTGGAACTTCCTGATAAGTAAGACAGATGTTAAGAACTACACTATTAGGATTGGTGGGGTGGTTAGATTAAAAAATGATTTGATTGGAATCAATTTAGATCTGTAAAACAATCCCCCCTGCTTGAAACAAGGAAGTTGATCTGTTTGCCTTGCTTAGAAGACCTCTTTGAGTAATATTTCCAGAGGGCTAGAAGAAGATATTTTTGGTCAGCTACTGAAAGCAATGAAAAAGATTGATGAACACCTGCAACTCATATGCAGAAGTCTCTTCCAGTTTCTGCTGGACAAGCTTTGAAGTGACCCAAAACACAGTGCTGAGGAGATTGGTGTCATGTTCTTGCCTTAATGAGATAATGCATTATCATTATTGTAGTAATTAAAATATAGGGTTTCTTATATCTGAGAAGAATTCTTTGCAATGTGTTCCTTAGATGAACCTGTATGAATATAAAAAATCTGTATCCAGCATTTTGATGTACCGGGGGAATTGGTACAAAGAGTGTTTATAGTGGAACCACCAGGAGACAGAAGCCTCACGCGACTGATTAAGATCTTTCTGGTATTGTTTCTGCTGATGTTCATTGTAACTAATCCAGTTCTTATGCCTTTCTGGAGCTAGCCAACTCAAAATACTGCATTTACAGTATTCACATCCAAGGGGCTCCAGCTATTGTTACATGTACTGATAGGTGTAGAGTTTGCAATTGTTCTCCATTTGCTTTCAGCAAGTTAGCTAAATTAAAGGAATGGACTACTAGAAGAACACGTTTTGTGGTGAAGTTTACCTCACATTCTTTTATCCATCTCAAGGGATGAAAACTAAAAACCAGAGTCCAATATCAACTCTTGTAACATTCAAAGTTGAGTGAGATCAAAATTTGGATTTCTTGTTTTCATTTTTTTAGAAAGGCAAAAGGAGACCTTACATCTTATAGATGTTTACAGCCAATGTTTACAGACATTTACAGACAGAAGCTATGCTCTAAAATGAGACACAACTAAAAGCTCCTTCAAGGTTGTCTCAAAAGAGAAGTAGGTGGCCTCAATATGCTTCCCAAAGGCTAATGGAAGTTTCTATACTTTCGATGTAGCTGTTTCTGGCCTTTCAACGCATGTCTTGGTTCATGTCAAGACAGAAGTGAAAATACAGAGGTGATGACTGGAACCAAATTGCATGAAATGGACTACATAAGTTTAGAAAGGCAAAATATTGTTTTAGTTCTTGACTAGTTGTGAGGTTGTTTGAGCTCTGAAAAGGAGGATCTCAAAGGCTCCTTTGACCCTACAAAATTAGCAGGATTTGATAAAGAATTCAGAATGGATTCTTCACTGAATCCTGCTACTTTTGTAGGATGAAAGGAGATACCAGTTCCTGGTTCATGTTTTTGGAAGTGCTACCTTTCTACCAACAGCATTTCTCAAGATTTGCTGACTATAGAGATGATGGGCTCATGTGTCAGATGTGTACAGTAGTCCTTGACTTATGACCACAATGGATCTCCAAATTTCAGTTGCGAAGCAAGGCAGTTGGTAATTGGATCATGCCCCATTTTATGACCTTTTTACCCTAGTGTTAAGAAATCATTGCAGTTGTTAAGTGGATCATGTGATCGCTTCCCCCATTGACTTTGCTTGTCAGAAGCTCCCTGGGAGGTTGCAAATGACAATCTGAGGACCCTGGGATGCTACAACCATTGCAAATGCATGCCAGTTGCCAAGCATCCAAAGTCTGATCACATGACATGGGGATGCTGCAACAGTTTATACATGTGAGAATTGGTCGGTCCCTTTTTTCAGTGCTGCTGTAAATTTGGACAGTTCTGAAACCAACAAATCGAGGACTATCTGTAGTCTTTGCAAGCTTTTTTCATCGGTAGGTAAATGAAGCCAAATGAAGTCAAATCAACATGACTTACCTTTGTGGTAGGAAGGATAGATACCCAGCTGAGTTATTACATATTTCAATGAGCACCGTCGTGTGTGTGTGTGTGTGTGTGTGTGTGTGTGTGTGTGTGTGTTGGGGGAGAGGGGTTTCCTACCTGGCCAAACCCTTATTGCCAATTGTATCAAGAGGATCAAAAAAGATTTGTGGTCAGGACAGTTTTACAGATATACTGTATTAACCTAGGTCCTAGGCAGTGGTGGGATTCAAGTAATTTAACAACCGGTTCTCTGCCCTAATGATTTCTTCCAACAACCAGTTTGCCAAACTGCTCAGAAAGTTAACAACCGGTTCTCCCGAAGTGGTGCGAACTGGCTGAATCCCACCACTGGTCCTAGGGTCTTAATGTAATCCTCAGCTACATATGGTGTTTGTGTTTTGCCTATGATTTAATATTTGCTTGTTGACGTTCACTACTATTTAAGCTAACAAATAGGATCCAGAAACACTGCTTATTGGTGAGGTGCCTTTCTGCAAATTGTTTTTTGCCACCACATTGTCAAGCCATGTCACAAGGCAGCTGCAGCTTCCCAGCACTTTGTTCTCCCTTTTTTTCTACAGTAGACATACAGATTCAGAGGCAACTCACAATCCGGTGTCCTGCACTATAGCACTGAGCTACAACCATCCCCATCATTTGGCACACACACTCACACACATCAGTTATGTCTGGCATGGTGCTTTTGTGCAGGGCACGACTTGCACACCTGTTTGACATGGCCCTGTGTGACTCTTTTCCAACAATATTGAAAAGGCAAAGAAAAGAAGAGAGATATGAGAAAAGATAGGAAAACCTGCAAGGGAGCATGGCATGATTTTAGAAATGGTGAACGTTATTGTAGAATTAAATTCAAAACCTTTTCTTCATACAAAGAGGCTGTATTTTTAATAGGGGTTATGAATATGTCTGTACTTTTCTCACTCTTGTTGATAAGATGCATCTTCAGCAACTCTGCATGCATAAAGTTAATCTGAAAACATAATCCACCATTTATTCCAAAGATGTTGCAGTTGCTGTCCTTCTGCTGAAAGACAAAAGAAAAGGCCTTTAATTCTCTAAAAGGAATATATCAGAGTAAGCATAAGATTGTGGGAACCTCTGTGATTTTCCATCCACTTTCTGAGTCCATGCTGCAGAGGTAGAGATTTGTAAATATAGAATGTCCTTGATTTCACATTAATGCATCTAAAAAAAATAGGTGGTTTCAAATTGATTTAACTATTCAATGCACACATATACTTTTAATGATTTGAACAGAATCCTCATATAGAAACAAAAACAAATAGAATTAAATCAACTGTTTGAATTAAATTGCAATTGCAAATCAGATCTTGGCTGATTCTCCCACCTTTAGTGTCAACCAAATTATTATGAATTATTGTCTGTCCATATTTAAATTTATTTTTGTTCTAGAATTTGATGTTAGTATATAATCAGTGATATAATAGAATGTGAGATACTACTATATCAAAATTATGAAGATACCACTTCATTATGAAATGAATTGTATAACACTTTAATTATGCATTTGTCTCTGTGTAACATAAACGTCCTTAAGTTTCCACAAAAAATAATTCCTGAACAAAAAGGAGTAAACTATCCAAATACATTATTCACTGAAACTGTAATTGCTTGCAAAAAAGAGCATGCTATTTTTACAACTTCCCCCAGTTAGGTTTTTGGTCAAGGAGTATCTGAAAACTATCAAATATTTTAATGGCTTAAAAGATTATATAAAAATATAAAGTCTGCATTCTGGAAGGTTATTGTTTGTGACTCAGGTGGGTCTGCAGCTGTAGATTTGACATTCTTGGAAGAAGAGGCTAGAGAAGAAGCAGCTATTTGTTTGATATCCTTTTTTTGTAATCCATACACTGGTGCAGCCTAATAGTAATCCACTCCAGTTAGAGATGATCCTTAAATACTTAAAACATTTACTTTCCTCAAATGGAATATTGAATGCAGTACATAAAATTCAGATTGTGAATGTGAAATTCTCTCTTTCAAGACCTGAGATATTCATCATTGTGTAATTGCTTCAGATGTAGTAAATGTCAAATAGGCTTTTTGAAAACAGAAAGGTTTGATATTGTTACATGCTGAATAGGCTCTGGTAGTGATTGTATAAAACAGGCAGGTTTCCCTTCCTACTTCTGGACCTCTAATCCCACCTCTCTGTGTATGGCCCTCCCATCTTTAGGGAGAGAAGGAAACTTTGGGATCAATGCCAGAGCCTCTGAAAGGGGCCTTACAACAAATCAAATCAAATCAAGTCTATTATGGCCACAGACCAGCATAAAGGGACTTTGCCATATTTAAAACTTGCATACCTTTATATAGCATTTGCAATGGAAAAGAAGGGGTGCGGAAAGGTTAAAGGAATGGTTCCCCAAACCTTCTATTGAGGTAATTCCCAAAGTTTTTGCACCAGTGAAAGCGGAAAGATGGAGAGATTGGTGTGTGTGGGGGGGTGTTAACAGCTGTTCTTTCTCACTTGGCAGTGATTAGAATAAATATAAATAAAAGGAGAAGGCATTCTCCTACAGGACACTGAGGGACCACATTTGATGAAAAGACAGAAATCCTTCATTTTAGAGGTAAATTTAAAAAAAACAACCCAGTCTTGCTTTGCAAAGTTGGTTGAATAACGAGCTATGCTTGTTCTAAAAAAACCCCATCCAGGAGAGACAATTTTAACGTACTAAAAAAGCTGTGAAATTCTTGACGGAATAGGAATGGCTGTAGCCATGGACTAAAAGTCATTGCACATTGGTTTAGTGTCTTCGGTTTTATGCTGCGTCTAGAAAAGACACCAATCTGCCAAATCAGTTCTTTTGTCTGTTTATGAAAGCTGTACAAATCTTAATGGGGGGTAAAACTACCACAAACCTCTAGAGAATTATAAAATACTCAATATCATTGTCCTTTTATATAAAAGGCATCCTGTGTTAAAATACATAGAACCTATAGTGAAACTTTTTTTGTTGCATATATATTTATACAATTCTTGTAATTTTTTATGTTTATGCTAAATAAGGGTTGGGACATGAGGTGTAACCTGAAGGCTGTCAAATATATAAGTACTGTATGCAATATATTCTGTAGGTAAGTAGATAGAAAGGCAGATGTACACTACATGAACAAAACTGTTTTGTGTATCTTATGGCCCAGCCCTAATGACTTAGTTTTTCACAATATCTTTGAAGAAATTGGGAACAGAGGCCAGTCATATCATAAAACATTATCATATATTATTATTTGAATATTATTTTTATACCTCAAACTTGCTAATATATTTATTGTTTTATTTATAATTAGTTATATCGGCTGGTATACCATAAATAAAAAAGAACATTGAGACAATAGAGCAATTAAAATAGAAATTAAAACACACATGTAAAATAGGTAAAATAATTGCAAGTCACAGTTAAAACCTGCACAAAATGATGTATTTTAATGGCTTTCTGAAATGTTTGTAAAAATGTTAGGCCTCTTAATTTTACAGCTGCTCCAAGAGACTCACCCACATCTATGTATATCTGCGAAATGTATGCTTCTAGACCTGTAGTTCTTAACTTCAGCCACTTTCAAAGTTGTGGACTTCAACTCCCAGAATTCCCCAGCCAGCATTCTAGCTGGGGAATTCTGGGAGTTGAAATCCATACCTCTTAAAGTGGGTGAGCTGGAAAAATACTCTTCTAGACAATTAAAACCTGCAGTATCTCTTGGCTCCATCACAATAACACTATTGAGCTCAGCTTTCATTGAGTGGGCTGAAGAGTAAATGTGGTTACAAGAACATAAGACTGTCACCTGTCCTAAAGATTCATACTTGAGTATACTGATGATCAAAGCAAAGCAAAAAAGAAAAAGAAACCAAACCAAGCAGTACAAGTGTGATTTTATGTTAATACATCATAAGTGCAGCAATATTAAAAATACTATTTGGTCACCGATTTTATTTTCACTGAAAATATATGAATATTAGTAAAAGAATTTAGGCTGCAGTCATTTACAAATGTCCCAGCAAACATATCCTAATGGACTTCTCAAAATGTACTTCTGAAGGTTTGCATTGGTTAACTGCTTATAAATGAAGTCTGGAACAAATGAATAGCACAGATGTTTAAGTGCCCTTGAAGAATAATTACACGTGATCTGAAACATGTAGCTCCCTATTCCATGAAGAACTAGCATTCAAGAAATAACCTCCTTACAGACTGTGCATATGTACACACTTGTATTTGTGATGGTCTGGCCTTTTCAAATGCAGAGACACACAACCTTCCCTTTTAAAAGCTTGCATCTAGAATTCAATTTTATTTCCATCCTTGCCTGATGTTTTGATATATATATCTGCTGAGATAGTTTTGCAGGAAAGACTTAATGTACAACCAGCTCCTATATCCAGTATTTTCAACTGGGGTCATATTACAGGGTATCCCATCATAAGCATCTATGGGTGAAAACAGCAATAAAACATGTGTCATAATGGCATGATACACAAATGCAACTTATATTAGACATCAGGACATCGGATTTTCATCCTGGCATCATCATTTGACATAATTTTGGAATTTTGACATAATTGTGTTTTTCTCTGGAGATAGGTATCCATAGTTCATCCTTTACTGGGAAGGGCTGTCTTTCATGTCCTCTACTCAAAGGATGGAGGAGGAAGGAAGGCAGGCAGGCAGGATATTACTCAAGACAGCCAAAAAACATTCATTGAGGTATGTCCATATAAATAAATAAACTCTTAAATAACAAAATAGAGACTGTTTTATAGAAGCATTTCTTTTCACTCGTAACAAGTAATTAAAACCTGTTTTGCATTTGCCTGGCTGCATCTCAATTACTGGACATACCATACTGACAAGATATCTAAAGGAATATGATCAGGATAAACAAAGTTTAATAAGGATCTATTGAAATATTGGGCATGTTTAGTCTAAAGGGGAAAAGATTAAGGGGCAGCATGGCAACCATATTCAATTATTTGAAGTTTATCATTCATGCGAAGGAGTTGTTCTGTTCCTCTACAACGCAGAATTGAAATTAATAGGTGGATGTGCAGAGAACACAAGGCTGGCTAAATATTAGGAGAGACTTCTGAGGTACAAGATGTCAAAGTAAGTAGTGCCTATAGAGCTATGGGGAACAGTGAGTGAGAAATATGATAACTATACTCTGCATTATATATTCTATATAGGGTATAAAGAGTATAATCAGTTATGTGTAAGGTTTCTTTCAACTTTATAAACTGACTTTGGGAAGTCATAGGTCCCCACTAAGGTCTTTCAGGTTTGGATGTTATGGCAGGTACTAAAAAAAAAATCTGGATAAATTAATTGTGCTAATCAAACATGTTCTGTAATCACATTAATCTCCAAGCATATGTTTGATTAAGTTGATGGGTGCCCTACTTCCATCACCCCATTCCAAATTTGTGTTTTTTGAAATACTCTCTGAAAATTGAGAAGAGTAGCAAAAACGTAAATGTGGGAGAGAGAAACGGTTTTGGAAAACAGCTGGATTTCAGAATAAATGATATCAAGAGACAGAATTGCATTTTATTGTATTATGTTGTCTTAAATTTGATATTGCTTTTTAGCCTCTCTTCTTATCCAGTAGTGCCCTCTCATGGTTGACTGCAGCACTATTCCTCCCCCAGCCGGGTTAAAATAATTGCTGTGACAGAAATGAAACCCCAAATCTAAGCATTGTGTTTAGCCATTCACATCAAAAAAGAAATGGCATAGAACAAGGTAAGCACTATATTTCACAAAGAAAATGTGATGGAGAACAAAAGTATTTTTCTATTCCAGGTATTATACCTGTATGTTCTACACCTCATATCATATCGATTACCATAGTAATCATTACAGTAACCTTGCAAAGTAGGTAGGGTAATACTCCTGATATCTCCAAAGAGCCCAATCTGTAGACAAACAGAGGTAACAGCCAATTTGGGAGAAACCAAAGATTTGTCTGAATACAAGAAAACTTTTAGATAAAGAATGGAAGGGGAAACCTTTGCTCTAAAAAAAGCGTTCAGAATTGGCAGTGTCAGTGAAGCAGCATTCAAATTATTCAAGAAAAGAATGAAAACTGGGTAAGGAATAGAGTGAAACACATTGGAAGAGGGGAATGCTTCAACTTACAATATTCTGTAGCAGATCACACTTGTTGGAACTGCAACGGCAATTCCAAAACCACCTAAAAAAAATGAGATTAGATTTGTTCCAGTGATAAATCTCATGCCAAGCCATCAATATTAGTTTGTCTGCTGTCACAGCCACTGAAAGAAGGACAAACATGGCGTAAATCTTTCATCAAGGGCAGCTTTACCTGCTCCATCAAATGACTCAACAACTTGGCAGTATATTAACACAGGCAGACACTGTGCTTTTCAGCCATGTGTGTTTCTAAACAATGCAAGAGGCAATCAAAACAAACCTCTGACTGCCTCATTACCCAAAAAGATATTCTTATCTTCATAAACCTCCAAAACTATATTCACTGTTTTTCCATCCTTGGCCCTCTTCCTTAAAAGCAGATTGATTCCTGATGGCTTTTGCCATCAGACGGGGTCAGATGGCTGGTGCATGGATCCATCCGATGGCTACATATGCTTATTTATTTATTGGCATTTATCAAACAAAAACGAGAACAAGAATAAGAGAATAAAAATACAATGACAGGGACGATAGGCACATTAGTGTATTTACGAACGCCTCCTTTACTGACCACTTAAGTATGAAGTAAGGTCCACGGAAGTCAATTTGTGACTGAAACTGTGAAAATTTGTAGCTAAGACAAATGAATTAAGCAGGACATTCCAGGCTTTGACAGCTCTATTACAGAAATCATATTTTTTACAGTCTATGTCTATGGATTCAACTGTAGAGTGCCTCTGATTTGCGCTGTCTTGCGTGTGGATGGTGAGAGGGAAAGAGAAGGGCGGGCTGACTAGCAGAAGATGGTTTTGGATCTGGAGAGCACCTAGAGAACTTTGGCTGAGCGCCAAAGCCAAGTAGGAAAGCCTGGTGTTGTAGGCGAGATCGGACAATCGAAAACATTCCCCTCAAAAGCAAAGAAAACAACAGAGTGGCCCCGCGCAGTCACCGGACTCCGGTTCCACTTGAGAAGGTCTTTCCTGAAAAAGGAGCGCTGGTGCCTAAAGGAAGGTCTCGAGTGCCCCCTTGTGGCGATAGGGAGTCTCTGGCGGGAGTCTGACGGCGCTTCTCTTTTCCGCCGCCCCTCCCCTACCGATTGTAGGCGATTAAGGCTCGCCTAGCTCGCTTTATTAATAACAGCGCTTATAATCGAAGAAGCTTCCAAGAGGAAGGGAGGGAGGGAGGGAGAGAGAAATGAAGCAATAAAACTAAATTGTTTTCTTTTGATAGGGGAGATCAGAGAGAGTTTATTTGCAGATGTTAGGATAAAGCGGGTTGATTTATCGACAGAGCAAGAGTGTCGCTCTTAGGACGCCACAAGTACATATTTCCTGAAATATTGCTCAATACAATATCTAATACACACCAGCACTTCACGAGTATCTGCTACTACATCGCTCGGCGTGGGCGCTGCTGGTGCTGGGCAAGGCGCAGGAAGCCACCAGGGCGGCGCGGGGGCTGCAGAGGCTCCCGGGGGGCAGGGGAGCCCGCCAAGTTGCGGGCCGATGCCCAGGGTGGAGCCCGCCCGCCCGCCACTCTCCTCCGGTCCCCTCGAGCCTTCCTCCCGCCGGTAATAGCGCTAGGATCGTCCTTTTCCCTGGTAAATATTGGATTAGCTTTCCATTGACCACCAAAGCTCTTGAACAGACTCCTTTTAAAATAAAATAAATAAATGACTCTCACACCAGGTCCAAACTAAGCCCAACAGTCAATAGGTCGTTTATTTCCCAAGCTTAAAGATTTTGTTTTTCAACACAAACACCCACGGCCTCATTATCAGTTAGCTCTGCTCGATAAATAAAGCCACGCCAACGAGGGGTGATGGAAGGCGAGGCGAGCGGCAAGGAGAAGGGTCAGCAGCAGATCTCAAGGGGGGGGGAGAAGAGGGGCGCGGTGCACCCCCAAATCGGATTCAGCGCCAGGTCCGCTGGTTATGGAAGTGCTCGCCCTCTTTTCCATTGTTACCCTTGAATAGCGCCATTTGCTTGATTCCCTCCCCGGATTTATTACCCGCCAGTTAACAAGGCACAAACAGGCAAATGAAGCCACGCAATCGCTCGTGCTTCTGGGTACCAGCTCCGAAGACGAAAGAGGCCTTTCTACCTGGCCTCGCCTGTCCCGAGCCCACTGGCCCATTAATCAGGCCGCCGGGGTCTGATTCCGCTGGATTTCCCAAAGGAAAGAGGCTCACCAAACCCACAATTTGCATTGATGTGACCTGTTACTGCAATTCTCCGTGTGGATACTCCTAATTTCCCTTCGAAAGTTAAGCATATAATCTACGTTTATACTCCACTTTTTCCAAGGAATTCAAAGCCGACTACGGAGTTCGGGCCTCCGCTTGAGCCTTATAACAATCCTGTGAAGTTGGCTAACCGGATAGAATTTGTCTGTCACAAAGTCACTCGGTTGAGATATGAACTGGAATCTCCCTACCTCTACTTATTAATCATTTTAATTAAGCGGAATGTTTCACTTCAAGGCAAGTGCACTGGACAACAAGGCCTATACTATACAGTGAGACTTTCTTCCTGGTCACTGTGTTTAGGACTGATACACTGAATGTTCCTCCTCCTCCTTTTGCCTGGATTCTGCAGATCTGTGGAAAGACGATTCTCTCTTACCCCCCTCAAACTATGATCAAGCTGGGTTGGAATGGCAGGAGTTGCCGTCCCCCAAATCAGGGAAGACTAGTTGGGGTTGGACAGTTTTGCTGTCTATGGGAATTTTGTCCCATGAATGGACACACATGATTTTCTGTTTTCAGGATCATCTCCAGATCTATGAATGAGAGGCAATCTTAAGAAATACCAGGCCTCTCCTAGAGTGAGGTGGAGAGACAGGCAGAGACCAGTACGTGGATGAATATTAATGGGTCGGTCTTCCTTTTTTAAGTGTTTTTTGTGCCAGGTAAATCGAAGGGTCACCGTTGAACTGGGGAGGGGGTGCCAAAGCCAGCCACTCTGCGAGGCCAGGCTTCGTGAATAAGGCAGACTGAAAGGCAGGGTCATCTGTCCTCGGTTCATTTTGATGGGGTCGTGCCCATAAATTCAAGAACTTTGTTACATCGTCCTGGAACGTTTTGGAGGATTCTGAGTTTTTTTGGGAAAAAATAGCGCACCCGATCTCCAATTTACCTCCAGGGTCCGGCAGCCTTACCCAGCCGTAATGACTTTTCTCTCTTGCCCCGCGCAACTAAACCTTTAGAGTAGACACACCGGCTAGCAACCGAAGGATAATGATGAACTGTGAAAGACAAGGGGGAGGGCAGCACGGGCTTTTAAAAACATTCAATACTATGGCTGAGGTCTTATTTTAGTTTCTGCAGAGATGCAGGGTCCAACTTGCGTGTGAAACTACACACGCATTTTCAGGGACTCTGAAGAAAAAGGGGCCTTGTTTGCTTTCTTAAAGGAGAAAAGAGATTCTCCCTGCCTTTTCTTCTCTCCGCCCCTCCACCTCCCCGAGAATAGATATAGCACGAATTTTTAATTCGTCTTCCTTTCACAGACAACAATGCTCGTTTTGAAAAGCGGATACAATTTGGGTTTTGTGAACGTCTCTTTCTGCCCTCTCCCGGCCCAGCTGTCCATATGGAAGACCGCCTGTACAACGTGGTTCACAATGGCACCAACTGACAGGCGGAACAAAAACCCGAGGTACTTCCCTCGGACTCGGGGAATGCTCTGCTCCTTCCAAATGCGCCAATCGACGATTGTCATTTTAAAAGGACCAAGAAAAAGGAAGGCGAGGAGGAAGAGGGGTTGGGAGTCTCTCCGTCTCTCTTGCATCCTGCCCCTCTCTCTGTGGCTCTTTCTCTTCTCCGCTCAACTTAATATGCACGCCTCTAACATCCCCAAGGCCCAGCCTTCCCCATTGTGCTGTTTTGTGACGGGCGCTGTATATAGTGCAAAGATAGACTCCCCCCGACTCCCGCGCCGTCCCTAGCGTGTGAAGTGCAAGGCCACGGGGGGTTAGGGCCACACAACAGCCCTCCAGCTTGATAGACTTAGCAGGAACTCAAGCGGGAGGGTCTCCCCGCCCCTCGCCACTGAGGGAAGAAGCCGGGGCGCGCAAAAATCGAGGCCCGCGGTAGCGCTCCCGAGGTGGGGTGGGCCGCCGCCAGTAGGGCTTGGTGTTTGCGGAGCGGTGCGTCCGAGAGCAGCTCCAAAATAAATACGTAAATAACAATAATAAAAAGCAAGGGCCTGCAATGAGTTGCGAACTCGGGCCTCGGCTAAGGAGCCATTTAGGAAACCTCGGCGTTTCTCTTTCCCGCCTCACGCAAAGCTCCAGAGAAGTTGCGGGCTCTCGTTTGGGGAGAGGCAAGCCGAGTGCTCGAAAGCTTCTTCCCCGGGATTGAAACAGCCGCGAGGTCTTTTCGCGGAGAGAGTCCAGCAGAAGGAAGGCAGCCTTCCGCTTCCCCAACTGGCTACCGACGCCAGAGTAGGAAACGCAGCGCTCAGCTCCCTTGCCTTCCGGCCTTAGCGCCTCAGGCCTTCTGCGCCAATAAGGTCGGGCTGCGGCCTAGATCTTTACGCCAGATACAGTATTTGCTTTGAATTCTGGCCGGCGACTGGCAGCAAGTTCCGCCAAGGCCGCGCTTCCAGCTCCGAGGGCCCTTTGGGCGGATCCAGCTGTTCGCTGAGCCGCGGGAAAAGCTACTGTCTCCAATGGGGCAGTTCAGAGACGAGCTCGTCCCGGCCGCGTCTTCCAAGCAAAAGGCGCTCCGGCTCCTCTGATCTGTTGGCGGAGAGACTCAAATTGCGTTAAGGGGCCTTTCAGGACGCTCCTTCCGGCAGCCGAGGATCTAGGAAGGCCTGGTCTTTGCGTCCTTAAAACGTCGTACTAACGTATCGTCTTCCCCTGGTTGTTCAGAAAGAATCCAGTGTGAAAGGGCCGTTCTTGGCCGTTTTGGTCAAACGTAGGTCTTGCATCGCTTCGTCTTGCTGATGGCGAAATCAACGTGCAGAAAACCGTTGCCTAAAATGTCTTTTCCTGGGGACGCGTGGCTGGGATTCAAACGCCAAAAGAGAGGCCGCTCCTTACATAAGTCTCTTGTACCATTTTGGCTTCCCTCACCGAAATCCATACACGGGGCACAAGCTCCAGAATGGCGATTCTCAATTTCGAACCACATACATCACCCACCGAGAAAATAAAAGCATGGAGTTGTTTTGAGAATCAGAATCTTCCCTTCAGGCCGAGGCGGCGGCGGTGGGGATGGGATCTGTCCCCCACTTTCCTGATCTGTTTATTAACTTTAGTAAATAAACCTGAATAAGCGTGTGGGAGGGGGGAGAGGACAAGAATAGACCCTGTCTCCTCCGGAGAAGGGGCGGCAGCGCTTAGGGTCAGGGCAAAGCTCAGCTAGATGGTGGAAGGAAGCGCCCTCCCCCCACCCCCCTTCCACCCCGCGCGCTTTGCCTCTAGTATTTTGCGACTCGGCGCTTCGGGCTACCGAGACAGGCTCAGAGCGAACTTTGTCTGAAGAGGCACATCTCGTCTTCCTACAATGAGTTATCAGATTGAGCCAAACTTTAGAGATCGAATTTAATTGCGCCTAATTCCTAGGAAGTTCCCCAATGTGGCCAAACCTGCCCAAACCCGAACTATTGAGTGTTGCAAGGAAAGGAAGGAAAGATACTCTTTTTTTTTTCCGAAAGAAGAAAGTCGTTAACGTGCGTTTAAAAAGCCTGAACAAAACCCACCACTAACAAAAGTATACCACTAATAAAATAACTACAAAATTATATATAAAGTATATATGTGTGTGTGTGTGTGTATATATATACACACACACACACACACACACACTATTCCGCAAAATTTCTATGAAGGTGATCATTATATGCGTCTGTACTTGCGCGCATTTAGTATCCAGAAAAACACGTGTGTTGTTATGTGCATACACACACATAAGCACACATGGTGTGAATTAGACTTGTGTATTCTGTTCTTTTGGCTTTGTAGGGTTGTAGATTTGGGGGGGGGACTCGTAATACAAACAAACCAAAATGAAGCTTTCCCTCAAATACAGCAACCTATCATATATTTAAAACTCGCTAGCTTAGAATCTTTAATAATTGTCAGAAGTTTATTTCCATCTTAAGAAATAAAGTTCTTTTTTATTTTGAAATCTTAATTCTTTGATTTGTAATATCACTGACCAAAGCTTCAGTATCACAAAGTATGCTTTACAAAAATCACGAGAGCGTTCCGTTTTTATTCTTTTTATTCTTATTATAATTATTTAAAATTTGTCGGTAGGTAGACAAGACCAGTAGCAACGTCGCATTTTTTCTTGTAAACATGGAGCACAAAACACCCCCGAAGAATGGATACCGACCCCCGCCCCAAAGAAGGAAGAAGCAAGCCCCTCCCGAACTCAACCTTGGCCCTCCACCCGCCCCGAAGTCGGACCGGCCCTCGATCCACCCGCGAGTCCTGGGCCTCCCGAGCGTTCACCAAGTCCACTGCTGGGCTTGTACCAAGTGGTGCGCTGTGGGGTACTGGGGTGTGCCGGCCGAGCTGTACTGGGCATTGTACTGCATGTGCTGGAGAGACTGGGCGCTGTAGGCTGAGAAGGGGATGCCCGCCTGGAAGGTGGCGGCAGCCAAGTCCTGGGCTTTGAGCGTGTGGCACGGTTTGCCGTCCCTGACTAAAACCGGCACGGCCACCCGTCGCGGGGAGGGGAGAGGAGTCACTTCCATACCTTTCTCGGCCCGGGCCCGCTTCATCTTGTAGCGGTGGTTCTGGAACCAGATCTTCACCTGCGTCGGGGTAAGGCGGATCAAGCTGGCCAGGTGCTCCCTCTCGGGCGCCGAGAGGTACCGCTGCTGCCTAAAGCGCCTCTCCAGCTCGTAAGTCTGCGCTTTGGAGAAAAGCACCCGCCTTTTCCGCTTCTTCCCCGAGTCTCCGTTGCTCGAAGGTTCCTTGTCGTTGTCCGGGGACTCGTCCGCGGAAGGCTCCGGAGATTTGGACGCCGAGTCCTGCTGGGAGTTGCTGGACGTCAAGCCGTGCACTGTGGGGAAAGCCACAAAGGAGACAACTCAGAAAAGAGGGGGGCGGCCGGGTAGGACAGCAGACTCCCCCTTCCCCACCACGGGGTCCCGCCAGGCGCTGCTGCTCGTCGGCTCGCTGCTTGGCTGGCCTGGGGGGGGGAGTCCCGGGGCCCTTTGCCAACGGGCGGGAGCTCTTGGTCCCTGCCCGGTGGGAAAGGCGCGTCTTCGCCACGGAATCGTTTTGTAAGGGGAAAGCTCGCCTCCCTTTGAATATTTGGATGGCGCGTTGAGCCTAACATCGACCTCCGATGTTTGTTTATCATGTTTACACACTCCTTCTCCCTCCCTTCTCTGTGATTATTGTGCGCTTTATTTTTCTTTCTATTAATTCGTGTTGTACACATAGAGCGCACATGAAAAGGTACGTGCAGAAATGTAAAAGAAGATAAAGACAAAACGCATAAATTTTAGTAATTTTGCAGGAACTTAAATATAGAATATTTTGGTGTGGAACAACCCAGTTTTTAAAACTAATCATAGGGAGCGCAGTCCACAGTTCTCTTGCACATGAGAGTTATGCGGAGGAGAACTTCCCTAGATTGAAATGTCTTCTCTTAAAACAGCATCTGGACTTCGGACAATTCCCTTAAAAACAAACAGAATGGATTTCTTCTTTCTGGGCTACGTGGATTGATTTTTAAAGGACAATTCAACAAGCCATCCTTTGATCCAGCAGAGCCTGGGGCGATTTACAAACGTCTAAAGCAAGGCCATCCAAAATTTCCCCACAAAGCATGCTCTGTTAGTTAGAAAACTAGACAGGAGGACTCGGGGAAGAGAGGAGAAAGCAGCTGATTTGGAGGGGAGTTTTAAAATCTATTTAGGATGGGTTTAGTTCGTATTCTTCGCCCCTCCCCTCAAAACCCTAAATAAATAAGGATTCAACCCTATTATTTATCCTATTAGCATCTTTAGAAAAGAAAACCCTTTATGTTTAGTTTCTTATTTCAAAAAGAACTTTAAAAGACAACCAATTTGGCGGAGAAAAAGTAACAAGAGCTAGCACGGTTCATCCAGTCTGGGGTTGGAGGGGTGGGGGAGCAAGCTCACAATAAGGGGGAACCCCAATGTGTAAGTTTGCTTACTTACAAGAATACTGGATGCTCTCGGTGGTGGCGAGCCAACGCGTGTAGGGATTATCAGTATTGTCATAAAAGGGGTTCTTCAGAGGCAGCGTCTGAACAGCGTCCAATGCGGTTGTCCCCAAAACGCCCGGCTTTTGGGGGGACTCCGAGCCCTCCGTCTCTTCCTCCCCCCCTTCCGCAATGGATCCGTCTTCGTCATTGGTGTCAGGCAAGTCCAAGATGTCCTTTACAGAAAAGCCGGTCTTTGTGTTGGTTAGAGACATATTCTGGTCAATTTTTATGCAGGAAACTTTGAAGGACCAGTTTGTCAATCCTCTTGGTTCGCCAAACATTCACCGGGAAAGGGGGTGGGTGGGAGAGAGAAGAGGAAAGGGGGGGATGGGGGATGGGGATGAAAGAAGAACGGAAAGGCTGGGGTGGTGGTGTGGGGTGGAGGGGGGGGACACAAAAATCAGCTGCCGTCTTTGGGCATATACTATCTGCAGTTTCAGGCTTGGGGAGCGGAGAACCCGGGAACCCGGGTGGGGGGGGCCGACGCGGGCTTCCTCAAGACTTTGTAACTCCAGGAAAAATGCCAACATGCATTTACTTGAAGGTCTGCTTTAAGCCCAGTGCGCTGGTGGTGCCTCCTTGAAAAAAACAAGCCATTGCTGAGACGGGCTGTCCATATAAGGTTGGTCTTCGTACATGAACCTGCTGAGAGGAGGGAGAAGAGGGGGGGTTGAAAATGCATTAAACGCAAAAGGTTGGCCACGTGTGGGCGGGTCTTGGGAGTCAAGTGGATGAAGACAGTGTTTGCAGATGTGAAATTGTGGGGTTTTTTGGGGAGGGAGGTGAGCCTCCACCATTGGTGCTGTAGCACATGATGAGTGGTATAACGTGTCAATTAATTACAAAGATGGGGAGGGCCTTTTCTACACAGTATTTACATACAAAGGCGATCCAAGTAGCTAGATATTCCACATACTTGAAAATACGTTTTAACAAATTGCTTCTGAAATATCCCCTCCCCCCTCTCTCACACACACACTTCGGAACGCAATTTTGCGTTCATTTTCCATTTTATTACTGACATATAACTGCTCATCCTCCCCTCCCCCGCTCCTTTATTTGCAAGCAAACTGGAAAATTGACAATTGTGCAATGGCTTGAACTAAACTACCACCTAAAGGACAGCAGAGACTAGCAAAGGAGAAATCTATTCAAATTCTTGATTGTTACCAAAAGATGTTGTTGGGATGGCAAAAGCCCAATTTATGTAAACCTCCTAGGTCAATATTGTGGTTGAGGCTTAAGGATGAGTGTTAGAAATTAAACAGCAAGTAATTGATTCCAGTTTGCTCCGAAATAAGCTAAACTAGCAGTAAAGAGGATCATTCTGCTTTTGGAGAGTCGAACGATTTTTGGTGGGTTCTTAAAAAATATTTGCACAAGGGTAATTTGTTTCAGCCTTTCGCTTTCTAAGAGATTAATCTGGAAATGACTCTATAGTAGCCAGTGCCTGAATTCAAGAGGAGATTGTAGATTAAAAGACATTCTTTTAAGCAAAGTTGCAAATAGATTGCGATTGCATTTTTCACACTTATATAACGCACACACACACACCCCCCAAGCCTATAGTATTGCTGCTTATTCAGATAGCATCTTAAGGATACTGGAAAGAAAATAAACCTGTGGACGAGACATTTTCGGTCTTCGCTGGAGCTAAACTCTTATTTATTTATTTGTTTGTTTGTTTGTCTGTTTGTTTATTGCCTGCCTGCCTGCCTTCATTCCCTGCATCTTAGTCCAATCCTCAGAGATTCGTGGTTGTAATCCTTCCGTTGCTCTATCCGACTCCCTTCTCCCTCCCCCTCTTCTTTAAAGTGAACTTTCGGGCTGCCTCTTGCTCTGGGGCCGGAGACGGAGTCCAGCAGGCTGGGCTGTTAATCTCCGAGGGAATCTGGGTGGGGTTGCGCTGTGGCAGCGCTGGCCGCCGTGCAGAGGGCAATTTAGGACTTAGCCTTCTTGGGGAAGAAGGGTTACAAAGGAAGTCAGATGGGGTTGCCCCTCTTCCCAAAGTCCTCTAGCTCTTTGGGAGGTGACCAAGAGACAGGGCTTCTTGACTTTCTTAGGCGATGACCAGTACACCGCAGATAGACGGGTGTGTGTGCGCGGGGGGGGGGCGGGGGCGAAATCAGAGAAATCCTCTCCCAAAGCAATTAAAGATCGTTGATCAGTATATTTCCCCGTGTGCCCCCCCTCGCCTCCCATCTCGTATGCGAGGCGGATGACAATGCTTCGGGTGTTTTCTTCTTCTTTTAAAGCAAGTCCCTGAGCGCATCCTGGGTGGTCGGACCCGGGCAAACACAAATACAAACCGATTGCTAAGCTGCGGACAATGGGCGAAATGTAGACAAATGTCCGGCTTCTGTTGGAAGCCTTTGTCCTAGACCAGGTTTTGCATTTATTTCACTGGCGAAATAATACATGATTGACGCCCTCTTTCAATGTGTTCTAACTGTTTGGAATAAATCTGAGGTTGTTCCTAGTTGTCATGGCATTCAACGCCTTTCAATGGACTATCTCTTCATTCATTTCGGAATCTTGCCACAATATTAAGGAAAACCCCTTCATGTGGATGCTTCCTAGTTGGTCTCCTCTTTTCACTCCAGTAAAAATAATAAATAAATAAATCACAGGGGGGGAGGGGGAGCGGCAGCAACAATCGGTTCAGGGCAAGACCAGGTTTTCAATTGATACACAGCCTTTTCTTCGGGTGTAGTGAGAACCAAGAACGGTGGGTGAAGGGAATCTAACAACCAGGCGCACATATATATGTCTTTAAAATCAAGACAAGGCCGCCCCAAAGTTTAAAACAAACTAGATATTTGCTATAATGCTCTTGCTGTAATACTGGGAGGCAGCACCAAGACAATGGTTATGAGGGGTTCTCTAAATGACAGGAGGATTAACAGGAGCAAATGTAATAAATAAATAATTGTAACTGTTAAGTAGCCAAATAAAGAAAGAACCCATTGTTCTTTCAAATTGCAATATAATTTTAAGATGGGAAAGAGTGGAATACCCCTTTCTTTACCTTGGAGCCAGGCCCAGGCTCCAAAAGAAATAAGGAAATGCCAGTTGCAGCATACAACTACAAATAGCAAAAGAAGAAAAAAGACAGATATAAGTAAATCATGTTGCCAGGCCATTCTGGTCCCTTCTCTAAACAACCTAACTTGTGGCAAGAAGGGGAGAGGTGAGGAAGAGCAGAGATCGAGGAAAGAAAGAACTGTGAGGAAAGCATCTTTTTTTTTTTTGCATAGGGCTTTCCACAGGCTGGCTAGGAGTTTGTTTTTGGATCAATACTCTTTCTGTTTTCTCCTTCTCCTCCTCCTTTTGATGGGATAGATCTCTTGATGCTTGGGCTTCTGAACCCTTGATTACATTTACAACTTGGGGAGGGAGAGAGAAATCTCACTTGTTGAGTTATATATCAATAAAGACCTCCTGGGAGCTACACTTGGGAGCACATGCTCCTCATGTGATATACTCGGACAGATCTGCTCCCACCGGCCACCTGATAAGCAAATATTTTCCTAAGGGAAAATCAGGGCTCCTAGAGAACATTAATCAGCTGCCCTTGGAATGGGGATGACAATAGGCCATTGAGAAGCACATACACCGACTAAGCAACACAGCTGGACTGTGACCAGCCATTCTCTTTTGTACACAAAAGACCTGCAATAAGTCATAATTCCATCCCCAATGCTTTGACCCCCACCCCCACTCAATCCACGAGGCTTGCATGCAAGTCTACCTTACACAGAAAGTTCCCACAAGTGCAGATAAATGGTATGAAAAGCAGCAACACAATCAACACACATTTTATTTCCTGTAACGTCCTCTCTAGTTTGCTTTCTTGCATGTTTCCAGTAAGCATCTACTGCAAAGCTTTAGTGGACTAGTATGTTGTAGCACCCACTAGTAGCACCTTGAGCCCTTCCAGTAATAATAGAGGGGAAGGGAGAGAAGTCATGGGATCTTAGTTATGGACACATGAAATAATACACAAAGGCAAGTTCCACCCCATTGAGATGTGGTGGGTGAGGGAAGGATGGATACAAATGCCTCATGCAGACCAAAATACACAACAACATCCCAATTTGGCTGGAAACAGGGCTGACTGGTCTGAAAAACTGAGGCAGGTTGGTGAAAATCTAAGCAAGTAGCAAGCCTTGGCAAAGAAAAACTAAGTTTAGATGCATTTATACAATGTATTTTTAATCAGTATGCTAAAGCATTCTGAATAAGAACTTCTCTTCTAGACCTGTTTTTTCCCCCTATTTCTAAATGGGATTTAGGCTTTCTCTTGAGCTTCCTTTTCTTTTAAACAATTTTCTCTTACTCAGGCTATCCACTATGCAACTTAAAAGACATTTTTCTTTAGCTTTCCTTTCATAGGATGATTTATTCCAAAATGCGATGTCCCATCTGAGCTTTGAACCGGGACTGTGGATTACTGTGGAATAATTAATGCTGTCTACTAAATCTCCAGAGATTCTTGAGCTGAAACTTGTGGGTCTATATTTTCTCTCAAATTACATTCCCATTTTTTTCTTGACACCCTTCATATGTGAACTCCAATGGACTGGGAATTTTAGGTGGTGATGTTGATGGAAATGGCCAACTTGCACACATGAAAAGTAGCCAGTTTCAGATTGTAGGGACATTTTTTTAGTGTTCTAAGTTTTAGGGAAAGATCAAAATTAGATTAGAATATTGTATCCTTATTGGGTAATTAAAGAGCACCTTAACAAGCAACGTAAAGAAAACATTCGTTTGTGTGTCCCCCTTTTTAAAATTGCTTTTCATAGTCATATAAGTAAATAAACCTGAGAATGAATGAACAAAAGTCAAATGGCTGGTGCTTCTAGAGTGTTGACATGAGTCTAGTAAGGATGTCTGCCCAACAGATTAAGAAGCCAGGAATGCTGGCCATCCTAAGCCCTGGAATTAAAGTAGCCGGGTGGTGCTGGTGGTATTTGAACAATTGAACAAAGAGGCTGAAAAGGAGAGGTACGTGTACACAGCACAAGTGCTTGTACTTCAAGACAAGTGCCCTCTAGGAGTGGGGAAGTGTTTACCTGTTTACTTTTACAGGTAGCTCAAACACTGGGCAGTTGCCTCTTCACAGATTTTGCAGCTGTCTTCCCCACATCTCAAGCTTTAAGGAAGGGTATAGTTTCCAAAACGTGGGCTTAACCCTCACTCAGGACTCTATTTAAAATAATGCAGAGGGATAAGAGCAGAGAAAGAGACCTCTTAGCTGCTACACTCATGTAAATTGCTGGGGCACTTCTACCATGAAAAGCTATGGTAAAGTCAGGGTTTGCTGGAGGTGGCACTGCTATCCCCAACATCAGACGATCTTAGCAATCCTTGACTTATGGTTAATTCGAAAACAAGATTGGAAAATCAGCAGAGCTGATTATACTGAGCATTTAGAATTACAGAAATTGTAAAGGTGAGGAGAATATACAAGATTCTTAAAAGAAATTATTTTGTGGGTTAGTTCTGAAAAATATGGTAGTTTTTTTCACACATCCATGAATGATTTACAGTGACAGTAATGTGTTATTTAAGTATATGTTTGTGCAATTACTACAATAGAATTTCAGGCAAAGTTACTTTACAGTCTGATAAGCACACACACACTGCAAGGTGTGAAAGAAAGATGCAGCAGCTAGTTTGAGGTCCCATTTGGCCCTGATGCTAGACAGCCAATTTCATTGTCTTTCCACTCTTCTCCTTCCTTTATCTGCTACTGGACAGATGCACATCAGGTCATTAAAAGAAAACACAAGGTCTTTCTTTTCCCTTTCAAACAGTACATTGTTGATTACCATTTTCTTGTATTTGGGAACTGTGGAAAAAAGAGTTTATCAGGAGTTTCTCCTTTTGAAAGATGGAGGAAGGCAGGGAAGATACTGTATAGTGAGTATATAGGGTTGATCTTTCACCCACCACAACATCCCACCTCGGATAATAGCCTTCAAGTGGATTAGTTTATTGTTTGATTAGAGCAAAGGTGCAAGTAAATTGTTTTCATTCATCCGTCTACAAAAACACATCGCACCTTTAGCGCTCCTAGTGAGGATTAGTTGAAAAAAGATACAAAGCCTTACTGTGTGGACGGCCTGTTTTATCTCAGGTTTTATAATCTTAGGATAGTACACTTGAAATCAATAAGAACAGATAACACTCACATATAAAAATCTGCTTTGAGTAATTATAAGAAAGGCATTCACTTCAGCAAAAACCACACCTAGAATATTGAGGGCAAATCCAATATGTCTTTGTTCTAATGCTGGGTGGTAACAATGCTTAATCACCAAAGGATGCTATTCTAGCTTCGAATAAAAGGGTTATTTGAAAAGACTAGATTTACAGTACAACTCTATATGTATCTGCAACATGTAAGGCCCAATGACTTCAGTGGGACGTGCAGCCAGAAAACTGTAATTGTGTTCAGAATTTTAATATTAAGATTGATATGAGCTATTTGTGACTACCATTGCTTAATTAAACCTACATAGCCTTCACCTTCACAACATTTTAACAGTGATCTTGATCTCTTGATACAAACCCAATCCTTCTACTTTTATTTGACAGAAACCTAAAGTAATTGCAATAAAGTGGGACACCCCTCTTCACAAAATGCAATGCTGGAAAAAAAAACTGGAGAAACTTCTCTGTCTGAAAACAGATGACCATGAAACTATCTCTAATACTTATTTAACTCTCTGTAGTTGTGGTGCAGTAGTGGGGAACTGTAGGAACAGAGATAAATACTTCCACAGTGACAAAAGGCAGAGAAAGCTTGAGAAATAAGCCACTGTCAGGTTGGGATCTCTCTTACAGCTCCGACTTCCAGCTTTCTCAAGAAGCAATCGGTTCCTTGTCATTTGCAGTGTAGAAAAATTAAACTCTGTTCAACACGTCAATATCTAAATGAGTTTTTTATTTTAATGACTATTATGATTTCCCCCCCTCTAGCACTGGCTTTGATAACAAGCTTTTTCCTAATTCTTTCGGAAAATCTCCCGAGGTTACAAATTGTAATAGACATTGCGGGTTTTCTTTCTGCAGGCTAATCGGTTATTTACGGGCTGTGCCAAAGCCAGAGGGCATGTGTTAAGTCTTTGATAAAACCACATTTATGAGATTTTCTCAAATATACTGATGCAACAATACAAAGTACAATAAGCTGTTCTTTCAACTAACTTAAACAAAAACAAAGAACAAAAACACTTGACATTATCATATAGACAAGTAGACCGTAGAATTTAGAGCTGCCTTTCAGCTGTAAGTATTATTTTCTGCAAAAGTAGGATCTAACCTCTGGTTATCCTTTTGGTTCCAATTTATTATGGCCATTTAATATGTAAGACTAAAAGCTTCCTTCCCTCCAGCCAATTCTTCAGCTTTATTCTTTCGTTCGCTTCCCTCCAATGATTAAACGTGTGTCAACTGGATTAAACATTGTCAGCTTGCCTTCGGAACTGTTCTCCTATCCAAAGAAAGGACCCGTTGCCTCTGGGTTTTTTTGTTTTTAATACAGACAATTATACAGACAAGATACTTATCTTTCTTTGTACAGTTCTTGGCTATCCAAATTAACTTCATGCACACAAGCGCACGGCGGGTACCATTAACTCAGAATTTAAGTGGTTGTAAGATCAAAATGTATTTTAGGCCCTTAAAGCTAATTTCTTGAAATACTTCGAATTTTTTTAAAAAAAAGAAAAAAAAAGATCCTACTAAAGAAACTGGATCATAACTTTCTGATGCTGTAAGGCATTCTTCAAGAGCAGAAGTGAACGAAATAAAAGGCGACCTTCTCTCTCTCTCTCTCTGTATTTTTAGTAATATAATGAAAACGTCAAATTGCAAGAGAAACCTGCCCAATTGATTCGAACAGATTTTGAATTATTGCTGATCCTGTGGCGAACTCTGCCGACTCAGTTAAGAAGTGTCTCCCCGCCTCTCTCAGTACTAACCGGTTCTCGGCCCTAGTAAGGTGAAACTATACTTCGGGAAGGTAGCAACCTACCTGTCCCAGAATCAGCCCTTTCCTTTCCCTCGAGGAAAAGCCACCTTAAAAAGATTAATCATCTTTGTCTCTGCTAATGGAGCCGAACCGCCCAGGAGCGTTTCGGAGTTTAGGAAGAGCCGCGCCGAGCCCCGACGCGAACCAAACTGCAGAGCCGGCGCAGGAGGGCGCGCGCTGAAGCAGCGGGAAGCAGCGGGGCCGCCCAAGCAGGTAAACGCGGGCACCGTCTGCCTGCCGGAGGGGGCGGGGTTAGGAGCTAGCTCTCCAGCAGGCGCCGCTGCACTTGAGGCTCCCAAGCAGCGGCCGCACTTTTCCCCTTCTCGGCCAGCTTCGCGGACAGGCGGCGGGGCGGGGAATGCGGGCTGAGACCAGCGCGCAGAGGCATCTGGCTAGTCGCCTCTTTTCCCTTCCGCCTGCGCGCCTCCTTTCCACCCTCCAGCGGTCCCCTCAGCAACCTCGCTGCTGGGTAGCTCCCTCTCCACCTGGCCAGGTGAGCGCTGCCACCTCCCCCGGCGAAATCTCCGACCGGGATCCGCCGAGCAAGGGACGGCGGTCGTGCAAGGGGAGTATCGTGGCGCCCACTTGGGAGTATCGAGCCCCAGGCCCGGAAGGGAGCCTGCAACTAACTCCCCTCTCACTCAAACTCCCCGGTGCTTCCCCTTTTTGCGCGCCAAATCCAGTAGCCCTCCGAAGAACTTGGCGCGCCTCACTCTGGCCAGTGACACAAGGGCACCTCGCCCCCTCCCCCTCACGCTCCACAGACACGAGGTCCTTTGGGGGCTCTCTGAGCGCACCGGCGTTTCTTCGCCGTCGAGCATCGAAGTTGTCTTTCTTGCCGGGGAACCCATCCAGATTCGCCCCGATACTCCACGCCCCCCATCCGCATTCCCGCGTTACGGGGCGAGACCCCAGGCGACCCCTCCTCCGTTTCCCTCTCGGCGAGAAAGAAGCGCCTCACCTGGAGGCGAACGCCTTGCTTCGGGGCTTCGGTCTGGCTCGCCCGTCTCCGGCTGTCCTCGTGCGTGGTTGAGCGTCTGCGTCTATAAGAGAGTTCGGGGCTCGGTTCAGCTCGAGTGCCGGCCTGAGGTTTGGCTGGCGGGCGGAATGCGTGTGTATAATTTGTGGTCGCGTGGAAGGTAGGCTGCCTCTGCCGCGCTTTATATAGCAAGCCCAGAAGCCTGGACTCCTTCCTCCCACTGCGCTCCCTCACATTGTCTCGAATCAGTCAGCGGGCTCTCGACGAGCCGGGCTGGCTGAGGAGAGGGGCTGCTGCGCTGCATCTCTCTCCCCCCCTCCCCTCCCTCCCCTCTCTTCTCGACGACGCGATCTTGTTTGTTTTGCTTCCTGCTCTGACGTGGGACAAAATATTGGCCATATGTTCATCGGTAATAAATTGGTAGGAAGCGCAAACACGCCTGTTCCTGCATGGCTCTCTCTATCAACCACTACCAACACGGCTACGCTCCTCCTAAGCAGATGGACTTACAGCACCCAGCCCAGCTTCCTCCGTCTGATCTGCATCTCTCCTACAGCAATGGACCTTTCTTTCCTCTCTTTCCCTGCCCGCTTTCCTTCCACAGCCGCCCCCTAAACTTATCCGGCTTTGCTAACCCGCCATCCACATCTCCCCCTCCCATTTTTAACATGCGCACCTTCCCATAAATCGCTCCGTAGCTAAGACACTGTAAAACCTCCAGGGGCCAGATGTGGCACGTTATTTGTGTGCGAAAGCTCGTTTACATTAGATATGCTGATCCAAGCTTTGATAGTGGGCTTGCAAGAGATTAAGGTTGGTTTTTCATCGGCGGTTCCAGCTGCAGCTTTTTTTCCTCCCTTCTTCTTCGTGACGGTGGGGGCGGGGGCGGAGTGGGGGGGGCAGGGAGGGAAGGAGAGACAGCCTCGGTTCTTCAGTGCCAGCCTCAGACGGGGTGAGTTGACACTTTCTCCTTGGTCCCTCACTGCTGGGACCAGATGCCAGGAAACGAGGCCTTTGCTCCCAGCATAGAATATGACTCGTCTTTTTCCTTTCCTGTATCTGATTAACAAATTCTGGGATACAGCCCCTGCTCATAGAACACTGGTGTGGCGTTTTATTCCACCACTTTCTTACATAGGAGACAAAATGCAGTATACACTCATCTAAAGCTGCTAAGTGCATCACATCACAAAATTTACCTTTCCCTGCCCTACACAGTCTGGCACTGGGATCTGAGGAGTCACCACTCTGCAACTCCATAATTAGTCTCATTGTAAGTCCAGCAAGTGTATAAAGGATAGTTAGTCTATATAATGAGGCTTCTCATCTCCTGTCTTGTCACTATGAGGTTAACGGGGATTGTGACTTTTAAGTGCACCCTCCTTCCCATTAAAAACTCACTAGCAGCCTGACTTAATCTGTTATAGGGGACGTCTTCTAGTCCAGCCCCCTACCCAAAACAGGAGACCTTATACCATCCATGACAAAGGGCTGTCTACACAATCCATGCAAGGCCCAAATGCATTGTTGGAAGTATAGATTATCACTGAGGCTTGGATTTTGTTTTTCAGTTGGGTGGTTTTCTTCCCATTTTAAAAGAAAATTATCTTAAAAAATAAATTAGTAGCTGATCCATACACCTTCATTTCTATCTCCATCACTATGGATATACCAATCAGGTCTCATTGAATAAAAGCTACCTTAGTGTTAGCATTACAGATTATTATTAAAGGGTTAGAAATAAAGTGGTAAATATGTGTCTTTCATTTATACTAGACTGCATCACATAATTCTGCTGATCCATTGCAAAAATAAAAATACCAGAAAATGCAAAAAAGAAGAAAGAGAACAAAAATGATTGAAAGAGTGGCTCAGTTGCCCCTCAAAGGTGAGGCCCTTTCCCCTGTTCAAAATAGAATGGAGTATTTGGTCTGGAAGGAGCCATGAGGTGTTTCCTCCTTCCTTGATTTTCAGAAAGAACCGTAGGTAAACCTATGAAGTTTTCTGAGCTTCTCTGGGGCAGAATACTGATCTAGGAGAGCTCTGAATGAACTCAGCAGCAAAACAGTTCTCGTCTACTTACCACCTCCCAGTGAGAAGAATTAAGCACCTGCTCTTTTCAGTTGGAGCATTGCTGGATTGAGAGAGAATTCAGTGCTCACTTTTAGATTTAGCATAAATCTCACAATTTTACTCCAATCCAAAGTTGATATGCAGTGTCAGGCAAAAGTCTATATCTATTTACTTCAAAGAAACTCATGTATGGAATGCATTGGAATCAAATAGTCCAAGGAGCAAGTCATAAATGGGCCTGTCTCTTCTATCCCACCAGTTGTTACCTTCAGTAATCAGAAGAGTAATAATATACAAATATTAACAGTAATCAATTATTGAAAGGCAGAAGAAAACTGGTCTCTCAACTTTCACATCACAAAAGGAAGCTATTTCTTGCTCCCAGTCATTGCAAGAAGAAACACAATTTAATCCCCTTTTTATTGGGTAACTACAATTAGGGAGCACATAACAGTGAGAAAAGGTGAGTTTGGATATGAGAAAGGAGACATTTCAGCAGATGCAAAGAGAGCTGTACAATGAACCTTTTACCCTGAAGTGCTAAACACCAACAATAGCTCTCAACTGTGAGTTACCGCTTGGCTCTTCACAAGGCACTGAGAAACCTTTAATTACTGCTGTAAAATCTCAAGTCTTGCTATGACTAGCAGTAGCTGTTGATCTTGACAGGGTTACTATACTGTACTTCACACTTCCTCAAGGAAATTAAGTCTTTATCTATGGTTAAAAACAGGTTATACAGCTTTACTAAAAGCTTTATTTCACAGGTAAGAAGAAAAGCTTTCTTGAGCACTCTTCATGGAAACATTGTTCCATCGTGTGAGTATGGTTAAATTTGAATTATCTTCTTCGGACTGATGACACCTGATTCCATATAGACTGTTCCACAGAACTATGTTTTTTGCTGCTCGTCTGTATAAGAAACTGTGACTAATGTTTGCTGGAGCAGGGATAAATTAAGTAATATTTATGGCTAGTGCGAGTACTAACCGTACTCCACATAGTATAAGATTACCACTTCTGGTAATTGAAATGAATGATTTTGAGGGGTGGGTCTATGAAGTATAACTTATTGAAAAAACAAACTTAATTTCTAAGTATAAAAATCAACATCCTCAAGGACATGATTCAGCGGAAGATGACCATGGTTAAAGTAATTTTAACAGGAATCTCAAGCAAGTGCTTAATTATTTTCTACTGAATCTGGGATGTAAATCTTTGCAGAGAGGTAGTCATTTTCATCCTTTACAATAAAAACAGCAAAATGTATTCTGGCACCTTAGATTAACACATTGCTATCACGTGGCTTCGCTGATACACAATACACTTAAAAACTCTTCATTTGATTGAAATATGTCTAATATGTTTCTGATATACATTTATCCTTATTACTCTAAGTTAAATGACATTGGCTTCCCAGAAAATATGATTGTCAATGTATTACTTTTACATTATTCAGTTTAATGGTATGAGTACAAATGGAATAAAATTAGAAACAGGAATTTTGCTGGAAATTTACTAGTTTGCATTCTGAAATTTATTACCCAAAATGGAAAAGTTGATTTTTAAAAGAAATAATAGAACTTTGAGATTTTTCAACAGATATTAGATTTATGGAACTTTAGTAACTTTAAACAAGTGATGTTTATTAATTCTGTGAATAACAGGTGATTTGTACAAGCACTTTGAGAATCCAAACTTAAATGGCTGTCTAGTATTGAGAGAGCCACCACCATCATCATCATTGTCGTCATTGTCATCATCTTCATCTCAGCTACACTGGATTAACTGCTGCATTAACAGTAAGTACTAAATCCATATGATAATATGTTTTTCATTAAGAACACATGCAATACTCAGTGATGCTGTAATTAGGGGCCTACATAAGAAAAATGCCCATTTACTCTCAACCCTAGTGTCCAGTTACTCTCCCACTACTATTTTTCAAATAATTCCATCTCTTTCCTGCCTCCCCTTCCTTCCCACATGTGCCTGGTCTTTCTGCATTGTTAAAAGAATTTGTGATATGATACAGTAATGTAGCAGTTGTATCAGTTACCTTCCTTTCTTTAAATGGCCCCTAAGGGAGGGAGAGGTAGACCCTTTCTCTTTTTTTAAAAAAACTGTGTCTGGTAATAAATTTGGGGGCCTTTAGGAGTCTGGACATGAACATAGCAGTCTAGCTTTAAGAGCATATAACTAAAATTGCTAATAACCTATCCAAACTATAGATAGTCCTCAACTTGCAATCATTTTTTAGTGTCTGTTTGAAGTTAAGGTAAAGGTTCTCCTCACACATATGTGCTAGTCATTCCTGACTCTAGGGGGCGGTGCTCATCTTCGTTTCAAAGCCAAAGAGCCAGTGCTGTCTGAAGACATCTCTGTGGTCATGTGGCTGCCATGACTAAATGCCAAAGGCACATGGAACGCTGTTACCTTCCCACCAAAGGTGGTCCCTATTTTTCTACTTGCAATTTTTACATAGTTTTGAACTGCTTAGGTTGGCAGAAGCTGGGACAAATAGTGGGAGCTCACCCCGTTACACGGCACTAGGGATTCGAACCGCTGAACTGCCGACCTTTCAATTGACAAGCTCAGCATCTTAGCTACTGAGCCACCGCATCCCTTTTATGATTTTACAATAGGGCTAAAAAAAGTGATTTACTACTGGTCCTCACACGTATGATAGTGATAGCATACCTCGACCATCACATGATTTGGGCACTTAGCACCTGGCATGTATTATTTATGATTTATTTTTGAAGTTCTACATTGAGATTCAGCAAGTGGAGCCTGACACAGGATATAAACATTGTGCATTTGTGTCCCAATACATTTAATCATGACACAACAATTCTGTGACTACAACAGTTACTCCAGTCTGATTCCTCGGATGTTGCCTTTATCTTGTTCTCTACCCAGGAATGAGACAGACAAGTCACCACTAGCTTTTCTAATATTGGTCTTTTCCTCTTCCTCCTTATTCACTTATCCATAGAGGTGGAAGGAATCTTTAAGGTGGTGGTGGGTGGGTTGGTGCTGATATAATTTTCTGCTGTTCCAAGGATAGGTGAATAGAAAGGATCCATGCATGCAGAATCAAAGATGGCTGAACACAGGAATTTGTTCTAGGAAGAGGTACTAGTGCTCATACACAAAAACCATTCTTGGTCATCCCAAGCTTTTTTTTATTTTCTGTATTATAATTTAGGAGAAGGGTGGAAATGCTGCAGCTATTTCTGGCATTGGGGAGTTAGAAATCCTTACTGATGTAACTGCAAATTATCTATCTGTAGAACCAGAACTTCTAATCCAAATCATGTAATAAAACAGAGCACTATTATGATGAAATATCATCAGCATTTTTTTCTTGCTAGATCACAAACAGCTTATTTATTGCTCCTTGACAGTAGCATTGAGGGATAATTTGTACTGGCCATTAAGGCAGAATTTCATACGTTACAATATCACATAACAACTTTGGATGGTGGTGGTTAATATGTGTCCTCAAGGGTAGGATAATTTAATGTTGCTGGATAAAATACTGTGCATTCAGGTGAGAGTCAGCAACTATACTGTAATTACAAGTATTGCTCAATAAGTTTGTATAAGTATTATGAAGATTGCCATTCAGAAATATCTAACGTATGAACCACTTAGCTAAACATATAATTTACATACAGCAGGTCAGAATTTTGGTTTTCCCTCCTCTGATTATAGAAATTAGGCTCAAATATTTGAAATGCCATTATGGGCAAGTAAGTTGTGTTTGGCTTTGGAGAATATAAATTGCACACATGTGGATTAATGAAATCCACTTTGACTCCCATTGAGTTGTATGCGACAATATTTGTGCAACAAAGGCAAGGTGTCACCCGATATTTGCAAGTATCATTAAAGAGTTCTGGTTAAAACCATTGCTCCCACATATTGGAGTGACAATATCCTTATGAAACAGCTTTATGTAATACTTGAAACTGAGCAATCCTTTCCCCTTCACATGCACATTGGTGAAGACTACCTTTATATTTAGGTAACCAACCCTAACCATACATCTTGTGTAGCAGATACACATCTGTGATTAACAGATGGCCATTGCTTATGGTGTGTTTTAAAAGCACACATAGCAATCTGTCAGTAGCAAACAGAAATTAATTTCATATTTACCACTTTACAGTTTATTCTGATTCTGATATGATAGCTTTTGCTTAGGGTTTATTTCAGCTGACTTTCAATTTTGCTATAAAATGCACCTCCAGCTATACATATACATATACATATACATATACATATACATATACATATACATATACATACATACATACATATATATATATATATATATAAGTCACAAGTTTTCTGTTTATTCAGAGTTGCAATTGTGTGCTTGAGTTGAGTAGGCACATGTAGTATAAGACTAGACTGGTGAAACATAATGCTGTTAAAGTATAAATGATTAAATAATATAAGAATAAGAATCTTTGTTGTCATAATAACTGAGATTAGAAAATTTTTCAGAAATAGTGATAACAAAAGGGGAAGAACAAAAAAGAAGAAGAAAGAAGAAGAGGGGAGAGGGAGAGGAGGAGAAGGAGGAGAACAAAGAGGAGGAGGAAGAAGACTTCATGACAAGCCATGAAAGAAATTCCAGTAATTAGGAAACTGAAGTGAGGGATTGGGGAGGGATTACTAAATGTCACTGCTTCATCCACAACTGAAGATAGGTTTTTCTTTTGCTTCCATATTTAGGGCACCATGGAAGGTGCATTTAGTAGGCCTCATTAAAACTAAAAATTTTGGCAGGCCAAGCCAACTCTCTTCTTTCAGAGAAAGGAACATAAACTATCTATTTACCTCTACTAGCAAAGTTGCCCGAGTTGGCTTGGCACACCAAAATCTTTAGTAACTAACACAACTAAATAGAGCCCTTAGATGTATTAAAGATAATATAAAACTTTCTTATGACAGAGTCACACCTGCATACATATGTGCAGACACACTTCCTGTGTGTACTGTGCCATGGATGTGGGGCACTGGTTTGCTAAGTTAAGAACCCAAATGCAAACAGCATATGGTTCCTGGAGGGGAGCATGTGCTTAAGTTAAATATATCAGAGAAAGAACCAATAATAGAGGCAAATAAGAGCTTTGTGTGACCCAGACACTTTTGTTTTTTATATTAGCCAGTCACATGTGAGGCTAGATCATGTTAGTAATGTTTGCTCTGTTGTTAAATTATGCAAAAGAGGCTTACAAAATGATTTTGTCGTGAAGTTTCCATGTAAATGACAATTGATTAGATGAAATACATAAAACCCACAAAGATAGTTTGGGTATAGTAATATTGTGATTAAAATCAGAAATAAAGATATGGAGAGACACATAGGAATTAAAACTAGGGCACAGTTTAATTGTTATTTATTTTATTTATTTTTATTTTATTTATTTTGTCACAACAATATATGTAGGTATCATACAAAAAGATTATATAGTAAATAAACATATATATATATATGGGTAAATATAAGGAGGTATAAGCATTTATATAGGAAGGAGAAAAGAAAAAAAAGAACAATAGGACAGGAACGGTAGGCACGTTTGTGCGCTTATGCATGCCCCTTATGGTCCTCTTAGGAATGGGGTGAGGTCAATAGTAGAAAGTTTTTGGATAAAACTTTTAGGATTATGGGAAGAGACCACAGAGTCAGGTAAAGTATTCCAAGCACTGATGATTCTGTTACAGAAGTCATATTTTCTGCAATCTAGATTAAAGCGGTTGACATTAAGTTTAAATCTATTAGTTGCTCTAGTATTATTGCAATTAAAGCTGAAGTAGTCTTTAACAGGAAGGACATTACAATAGATGATTCTGTGAGTTAAACTTAGGTCTTGTCGAAGGCGACGGAGTTCCAAGTTTTCTAAGCCTAGGATTTCAAGTCTGGTGGGATAGGGTATTTTATTGTTTTCAGAGGAATGGAGAACTCTTCTTGTAAAATATTTCTGGACACGTTCAATTGTATTGATGTCAGAGATGTGGTGAGGGTTCCAAACAGGTGAGCTGTATTCTAGAATTGGTCTAGCAAATGTTTTATATGCTCTGGTTAGTAGTGTGGTGTTTTTGGAAAAGAAGCTACGCAAAATTAGGTTTACAACTCTTAGAGCTTTTTTTGCTATGTAGTTGCAGTGGGCTTTGGCACTTAGATCATTTGACATGAAAACTCCAAGGTCTTTGATGGGATGGGGGTCGTCTGTAAGGTAATGTCCATCTAGTATGTATTTAGTTTTTGGGTTCTTTTTTCCTATATGTAAGACTGAGCATTTGCTGGTTGAAATTTGGAGCTGCCAATTTTTAGACCAAGCGGTTAGATGATCAAGGTCGTTTTGAATGATAGAAGTATTGTCTGTGGTGTTAAATAGTTTGACATCATCAGCAAAGAGAACACAATTACTTGAGATGTGGTCACAAAGGTCATTAATGTATAGTATAAAGAGTGTTGGTCCAAGGACGCTGCCTTGAGGAACGCCACTCTTGACAGGAACAGGATTTGATAAAGCATTGCCAATTTTGACCACTTGTTGTCTGTTAGACAGAAAAGCAGATATCCATTTGTGGAGGGGTCCTGAGATGCCATAGGATGTTAGTTTTAGGAGAAGTTTATCGTGTACTACTGAGTCAAAAGCTTTGCAGAAGTCTATGTAGATTGCATCTATTGATTTGCCTTGATCGAGATTTGAAGTCCATATGTTTTTGCAGTGGAGAAGTTGTAAGTTACATGATAATTTTTTCCTGAAACCAAATTGTTTGTTGGAGAGTAGGTTGTTAGTTTCTAAGTGTGAGGTAATGGATTGGTTGATGATAGATTCCATGACTTTGCAGGTGACGCAGCAAAGGGAGATCGGTCTGTAGTTTTCGACTAAGCTGGGGTCTCCTTTTTTGAAGATAGGGATGACTGTGGCTAGTGACCAAAGTTTGGGAAGAGAACTGGTAGTGAAAGCTTTATCAAAGATAATACTTAGGGGTTCTGCTATATTAATGGAAAGTTTTTTTAAGAAGTATGCACATAGTCCATTGGGTCCAATAGAAAGCGATGGTTTTAAGTTATCTTGCATAACAGAGCTGCAATAGAGGAAACCTGTGAGTTGATGTCCTATTTTTTGCCCAATGAGATTCAGCCAACGAAGAGACAACTTCAAAAGCATTTCCATTCTTGTTTATTCTTTTAGCCCCTGGCCATTTTCTGTATTTCTCCTCAAGTCTCATCAAAATTGGCCAAGCCATTCAAAATCACTTGCATATTCTAAGTCTGTAACTCAAATTTTGAAATCTTCTTTCATCCAGAAATGTTACCTAATGCTTTTTCATTCCTGTAAGACCTTTCCACATAATTCAATAGAAATATTTTTGTGTCCTTTCCAGTTTTGTGTCCTTTCCACCTATCTATAGAGAATAAGCAAGTAAAATGTTGCTAGGAGTTCTTTCCTGTGGTCAAGCGGTCATGAATCTCTGCTATTTATTTCACCAAATAAAATTTAATTTCTGCCAAAAGCAATAGTTTTAATTCATTCCCCCCAACTTCCCACAATGACAGAAAATTACAACAATACTGTTTTGGTGATGACATCATATCACCGCCACATTTCTTTTCAGCCCTTGGCTATTAAACAAATAAACAACCAAAAAAGTTTGGCTACTGGTGCTGTAGAAATTTGCTTGGCAAACATGGCCAAACAAGCCCAAATGCCTAAAGATGCCTTCTTTTTTCCCCACACCATGCTTAATAGAATAGGAAAAGGATATATAGCCTTTCTGAGTAACAATAGCATTATTAAAGTCCTTGTATGTAGTTTTTTGTATGTAGATTTTTGCCTAACATTCATGAATAATCTGCATTCCCATATCTTATATCCATTAGTCTGTGACCTGTACTCCGGATTAATAGAAAACAGATTTTGGATTTATTAATCTATCAAATGTCTTCCAATATTTCAGGAGTTCTATTATATCTTCTTTTAGTCTTTCTTCTTAAGATTGAACATACATACTATATTCCTAATTTCCTATGGAACTATTTAGCTTTTTGCTTCATTATTCTTATTGTCCTTATCCAAGCCTGTTTTACTTTGCATGAATCTTTAAAGTGTAGGTGCCCAGAACTGGACAGAATATTCAAGTTGGGAATCTGGCTAATATTTATCAAAGTGTAATTATTAATCAAATGTAATTATTAATGTTGCATGAATTTAAAACTTGGTGAAAACTATACAATGTTAATGCTAATAATATCTGCACAGATTACTCAGACAGTGATATTTTTTGCCACAATTCTCCTCCAGATCATCCAGCCAGAATCCTTAGGACAGTACCAATTCTGCTTCCCCTATTACTATTGAAAAATTGTCTCCTGTATGGCCTTCCTTCAAGTCCTATGATGATAACTGGTTGATGATAAGCCATTCAGACCCTGAAGAAGTTTCTTTCTTTGGTCCCAGTCTCATGATACCAGTTCCAGTGAATCTTCTTTTATCTTAACGATGCCTCTGAGCATTATCCATCTTTCCTGTAAACCACATAAAAGTGTTTATGTCACCTGTACTCGAAGAGTTCAGGTAAGTATATATCCTAAGAAGAACTAATTGCTTTCATACAATTTATGCATTTCTTAACCTCTGTTCAAGCTCTGTTTGGCTAGTTGAATTTTCTGATAACACACGGCCTTCTAAAATTTCCTATTTACACCCTTTCTGTAACTTTGTTGCTGGCAATCCTTATGATTTATATTGATATATTGACCATCAATTGTGTTGTAAATGTTGTACCTTGATGAACGGATCTTTTCTTTTATGCACACTGAGAGCATATGCACCAAGACAAATTCCTTGTGTGTCCAATCACACTTGGCCAATAAAATTCTATTCTATTCTATTCTATTCTATTCTATTCTATTCTATTCTATTCTATTCTATTCTATTCTATTCTATTCTATTCTATTCTTTCTAGCCCCATATAAACACTTGTTCTTTTTTATAGCTTCTCTGATGATAGTTTTTGTGTCCAAGTCACTGGACCTGAATTCTTTTCATATCTTTCCTAGTCAGTAAAATAATCTTTCAGTAGACTAAGTTCCTTGTCTTCAAATTGCAATATCAAAACTTTATGGAGGCTGTGCCATTCTATTGTCCCCCACAGTGAGTAGATTTTATTCTAGTCACAGAAAAGATCTGTGGCTACACACACCTAGCAAATTCCACTAGAATTAGATTTGTTGTTTAGTGTCTCTCAATGAGAGTAAAAACAACACATATGTCATAGACTGGGTAAAAATAGAGAAATCTCCAGGTGCGATTGGAAATCATGCAAATCCTCATAAAATAAGGTCACGGCATAATATACAGTAATATCTGCTGTTCTGTAGTCTGGGAGCTTAAGAAAAGGGACATGGACTGTATATACATTCTCTCTCTGTGTGTGTGTTTGTGTGTCTTCCTGAAATCTTGTTGATCACTGAATGAGTATAGCTGCTAAAGCTACTGCACTGTGTGTCATCTAAAATTCAGTGATCCACGACTTATATTTCCAATAACTCATAGAACAGTTCTGTGGTTAGTACATCTGATGAGGTCTGACTACAATGAAATCAGTCATGTATGGCTTACTGATGATAATACATTGTGCCCGGATTCCACTTGCCTACCAGATAAGGCTTTATCTGTGGGTATTCAAATATGCAATAATTGTACAAACTCTTATTTTTTCAGAGAAGGGATATATTTTATTTATTTTGGGAATAAATATACTGCTATCATAATTCTAAAATTATAAACCTAATGGTTCTATTTTGAACGTATCCCCTGTATTGATTCTTTCTTGGTAATCTTACAGATACCAGATATAAACTGCATTTATCCTACCAATCGCAAGGTGAAAGCAAAAAGATTCAGAAAGCTTGTCCAGATCTTTGCAACCCAGATCTGGTGGCCTTACTAACAGTGTATCTTAGACTGGGGAAGATGGAGGAGGTATCCTGACTCTCATTTAATCAGAGGACCAGGTGATTATGAATTATTAATACTTTATTTAACAAGAATTTAAAGTACATGATATACAACATATTCTTTCTTTTTACAGAGGTACATAAACAAAACTCTTCTTTATGGTTTATTATAAAAAGATTTTTTAATTTGCTGCAAATGTCCTTCCCTTTTCCTCTTTTTATTTTGTCCCAGTGATAGAAGACACTTTTAAAATTTCTCTTAGATTTCTCTTCTTCTTTCCTTATAAGGAAGTGGCCAGTTAATTAATGCAAAAAAATTGCAATCTCTCTCAATTCTTCATACAACAAAAGCAAGAGGCCCAATTCTCAAGTCTGTCTAGAGCCTTCTGGATCTTGACCCTATCTTTTAAGTATTGGCTATTTCCCAAACTTGGTGTCATCCATGAATTTGATGAGTTTCCTTTCTATCTCCTCATCTAGGTATGAAGATTTTGAAAAGGTCTAGGCCAAGGACTGAACCTTGAGGTACCTCACTGCATACTTCCCTCCATGTAGATATAATTCCATTGAGGACTATCCGCTGAGTGTGGTTGATCAGCCAATTGCAAATCCATTTGGGGGTGTTGCTGCTTATTCCTTATTGTTCTTGTCAGAGTTTGTTGCAAAACAAATCCAGAAGCACACACAGATAAACTGATGCAGCAGGATTCATTAACTTCTTTATACACACAATAATACATTAAGTAAATTTACAATACCAACAGCAGATAACAGTTTCATTTCAGCTCAGATCAGCAGACAAGTTCACACACACAGCTTCACAGCTCAGAGCTTAACACACGCTGGTTTCAGTTTCTCTTTACAGACTCAGAAGCTGCAGACTAAGACACGCCCTGGCTCCAGTCTGTCTAAGCTCCCAATTGGCTGACTTAGTTGCTATGCCTATTCATTGGCTGACCTTGTTACCATGTCTTCCCAGTCATGAATATTCTGACAGTTCTAATTTACCAAGAAGCAAGTTGGGGTCTACTTTGTCAATGCCTTGCTCAAGTCCAAGTATACTGTGACTGCAATATTTTGCTATTCCACTAATTTAGTTACTTTATATATAAAAAAGGCAATAAGGTTTGTCTAGCATGATCTTTTTTTTAACAAGCCCATGTTGGCTTCTAGTAATCACCTTGTTTGTTGGGAGGTGTTCACAAATCCTCCACTTGATTATTTTTTCCAAGATTTTCTCAGGTATTGATGTCAACTTGACTGACTTATAATTTCCTGGATCCATTTCTCCCCTCCTTTTTGTAGATTGGAACCAAGCAGTGTGGTGGCCTAGTGGTGAAGATGCTCACCTCGCACTTGAAAGGTTCAAAGTTCTGATGGTGGTGTCAGGAAGCATCTGGCCAGTAAATGCTCAGCTCCATCAGTCACCCTGACTCTACCTTGACTTAAGGGCAGGGGTGAAATTCAGCAGGTTCTGACAGGTTCTGGAGAACCACTAGCAGAAATTTTGAGTAGTTTGGAGTAGTTCGCAGTAGTTCGGAGAACTGGCAAATACCATCTCTGGCTGGATATTTTGCAATATCCTTCCCCCAGGAGTGGGGAGGGAATGGAGATTTTATAGTATCCTTCTCCTGCCATGCCCACCAAGCCACACCCACAGAACCGGTAGTAAAAACATTTGAATTCCACCACTGATTAAGGGATTACAAGGTCAAAAAGGGAGGTTTTTTTGTAGATTGGAATCACATCCTCTGGTATTTCTTTTGTGCTACATGAACTATGAAAGATTACATTTAATGGGTCAAAATTACATTTGCCTCTTACTAATTCCTTACCTATTTTGAGTTGTATACTTGTTCTATCTCCCTTGGTGCTGCTTTTGATAGGTTGATACTTTATACTGATTTGAAGTGCCTAAATAAATATTTCAGCAAACTTTACAATCTTTCAAGGGAAGTAGGTAGAAAAGTAGGAAAAAGTAGGAAATGAGTCTATACAGTTTCAGCTTTAGCTACCAATTGAGTTTCTAGCTAGAATGAGTTTTGAACCAAAATTAGAAGTCTGACTGCTATATGACAAATAATGTTAAAACCTCCTAGTTTTCAAAATGAGCAGCAATTGCAGGTGGATTGGATTACAACCATGACATGTGAATTTGAAAACGCTAAGACTAAATTTGACAGGGAGTTGTGTACAAGTGATGATATTATTGCTAACATATACAAACATTTATTACAAATGGAAGCAGAGGATGAACAAGTTAAATATTGTGTGAAATTGACAAAAAATAGGATCCATACTCACATATAGATCGGTATATGAAAGAAAGGGTTGAAATATACATTGAAAGATAACCTTAAAATAATTTTTATAAAATGAAGCATTCCTGGAAATGAAACTGGATAAGTGGTCAAACATGCGTAAATAGTGTAGGAAGTTAGCACCCACCCCCTCCTTGAAGAATGAAATATTTTAAGAAAATATTAAAAAAGGTAGAATATTATATTTCCCTGGATGAGAGAAATGGAGAAACATGTTTTAAGGACAAAGTAGCTCCCTGCAGCTTCTTGCCACCCCCCCCACCTTTGTCAATGGGCCATTAAGGCCTCAGCCAAGCTCACTCATTCCCCCCACCTTTGTCTGGGCCATGACACAATAGGACCCATCTAGCAACAGAAACTCACCACATGGCACCTGGGAAGATTACATAAACCAGCAAGGCTTGCTAAAACCCCCACCCCTGGGAGTCTGACAACCAATCAGGATACTCTTCCTGTGCCCCGGGAAGTTCAAAGCTTAGAGAGAGCATAAAGCCAGCGCGCACAGCACCTCGTCCTTTTCTGTTCAGGAACTCAAGCCATGTGATCCTGACCACCATTAAACCATCTTTCCAAGCAGTCTCCATGTTTCCAGTGTCTTTATCCCCACTTGGAACTGGACCCAGATGAACATTTCTTCCAACAGGAGTTTCAGATATTTTCTGGAAATGTAATCAAACTAAGGATACATTTTCATCGTTGATTGATATGTAAGACAGCTAGAAAATATTGGGATCATACTGATTTAGAAGATTTTAAAAGTGAATGTACAATTGAAAAGAGAATTTTCTTTGGGATTTAATCAATAAGCAACTGGAATCATTTTATGGATAACAGCAGCAAGACTTCTACATGCTCAAAGGTGGAAGGATTTACAAATATCTATAGTGGAAGAATGGATGGTGAAGATGGAATTGATGGAGATGGTGAAATTGATAGTTTTGATTAAAGAAAACTAACTACTTTTATTTCTATTTGGAAACCACTTTTGGATTATTATTTTTCATGAAAACTGAAAGAAATGAAATGTTGACTTTGGGATTTGATGATAGGAATTATATGGGATTATATAAATGATGTAGACATGTATTAAGTTTAGAGTTTGCATCTATATCAAAGAAAGTTGGAAATCATTCTTTTCCTATGTTTCTTACTTTTTTCTTTTTGTACCTCTACCTTACCTATTTAATTTTTTAATTTTTAATTTTTATTTTCTAGCTTACATGCAGAGACAAATTGAATATGGAATCCATTCCTTTAAAAAGTGTCAAACAGATAAGTGAACATATTGAGCAAACTAAGCATATTGAATGAGCAAACAGGGGTGTCACTGTTAACAGAAGGAAAAGACAAGAAAGAAAAGTGACTTAAAAAAACTACATACTTTGAGAAACTGCTCAGCTGTGAAAAGGTGAAAAGACCATATTTTAAACAGCTGCTGTTTTCAAGGAGCATATTTTGAGAGTTGCTGATAGCTCATTGTGGGTGGGTGACTGACTGCTTCCTGCAGAGCAGTCAAAGGTATCTACAGTGATGGTAGGTAATAAGAATTTTAAGGTAGTCAGTTTCCAGGAGGGAATGATCTGAGTGCCTTAACACACAGCACTAAAAACAGCTTGCTAGTGAAGTTCAGATTGAGAACTAGGTACCATGGAGAAACATGTTTTAAGGACAAAGTAGCTCCCTGCAGCTTCTTGCCACCCCCACCTTTGTCAATGGGCCATTAAGGCCTCAGCCAAGCTCACTCATTCCCCCACCTTTGTCAATGGGCCATTAAGGCCTCAGCCAAGCTCACTCATTCCCCCACCTTTGTCAATGGGCCATTAAGGCCTCAGCCAAGCTCACTCATTCCCCCACCTTTGTCAATGGGCCATTAAGGCCTCAGCCAAGCTCACTCATTCCCCCCACCTTTGTCTGGGCCATGACACAATAGGACCCATCTAGCAACAGAAACTCACCACATGGCACCTGCGTAGATTACATAAACCAGCAAGGCTTGCTAAAACCCCCACCCCCGGGAGTCTGACAACCAATCAGGATACTCTACCTGGGCCCCGGGAAGTTCAAAGCTTAGAGAGGGCACAAAGCCAGCGCAAGACAGCACCTCGTCCTTTTCTGTTCAGGAACTCAAGCCATGTGATCCTGACCACCATTAAACCATCTTTCCAAGCAGTCTCCATGTTTCCAGTGTCTTTATCCCCACTTGGAACTGGACCCAGATGAACATTTCTTCCAACAGGAGTTTCAGATATTTTCTGGAAATGTAATCAAACTAAGGATACATTTTCATCTTTGATAGATATGTAAGACAGCTAGAAAATATTGGGATCATACTGATTTAGAAGATTTTAAAAGTGAATGTACAATTGAAAAGAGAATTTTCTTTGGGATTTAATCAATAAGCAACTGGAATCATTTTATGGATAACAGCAGCAAGACTTCTACATGCTCAAAGGTGGAAGGATTTACAAATATCTATAGTGGAAGAATGGATGGTGAAGATGGAATTGATGGAGATGGTGAAATTGATAGTTTTGATTAAAGAAAACTAACTACTTTTATTTCTATTTGGAAACCACTTTTGGATTATTATTTTTCATGAAAACTGAAAGAAATGAAATGTTGACTTTGGGATTTGATGATAGGAATTATATGGGATTATATAAATGATGTAGACATGTATTAAGTTTAGAGTTTGCATCTATATCAAAGAAAGTTGGAAATCATTCTTTTCCTATGTTTCTTACTTTTTCTTTTTTCACATTTTACCGGACGGAAGCCCTGCCGGTGCAGTGAGAGGGCGGGCGGGGAGCGCCAGCCTTCTCAGCTGAGGAGGAGGTTTCCCAACCGGTAGGTGCCTCATTTCCCACCCTCGGCTTATACTCGAGTCCCCAGTTTACCCCAGTTTTTGGGGTAAAATTGGGGACCTCGGCTTATACTCGGATCGGCTTATATTCGAGTATATACGGTACTTCGAGAAACTGCTCAGCTGTGAAAAGGTGAAAAGACCATATTTTAAACAGCTGCTGTTTTCAAGGAGCATATTTTGAGAGTTGCTGATAGCTCATTGTGGGTGGGTGACTGACTGCTTCCTGCAGAGCAGTCAAAGGTATCTACAGTGATGGTAGGTAATAAGAATTTTAAGGTAGTCAGTTTCCAGGAGGGAATGATCTGAGTGCCTTAACACACAGCACTAAAAACAGCTTGCTAGTGAAGTTCAGATTGAGAACTAGGTACCATGGAGAAACAGAAAGCTTTCTACAGATAGCTAATAGTCATAGCTAAATCTACTTCAAATAACTTTAATTCATTCTGATAAAAGTAACTGGTTAAGGAAAGGATGAAAAAGTGGGACAGGTTTTAGCTGAACCATCTGTAAGGTTATTTGAATAAGCAAGTGTATTTGTATGAATATACTTAATATGTAAAATAGTCTGGGTGAAAAAACCCTGAAAGCAAACTAAATTAGGAAACACAAACACTCTGTTTTTTCTTGAAGCAAACAAAAATTATAATGATGGTGATGATGACAGCCAGAGTCATTTACCTAGAAATGAAAACAGATAATGGCCATCACATTTACAAAGGAAATAATTTGATCCAATAAATAGTCAAATTACCACACAGCAGGAGACTTTATACAGGATCATGTATCTGAATATGACTGATAAAAGTTTATTGTTATCATTTTGTTGTTCCTTACTATTAGGAGGATAGAAAAAAAATAGGGCAATAATATTATTCAAGGCTTTATTCTTATGTTAAGCCATACTGTACTGTAATGTGAATGTTTGTCTTTTCTTAGCATTATGTCACCCTAACCAATGAAACTGTTCTTTTAAGCATATGAATCTCAGTCAGGGTTTTCTGACAACTACTGGCACCTTGAAATGAACTCAGAAATTGGTGTTTTTTTGTTGTTGTTTACATTTATATCCCGCCCTTCTCCGAAGACTCAGGGCGGCTTACAGTATATAAGGCAATAGTCTCATTCTATTTGTATATTTTTTACAAAGTCAACTTATTGCCCCCCCAACAATCTGGGTCCTCATTTTACCTACCTTATAAAGGATGGAAGGCTGAGTCAACCTTGGGCCGGGCTTGAACCTGCAGTAATTGCAGGCTCTGTGTTCTAATAACAGGCTTCTTTACCAGCCTGAGCTATCCCGGCCCTGTTGACAACCATTGGAACAAAGCTGAGGAAAATGTTTCTGAAAAGAAGACACAGATAGAATTTCAGTGGCTGCACTTTATAGTAAATGCAGTTTTGCAAACACAGTGTAAACAGGAAGTTGTTAGAATGTGATCAATTGTGATCTAAAATATAACTAGAACTGAGAGGGCATCATTTCTCAAACAGAATTCCAAACAATGCTTTCCACACTGGAAGAGGTATAAAACTTTCCTAAAAATCTAAAGGGGAAAATATGCAAGTCTGGTAAAAATGTACACCGTTAATAGGTTTTTCAATGTAATAATATAATAAGGGCATATCAACAGAACCTAAATAAATGTATACTATTAATGAACCTTTTAATAAAAAAATAATTAGAAAGGCAAATTAATGGGAAATAAATAAATGTAAGAAACATGTTAACGTGTCAAACGTTATGGAATTTAGCTTGTACATATCATTAAAAGTGCTGCAAAACTGGGAAAATCATTGTGTGAATGTTGATAGAAGGCCACAGGAATGGTAACAAAAGCTACAGAGCAAGTGGGAGGACAACAACTATAGTGAAATGTAAGCCATTAATGCAAGTGAATTTCATTATCGGAAGGTTAACAAATGTCAGGGAGAGTAGGAGGAAATAGCAGAGCATAACTACATTCCAGACAAAGCAAAGAGATTACATTTAAGAGAAGCAGGTAGCCAAGAGAGTCACATCTCTAGGTAACAGATATTTGGAAGTATAAAAGGTGATCATTGCTCTGACTGCTATAAACAAAAGAGTCCCCCCACCTCTCAATTCCACCATATGATGAAACAAACAAATCTACATGCTTTTTTATAAATGCCTGCCACAGTAACAACCATTAATTTTTCTTCGGAGCTGCACCTCCCTCTACAGAGGTAAAATGCATCCTTTGAGTTATAACTTGTTCAGGCTATTGTTTCCTGAATTTTAATTGTATTTGTGAATTTTAATACATATATGTGATTGATATATGTCCAGCTATGTTCTTTCATGCTTCTTTTTGTCCATTCAACATTCTTGAAAGACTTAGTTTGGGCAGAAGTCATATTTGAGAGTCCATCAATGCAGGCTTTGACTTTGAAATCTAAATACTGGTCACTGTTCAAATTAAGTTAGTTTAATACTGTAGGGACAACTGCACTATGAAAGGGAATTGTGATGTAATGCATGTCTTTTGGAAAGCCCTTAGCTCTCTTCTAAATTTGGCATCAAAGGTTTTCTTTAAGGAAGCTAACATAAACAGATGTTGGATTGTTCCAGCTTGACCACTAAACCTAGCCAAACTAGATGTTACAGCTGCCTACAAAATCAATGGAACAATCTGACGTAGAGCTCTGACTGAGATATTCATAGAACATAGAATAACAGGTTTAGAAAGGATCTTGAAGGTTTTCTAGTTATCATTCAATCAGACTGATGTTCAGATTGATAATCAGATTGAATATCAGATTCAGTTATTATTCAGATTGATATTCAGTTATCAATTTGCTAATTTTGTCTTGGTGAAATTCCACAAGCAGCCTTTGCCAACATGAAGGCTGCTAGCCTTGGAGAAAAAAACATATTTTGATTCATCTGTTTAATCCATAGATATATTAAATAGATAAAAATAAATTCAACTGCTAGTCACTGAAGGCAATCCTGTGGATTCTTCTGAAGAAATTAGTGGTTATCTATTTCTGCTTCTCTGTTACTGTATATTTTCAGTATACTGTATTAAATAAGGCAATCTGTATAACAATTGCCTTATTTAATAAATATCAAATAATAGAATTATGCAAATATGAAGTTAGAAAGGAAAGTTTAGATCAGTGTCCCCCAACCTTTCTGACTTTACAGATTGGCGGCAGGGGTGGGGTGGGGGAAGAGGGAGGGTTCTGTGTGAGTGACAGGCAACATGTTGGGAGAATCTCAGTAGTTCTCTGCCTTGTATCTTATAAAAGAAAACATTTATAAATTTCCACAGAGATGATGATTCACATCTATGTCATTCTATCAATGGCAGTGATACTACAAAGAAGATCTCCTGGAATGGAATGGGGCACAGCCAACTCGCTATGGCCAACTCGCCATGGGGCAACTTGCTGTGGGACAATTTAATAATTCCATTTAATTATTTAAAATTTAAAAATATTTTAATTTTTGCCATTCACATTTCATTCTGTCCTCCTTTTGCATCCTTTCTTTAATGATTCTATTCCACTGTTTCTTTGATATTAGTGTAACGAGTTGTCCTGCAGTGAGTTGGACATGGCAAGTTAGCCTTGGTGAGTATCTCTTTGGAGAGCAGGAAAGGATGGATATGTGATTGGGAATAAGGGAACTTGTAGAGGAGCTTGACATATAGTAATCTGAAAACTAACTAAAGTGTCGTGTCCCACTCCTCCGCTGACGGCCGGGTCAGGGAAATCCGAATCAGGCTTGCCTCTGCAGCTCTGCCCAAAGTCCTAGCAAAGTCCTCAGAGCAGGCAGGAGACCAGAAAGTGACTTCAGCAAGATAAGTTCGACTTTGCCTGACTCAGAGACTGCCAGAAAGCAGATCCTTTATATAGGCCATGGGGTGTGGCTCCATGACTCAGCACTCATTAAGGCCTGCCCCTCCCTTCCTTCTGTTGCCTCCGCCTATCCAGTCTTCTGATGTGAGGGTCACTCCAATCAGCAGCTGTTGGAAATAAACTTTCCTCAGGCTCACATGCTGTGGAGGAGGGGGAGGGGTCTAGCTGCTCTGTTTGCCTGGGCATGGAGCCAGGGCTGGGGCCGGGGGGGTGCTCCCTCCTCTGCAGCCTGCTTGGGCATGGAGCCAGGGCTGGGGCCGGGAGATGCCCCCTCCTCAGCCTGTCTGGGCATGGAGCCAGGGCTGGGGCCGGGAGGACATTCTTCAGTGTTCGGAAGCAGATAAGCAGACCCCGGCTGCGGTGAGAACGGGCAAGACACAACACAAAGTGAGCAAAGTATAGATGATGAATGAGGTATTAGATATTAGAGGGGGGGGAATTGGTCAATCTGGTGGGGGAGCAGAAAATGGTGATCACTGGGTAGCTATTGCAGGAGAAGGGGTCTCTCTCAACCCAGCAGGCATTAACCTCAGATCTGAGTGCTGAATCATTAGGTACATTAATCTCAGGTTTCTGCTTATACGCACCAGAACTGTATGGAAAAGGAGTTTAAAGTGAGGATACTCATTATACATTGCTATTCTAGGCTGAGCCAGAGATGCTACTGAAATCATGAACCAGTATTGGAACTTTAAGAGACTGTAGGGGGAGAAACAAGCTCAAGCTGAACCCTAGCAAGGAATTGCTGGCCGTCTGTAAATCTCTAGGTATAGAGGACTTAGGGAATGGCCTTGAAGGAGGAAGACTTACTGCCTATTTATGATTTTGATGGTTAGACAGGATAGATTACAGAAAGAAGAATGCCATGTTGTAATTATTTTTCTTTCCCCCCCCCTTTCTTGCACTTTTAGTTTTCTCCTGGGTATCTTTCTTTTGTCCTTTATTTTTTTATTTTTTTTACTTTTCTATATTTTTTTGTACAAGTTTTTATCGTCTTTTAAAAATCTTTTAATAAAATGATATATATATAAAAAGAGGAAGAGCCACAAGGGCTCTTATGGTCAGATAAGTGCATCTTGTGCCCGTTCCAAGAAAGTATTCTCAGTAATGTCTCAGACATTTACCCCTCCCTGGTTCACCCAAAGGGTGTATATATGGGGGTGGGGGCGGAGAGTGGGGCAAGCACATTCAGATTTGCAAGAATCTACTGCTAAGGTTGTTATAATCAAAATAGTCCTCATCTATATGTCTTCATAGTCTGGTCTACCTCATAGGACCTAGAAGTCTTCCTGGATTCACAGATACTTCTAAAAAAGCCTGATGTTGTAAGACTATAGCTATGAAAGTTTTGATCCATATTCGGGGGACTGCCATCATTAATGCAAATGTACAAGGTTTGTGTTTTAAAAAAAGCTGTATATCTCCCCTTCTACTGTGCTGTTTCCCAGTTTGGTAGGGAAAGGAAAATTGTTATGTAAACCTAAAAAAATACTATTAATAATATAAACCATGTAGCACATTATATAATTGTACAATATTAATATAACAAAATGAGGGATGCGGTGGCTCAGGGGCTAAGACGATGACCTTGTCAATTGAAAGGTCGGCAGTTCAAATCCCTAGTGCTGCCATGTAACGGGGTAAGCTCCTGTTACTTGTCGCAGCTTCTGCCAACCTAGCAGTTTGAAAGCATGTAAAAAATGCAAGTAGGAAAAATAGGGACCACCTTTGGTGGGAAGGTAACAGCATTCTGTGCGCCTTTGGCATTGAGTCATGCCAGCCACATGACCACGGAGATGTCTTCGGACAGCGCTGGCTCTTCGGCTTTGAAGTCGGGAACGACTAGCACGTATGTGCGAGGGGAACCTTTACCTTTAATATAACAAAATAGTGTTATTTATTGTCAATAATAATATTTTCTTGTTGTCCCCTCCCAAAATTGTTCCCCATCCCAGAAAAGCCAGGTGTGATTTGTTTAATTTGTATACAGCTCTACTCACAGCAGCCTTCATTCCCCCAAAATATTACACAGAGTGCTAGGTACCATAAGATTTAATCTCGACAGTTTTACAGTATACAAAGACCACTAAATCTGGCAGCAGAAACCTACTTAGGACCCTTATTCTTTTGTTAGGTAGAAGCACTGAAACAGAATTCGCTGTTTGCATTATATTTCTTTCCTGTTCTCCTTCAATATCCAGGTAAGGGCAGACATTTAAAATAACTCGTACAGACATGTAATTGGGCATACCTGTTCCCCTTAGAGATTCCTTTTTTATTTACCATGGAGCTGGAAATTGGAGAGAAATGCTAGATCAGTGATATATTTCAGCTCACCATAATAATCCACTACCAAAGCAACAGCCTTAACAAATGAAGAGCCGATGTTGGGAGGACTTGTCAATGTTGAGGTACCCACTCTCTCTTTTAGGCTGAGGGCTACACCTAGCTTTGGAATGATGAGCTTAAAACCCCAGCCCTAAATGGGCACAGCCTGGATGGAAATATTTGCTTTAGTTAAGTTTAATTGCAATTAATTACTCCTCATTTACCTAACATTATTTCCTATTGTCTCCTTAAAAATGAACATTCAATAGCTTTTGGAGAGTTGTGGGGGCATGTGATCATGCATTTTTGTTTTAAAGAGGCCTGGAGTAAGGATTGACTTTCTTTCAACACACTTGATACCAAGGGTAAGAAATAAATTTTGCCTTTACCACTATGAAGTGTCTGAGTTCTGCTGCTTTCGACACAGACAGACAGGAGAGAGGGGGGGAAAAAGAGGTAGAGATGCATGTGGAAAAATATCTAATCAGACCTCTGATGTTTAGATTTTGTTTTTCTTGCATTTCTTCCAGTTAGATGAAGCCAATTGAGTCCTTGAAAATTATTTGTATTTTTTCCTTTGTAATCTCTATGTTTATTTGAATGCTTTCGTTGGAGTTATTTTCTGAAACTCATCTTATTTGCAACATCTCCTGGCAGATAACTTTCCTTACACTGTAATTTCAGGATCAACAATAATGTTGACAATGGAGGAAAGGGCAAATCATATCAATAAGAAAACAAGAACGACATATTTATATTTTAACATACAGCCAAAAAGAATAGCTTACATAAATATAGTTATTGAAAATTAAATTGATAATAAATTTCTTACTTTTTCTTACTTTTGATCCACTATATAGCAAAGGAATAAAGTATAGAAGCCTGATAAACATAATACAAATTAATATAAAATACGTACATTGATAAATAAGTGGAACACCTTGCAGGCTTGAGTCTAAACCTCTGAAAATACATCATAATAGAACATCATCATTCTGAAAAAGTTGTGTGTTAATGTAGATTTTAATTTCTGGTCAATCAATAATTTCCTTGGGTGACCTTGAGGCAGTGTTGGCTCTTGACCTTAATCCTTTGTCTGCTTGTTGCAAGAAGAAAACAATGAGGTAACCTTCACATGGGCTATATTTCATGGAAGAATTACAGTGTGCTCCTAGGTTACAATCTCTTCAGGTTAAACACTGAGAAATCTATTTATTTCAAAGGAAGAATTACAGTACAGGGCTGAAATAATTGTTATCTGAAAGTATTTAAATTTGGACGGATAATTCTAGTTATATTGTATTTGGTGAAAAAGAAAGTACAGGTAGTCCTGGACTTACGACCAATTGAGCCCAAATTTTTTGTTGCTAAGTGAAATATTTATTAAGTGAATTTTGCCGCATTTCACGACCTGTCATGCCACAGTTGTTAAGTGAATCACTGCAGTTGTTAAGTTAGTAACACAGTTGTTAAGTAAATCTGACTTCCCCATTGACTTTGCTTGTCAGAAGGTCACAAAAGGTGACCACATTACACTGCAACCATTATAAATATCAGCCAGTTGCCAAGCACTGAAATTTTGATCACATGACTATGGAGATATTGCAACAGTTTTAACTGTGAAAAACAGTCATAAGTCACTTTTCAGTGCAGTTGAACAGTCACTAAATGAACTATTGTAAGTCAAGGACTTTCTGCATTCTACTACATTATTCTGCCCTTGTCATTAGCAATGCTGTAGGGAAATTCAGCTTTTAGAATAGAATAAATACTTTATTGTCACTTTAAATGTACATTAATCAGCAAACATTAAAATGAAATTTTGTTGCATGCAGCTCTCAAAAAATAACCATTATGCATGTACCCACTGTTCTGTCCCCCACCCCCCACAATCACAACCAAGAAGACACGCGAGCTGACTATAACTGCCAGCAATTTATTCCTATGACAGATATCAGCTCTGGCAACGAATCTGCAATTGCCTGCCAAGTTTTCTTATCTCCTCAGAAGCCAGTGTAACTGCAGTTTGTTGCTGGAGCAACCAAGAGTTTAGAAATAAACAGAAATCCAGAAGCCAAATTCTTAGTCTCGAAATATTGCAGCCAAAGTTTCCAAGAGTCAGTTTTTGTCCGTCACAAGAAGCTATAGAGCAGCTCCTCCTGCTTTTATATCCTGTGGGGTGTGGTTCCGTGACTCAGCACTCTCTAGGCCTGCCCCACCCCTTATTTTGTTGTTCCCGCCTCTCCTTTCTGCGATGCCTGGGATCTAACCAGGACTGATCGTCAGCAGCTGGGTCTTGAGGTGTTGCCTGGGAGGGGGAAGGTGTTGGAGAAAGAGGTCTCGTCATCTCCTCCACCTGGCCTGCCTCTGGAACCTGGAGCGGAGCCAGAGAGGAAGGTCCTGCAGAGGGAAGCCCTGTCGGCTCTTCCCCCTCACTCTCTGAGTCACTCTCTGCCAAGAGGCCAGGCTCAGGAGCCGAAGACACAACACCCACATACGCACACATATATGACACAAAGAAACATCACAGTTGAATTTATACACACACACACACATATAATTTATAATCTTCTCAGCTGTCCTTACTACCCTCTGTATGGACCTTCTATCTGAGGCATTACTGCCACCAAACCAAACAGTGATGCAGTTTGTTAAAATGTTCTCAGTTGTGCCTCTGTAAAAAGTGGCCAGGACAGAAGGAGGAAGATGTGCTTTCCTCATCGGACACAGGAAATGCAGACGCTGGTTTGCACGCTTCACTAAAGATAATGTATGAAAAAACCAAGTCAGATTGTTAGTAATCTGCACTCCAGATACTTAAAACTATTGACCACCTCCACAGCTGCAGCCTTGATACAAAGTGGAGTATGACTATGCTGGTTCTTTCTAAAATCAACAATGATCTCCTTTGTTTTGTTAACATTCAAAGCCAAGTTATTTTTATTGCTCTAATCCACTAAAGCCTTCACTTCCACCTTATAAGAAACTTCATTGTCATCCCGCATAAGCCCCACCACTGCTGTGTCATCCACATACTTTACAATATGATTCATCACAGACTTGGTACAGCAGTCATGAACAGTAGCAGACAGAAGTGAACAGCAGCAGACTCAAGACACAGCCGTGTGGGGAACCTGTACTCCAGGAGATGGAATTGGAAATTTTTCTTCCAACTCAAACAAACTGGGGCCTATCAATAAGGAAATCCAGTCTCCAGTTAGATAAAGACGTATTAAAACCTATTAGGCCCAGTTTGTTCACCAAATGCTGAGAAATGATTGTGTTGAATGCTGAACTAAAATCAACAAACAGCATTCGCACATGAGTATTCTCCTCCAGGTGTGCCAAACTCAGATGAAGCACACAAGAAAGTGCATCATCTATAGACAGGTTATTCTGATAAGCAAAAGTGCTACCACATCGCCTGATTTAAAAGCGGCATTTCTCGCCATCATCACACGTACCTCCTAAGACATCCAAGGTTTCTCATTTGCCTGCATAAGAATTATCTTAAAAACAGTGTCATCCTCCATACACTTTGGAATATAAGCATATTGACCAATAAAGTCAACTTATTTTCCAAAGCACCAGAGGGCAGGACAAGAAACAATGGATGGAAACTAATCAAGGAGAGAAGCAACCTGAAATTTAGAAGAAATTACCTAACAGTGAGAACAATTAATGAGTGGAATAGCTTACCATCAGAAGTTGTGAGTGCTTCATCACTGGAAGTTTTAAGAAGAGATTGGACAGCCAGTTGTCTCAAATTGTATTGGGTCTCCTGTTTGAGCAGGGGGTTGGACTAGAAGACCTTCAACTCTATTCTGATTGGTTGATTGATTGAGACTGCAATACCTGACAATTGTATATTTCATTAACATACACTGTTGGGTTGATTTTTCTTTTAAAAAAAATAGAAGCAAGAAGCTTTAAATATATTTTTAAACTCTTTTGAAAAGTACATAAGTGAGGTGATGAATGTCAAGTGAATAAACATTTTTATGTTAAATGCTAGCACACAATGAGCTAGTCAAGGTTTCCAGTACAATATAATGTTTACTGTACATTGTGCAATGTGGTCTGTTCTTCTAAAAGAAGAATTCTCAACTGGCAGATAGTTCAGTTCATATTAAATACACCTACCAAAATATGCTAGTTAATGGATAGTATAACATCATGAAGTGGAATCTATTTTGATTGTAAGCATCCTTCTTACTTGCCACTATGACATTCTGGTAACAAGGTGTTATGCAACATTTGTATTTAATGCCATTATTTCATATCGGAAGCTTGGCAATATTTGGTAATTGACATGGAATGGTTTCAGTAATTCACAGCACAATAATAATATGCAAAAGTATATCTCAGTTGATTTTGGACTAGTTTGCTAAGAACCCATGGTAGAGAGACGCCCTCCATGTTTCAGGCAATCTTAGAATACCCACTCATATCTTGTTGTATACCACAAAAAATTTTTATGGAAGAAGACCAAAGAGTAAAGAAAATTCTTATAGAATAGAATAGAATAGAATATAATTTTATTGGCCAAGTGTGATTGGACACACAAGGAATTTGTCTTGGTGCATATGCTCTCGATTGTCTCGATTATCGATTGTACAGTACTTCTACTAAAGAATAGTGAGAGATTATTATCTTTTTACTAGCTTTCCCTTGAAATTATAATAATCTTTAATGATGATTATCATTAAATTTTTATCCTGCTTTTTAATAAATAACTCAAGGCAGCAACATGCATAATACTCCTTCCTCCCCCTATTTTCCCCACAGCAAGCCCCCTGTGATGTGAGCTGGACTGAGAGATAGTGACTGGCTGAAAGCCACCCAGTTGGTTTTCCTACCTAAGGTGGGACTAGAACTCATGGTCTCTGGGTTTCTATCCTGGAGCCTTAGAGTTCAGACCAAACTGGATCTCATAAGTGAAAGTTGGAGGTGATAGCTCAACTTCCTGATCTTTCAGAAGTCCTCAAAAATATCCGTACCCTTCCAGAATGTGCTGATGTCCTATCATTGGAAAGTTGGCATCAAATAATGTCCTTCCTGTCAATGACTTCTTTAGTTTCAATAACAATATCACAAGAGCTACCAACAGATTTAAACTCAATGTCAACCGCTCCAGTTTAGATTGCAGAAAACACGATTTCTTTAACAGAATTGTATATGCTTGAAATGCATTACCTGACTCTGTGGTTTCTTCTCATAACCCCAAAAGCTTTACTCAAAATCTATCCACGGTTGACCTCACCACTTTCCTAAGAGGACTCTAAGGGGCGTGCATAAGAGCACAAATGTGCCTATTGTTCCTGTCCTATTGTTTCTTCCCCTATGTATATATATATGTTTATAGTACCTCGTTTCTCCTCATATATATGTTTATATATTATATAATCCTTTATGCAATGCTTGTATATATTGTTATAACAAAATAAATAAATAAAAATAAATAAATAAAAAAAATAATTTTACATATTTGGGAAGGGATTACAGGACAAGAATGGAAGCAAGGTGTTTTGGCTATTTCAACAGTAGAATTTGAGAAATCCTGAAAGGCTGCAAATGAGATTCCTAGGAGTGGAGATGCTATCTGTTTAGGTTGCCATAAAAGCTGCTGTGTATTGATTAACTTTTCATTAATTTTAAAATAATATTATGCTGACTGGGAACTGAAAAACAGTCTGCTGTATTATAAATGTGGTTTGTCTTAAAGATTATGCTGAATTGTTGCCCAATTATTGTAAATAAAAAGCCATTTATAAATATTTTAAGAACAGGATAATTTTCTGAAAATCGAATGATTTGGGCATGTGTTAGGTAATGGGGTTCTCCACTCTGGTTCTGGATGTACAGACAAGAATCTACGACAGCAATAACAGTAAGCAGATTCATGGCACAAAATGCCAATGCTGACAAATGCAATAGCAAGGAGGTCTTTTTTTTCTTTTGGGAGGGCAGGTCAGATATAAATGATGATTTCTTCAAGTGACACATATCTGGAGCCAGTGAAAAAGGTACACTGGAATACACAATAGATGTGATGGCAGGGACACATCCTTTCTGAAGAGCTTATGAAATGAGTAGGAAATGCAACATATCTATTTATCAGGCATTAGAATTCTCTGTCATGTCTCTAGAAATGTTTCTCAACTAAAGCAACAAATGATTAGGGGGCTGGACCTATCCCAGAGAGATCCAAGTTCAAGTCTCAATTACCACCCCGCTGACTGGATAATGGAGATCTATCATACTTAGCCTGACACACCTCATAGGGCTATTCTGGGAAAAATGATAGCATGGAAAACATTTTCATCACCTTCTGCTCCTAGATGAAAGATAAGATTTAAACCTAGTGAATGATTTTTTTTAATAATTGAATTTCTTCATATTTTTAATCATGTGGGTGGATGGGAAATGTTCCACTCTTGCAAATATTTGCATTCGATTAACCACAAACTTTCAGATATTCATTCTAGCTTGAGGTATTTATCCCAAAGGAGTTCTGAAATAAATAAAACCACTGCAATGTTGTATGAAAATGTAAAAGAATGATTGGATTATGTTGGCCAATTTAACAATGGCTTGATTTACAGCAATTAGCAGGTGACATTTTTCATCGCCTAGAAATAAACATTATTGCTTGCTAAGTGTTGCAGATCAAGCCATCTTTAAAGGCACAGCTGCAGATTTTTCTTTTATTAAGTCCAAGGCCAAACAAAAGTAAACCCATGAGTGCCTATACTGTATAAAGTAAAGAAAAAAATGCTCTCTGACTAGTCTATTTATTCAACATAATGATTCAGTTAATATCTATCCTGCACATTCCATATACAGTATAAATACTTACAGACAAGATCACAATTAAACATAAGCAAATTGATGTACAGCAACATTAAAAATTGTAGGCACCTATGCAATCTAGGAGGATGCCTGAGATATTCTTGGAAGCAAAGATGGTGTTGGAGGCAGATGCTTTGATTCACGGCATGTTTACTTCCCATTTAATTTTTAATTAAAAGACTCTTAGAAAGTTGGGTGGATAAGCTAATCTGGAAGGTATTTATAAGCTTAGACTTGTTGGATACCATACTGCCTCCTTCAAGCTTTGAGAACTACAGCTACAAATCTGTAAGGAACAGTATTAGTACACAAATAATTCCCAGAAATGCCTCTCCCCACTCTCTCTCTCTCTGTTGGGAGGCTGTCATAACATTCATAAATCATGTAAATCATAGCAAAATTGTAACAGCCACTTTTTGGATCAATAGCAATAGTTTGGGTTGTCCTCTGCTGTAATTATTCATAGAAAGGGCAAGACAGAAAGGAAACTTTAGGATGAAAATAGAATAATAGAATTGGATGAGTGTATAATACAAAATGAACTATGCAGCATCTTCTCAATAGTCTCCACTAAGGAAGAGTACATAATCTCCCACTGCTATCTGTTGCCCTTGTTACAACAACTATCCTCAATGTGCAATTTTCATCTGCTGTTTTTGTCTCATTCCCTCAAATGAGGGAGATGAAGCTGGTGAGAAAAAAATAATGCCAAGTTGTTGTGTAAATAATTCTAGAACTTGATGAGCTGCAAACGAAGTTTTGAATACAATCTGGAGATTTGGCGTAACTTAGAATGTTGAATGAATAAATCAAGAAACTATGAATAGGTCCTGCCACCACGTATATTGTGACCACAAATGTGAGTTAGCAATAGCAATAGACTTATATACCACTTCACAGTGCTTTACAACCCTCTCTGAGTGGTTTACAGAGTCATCATATTGCCCCCAACAAACTGGGTCCTCATTTTACCCATCTTGGAAGGATGGAAGGCTGAGTCAACCTTGAGCATTGTGAGATTTGAACTGCCAAACTGCAGTCAGCAGAATTAGCCTGCAGTATTGCATTCTAACTATTGCGCCAAACTACTGCACCACCACGGCTCTTAAGGAGTTAATTGTTTAATAGGCAGCTTCAGAAGCATTAACTCTTTTGCACATTTTATGCTATTGATCACTAGGGAAATCCTCAAAGGGAGAATAATTCAGGAAGCTTGGAAAAGTCTGAAAAATGAAATTATAAAAGCTCAGTCTAACACAATATCACTGAAAAAGTAAAATAAATGATCCCAGAAGTAACCAGCATGGCTCCATAAAAAACTCTATGACAAACTGAAAGACAAAAAGGACAAGTATATAAAATGGAAAGAGGGGCACCTAACTAAGGCAAAATTCTAGCATATCGCCCAAATCTGCAAACATGATGTCCAGAAAGCTAAAGCACGTAATGAACTAAGGCTTGCAATAAATGTAAAAAATAATAAAAAAGCTTCTTTCAATGAGTAAAAAAAAGGAAAAATCCAAGAAAATGATTGGTTCACTAATGGGAGAAGATGCCAAACAGGTGATGAGCAACAGGGAGAAAGCTGAACTGTTTAATTCATTCTTTGCCTCTGTCTTTATGCAAAAGGGAAAAAAAAACATCCAATCTATCAAAAACAGAACTGTAAAAGATAGAGTAGGAATACAAGTCAAAATAGGCAAAAGCCTATTTTGAACTCACTATAGATGAGTTCAAATTACTAGGATCAGATGAACTACATCCCAGAGTTCTGAAGGAGCTGCCAGACATGACCTCAGAATCATCGAATCATGTCTTTCAAAGATCCTGGAGCATCAGGAAACTACCAGAGCACTGGAAAAGAACTGGTGTGGTTCTCATATTAAAAAAAAAAGAGGGGGTGGGAAAGTGGATCCAGGAAACTATAGACAAATTATCTTGACATCAATACCTAGGAAGAAACAGGAAAAAATGATCAAGCCATGAATCTGTGAACACCTAGAGGCAAGCAAAGTTATAACTAGAAGCCAACATGGGTTTACCAAAAACAGATCATGCCAAACAATCTTATTGCATTATTTGACAAAGAGACTAAATTAGTGGATCAGCAAAATGCTGTGGACATAATATATTTGGATTTCATAAGACATTTGCAAAGTAGACTACAACCTATCACTTGGTAAGATAGAAAAATATGGGTTAGATAGCATCACCATCAGATGGATTCATAACTGGCTGACCAACAGCATTCAACATGTAATCTTTAATAGAACTAAATCTACATGGAGGGAAGTATGCAGTGTGGTACCTTAAGGCTCTGTCTTAGGCCCAGTACTCTTCAACTTCTTCATAAATGATTTAGAGGAGGGGATAGAAAGGGAACTCATTAAATTTGCAGATGACACAAAAGAAAATAAAGTTTTACACTTAGACAAGGAAAACCAAATGTACAGGTATAGCATAGGTGGTACCTGGCTCAATAGCAATACCTGTGAGAGGGATTTTGGAGTCCTAGTGGACAACTGCTTAAATAGCAGTATGCTGTAGTTACAAAAAAGACAATGCACTGCAGTCCTAGGCTGCATTAATAGAGGGCTAGAATCAAGTGTTAATACCACTTTATAATGCCTTCGTTAAAACCATAGTTGGAATACTGCATCCAGTTTTGGTCACCATGATACAAAAAAGTTGTTAAGACTCTGAAAAGAACGCAGAGAAGAGTAACAAATGCATTAGGGGCCTGGAGGTTAAAACATATGAAAAACGGTTGTAGGAACTGGCTTAACGAAGGGAAGGACTAGGATTGACATGATAGCAGTCTTCCATTATCCAAGGGGCTGCCACAGAGAAGAGAGGATCAGTCTATTCTTCAGAGCAACTGAATGCAAGACAAGAAGTAATGGATGGAAACTTATCAAAAGAGATCCAATTTAGAAGATTTTTCCTGTACTCAAATTAATGCCAGTGAATGAAGCAGAGGATGCTAATAGGGTTATTTGAAAAAATTGCCTGCAATAATCCTGAAAAAAATACACCACACACCACCAAACAGGAATATTAAAAATATATTCTTTTTCATTTTCACATATACCTACCACCTTTATATGAACTTTTATCTAGTTTAAACCCCTACATTTACTTTTTCTGAAATTCTAAAACCTTCATTCTCTCAGAAGGGTTTCTAGTTTGTACAGATTATTCTTTTTTAAAATAATTTTTATTAAACATTTTTCAAAAAACAAAAAAGGATCTTTAAACAATAGTTTCTTTCCAACAATTTCGCAATGGTTAATCATTTCTTACTTGTCCATTTTTTCTCCCTTATTTCAATGTATTTTTTATAAATAAAAGTCTAATATTAATTAATTTACATATATACATATAAATAACAGTGTACCCAATTTCATTTCTACAAACTACATTTTTTCTGCTTCCTCTTATTTGTTGTTACATTTCTACTCCTATATCTTCTTTATTTGATCTTTCCTTGCCTTTTATCTCCCTCCTCTAGCCATTCCTACCATTTCTCCCATAATATTCTGTTTCCTCTTTCTCTTGTATCTCCTTTGTAAGTTTATCCATTTCTGCACATTCCAAGACTTTTCTAATCAAATTTTTTTTGTTTTTTTTTTGTTTACATTTATATCTCGCCCTTCTCCGAAGACTCAGGGCGGCTTACAGTGTATAAGGCAAATTATCTTCAGTCAGTATGTTATTGTTTTTCCAATTCTGTGCGTATATTATTCTTGCTGCTGTGATAATATGGATGATTAAATATTGTATTTTTTTTTCATAAGACCCTGGCAGTATTCCTAATAAAAATGTTTCCGGTTTCATCTCAATATGTTGTTTGGTTATTTCTTCTAATTGTAATTTAATCTTATTCCAATACTGTTTTGCTTTGGGGCACGTCCACCACATGTGGTAGTATCTTTGTTGTTTGCATTTCCAACACATTGATGAGGTATTGGGAAACATCTTAGCCAGTCTTGCTAGTGGCAATTGTCACCTATAGCAGCGGTCACCAACTGGTGGTCTCTGGACCACTGGTGGTCCATGAGAAAATGTTGGTGGTCTGAAGAAAAATTATTTGCATTTTTTATATTGCACTAAGTCAGGGGTCTCAAACTATAGCCCCTGGGACAGATACGTGCAATGAATGTTTGTGTTGCTGCAGAGAGTCTCCCCTTTTGGGGTCTTTTGTTGTGGGTTGGGGGGGCAGAAATTCTGACTTGGGGTCTGCTTCGGCCTCCTGGTGCGGGGCTTTGGGCGAAGGCTGGAGGGAAGCACTACTGGTGGCGAAGAGCCAGAGGGCCTTGCTCCAGTGGGACTGCCTCATGGCCTGGAACTGGCTGACCATCTCAGCCCGCTGAGCCTCCAGGCTTCAGTACTGGCCTTGCACTCCCGCAGGTCTTCTCTCTGCTTGGAAAGCCTATGCTCGTAGTCCTCAATGAGGTGCTTCTGCTGAGCCTCTTCTTGGTCAGATGCAATTTGAACTGAGCTGTTTTAACAACAACAACAACAACAACAACAACAACAACAACAATAATAATAATAATAATTTAATTTGTATACCGTTCTTCTTCCGAAGGACTCAGGGCAGTTTACAGCCAAGATAAAAATACAGTGAAAACACATACAATACTAAAAACAGACATTAAAAAACTTATTAAATTTGGCCCAATTTTTAAAATACAATCAAACCCTATAAAATTAACAAAAATTAAAACCCATAAAATCAACTAAAAAATTAAAATTCAAGCCAGTCCTGCGAGACGGAATAGATAAGTCTTAAGTTCGCGGCGAAAGGTCCGAAGGTCAGGTAGTTGTCGAAGTCCAGGGGGAAGTTCGTTCCACAGGATAGGAGCTCCCACAGAGAAGGCCCTTCCCCTGGGGGCCGCCAGTCGATATTGCTTGGCTGACAGCACCCTAAGGAGTCCCTCTCTGTGAGAACGCACAGTTCGGTGGGAGGTACAAGATGGCAGTAGACGGTCCCGTAACTATCCCGGTCCTAAGCCATGGAGCGCTTTAAAGGTGGTAACCAATACCTTGAAGCGCACCCGGAAGACAACAGGCAGCCAGTGCAGTCTGCGCAGGATGGGTGTTACATGGGAGCTCCAAACCGCTCCCTCTATCACCCGTGCAGCTGCATTCTGGACTAACTGGAGCCTCCGGGTGCTCTTCAAGGGGAGCCCCATATAGAGAGCATTGCAGTAATCCAAGCGAGAGGTAACAAGAGCATGAGTGACCGTGCATAGGGCATCCCGGTCAAGGAAGGGGCGCAACTGGCGAATCAGGCAGACCTGATAAAAAGCTCTCCTGGAGACGGCCGCCAAATGATCGTCAAACGACAGCCGCCCATCCAAGAGGACTCCCAAGTTGCGCACCCTTTCCATCGGGGCCAATGACTTGCCCCCAACAGTCAGCCACGGCTGCAGCTGACTGTACCGGGGTGCCGGCATCCACAGCCACTCTGTCTTGGAGGGATTGAGCCTGAGTCTGTTTCTCCCCATCCAGACCCATACGGCTTCCAGACACCGGGATAGCACTTCGACAGCTTCGTTGGGGTGGTCCGGGGTGGAGAAGTACAGCTGCGTGTCATCAGCGTACAGATGATAACTCACCCCGAAACCACTGATGACCTCACCCAGTGGCTTCATATAGATGTTGAACAGGAGGGGCGAGAGAATCGACCCCTGAGGCACCCCACAAGTAAGGCGCCTCGCGGTTGACCTCTGCCCCCCTGTCAACACTGTCTGCGACCGGTTGGAGAGATAGGAGGAGAACCACCGATAAATGGTGCCTCCCACTCCTAAGCTCTCCAACCGGCGCAGCAAGATACCATGGTCGATGGTATCAAAAGCCGCTGAGAGATCTAATAGGACCAGGGCAGAGGAACAACCCCTATCACTGGCCCTCCAGAGGTCATCCACCAACGCGACCAAAGCTGTCTCCGTACTATGTCCGGACCGGAAGCCGGACTGGAACGGGTCTAGATAGATGGCTTCATCCAGGTACTGGGGAAGCTGCCATGCAACCACACTCTCTACAACCTTCGCCATAAAGCGAAGGTTGGAGACTGGACGATAATTTCCCAAAATAGCTGGGTCCAGGGAAGGCTTCTTGAGGAATCATTTATCATAATGATTCTTCTTTATCCCTTGCCATGTTTGTAGTAGTGCGTCTCTAATTAGGTGTCTCTGGAAGTATCTGTGTTGTCTATTTTTTGTACAGATCATTCTATTGACTTGAGCTTAACTGTGTAGCAAAATGGTAACCAATGCAGCTTTTTCCAAGGAGAACTTGCTGCTTCTCATTATAAACATTTTAAGTAGAAGAATTGTGTTAGTTTGTACTGGTAAAACAAAAATCAGTGTGGTAGCACCTTTTCTGACTAGCAAATTAACTTTCAAGCCACAATATCAATACAAAATGACAGTAGAGTCAATGGTATCAGACAGTATCTGATGGCTTTCACAAGTAATAGAAACAACAGATCATATTTCTTTGTCTTTCTCTTTGTAAATTAATCAGAAGGATGCTCATTCAGTCCCATAAACACCCAAGGCTGTTTCAGTCTCATAAAAAACCCTAAATTTAGTTTGGAAGGGATCCAGGAAAATCCATATCTTCCAAGAACAGTTAATCTGAGAGTCACCAGACATAGCTTGCAGACCAGAAGTTCCTTAATTTAATTTAATTTAATTACCTGGAATGTATTAGAGAGAAATGTTTGTAATGTCCATTGTTACCTATTGTTGCCAGATATCTTTTTCTGGCTTTTCAAATTTGTCTAAAACTGAGAATTAAAAACTGGATGATGTCTTCAGTACCAGCTCTGAGGTTTCTTGTTAATATAGCATCCAAATTAGACCAGCCATTCAGAGCAAAAAAGGTCTGAGACTATTAAAAGAACATGTGGATCAGCACCATGGTTTTCAGGTTCCTTAACATAAAGAGGAAAGAGTTTTCATTCAAGCTGAAAAGAAAAGGAAAGGCTTTTTAAAAAACAGTTTAAGAAGGATTGAGCGTAACTGGATTCTGAAGTCATAGAAAGTGGAAACTAAATGATTAAACTTCTAATAGATTATTACGATACAATTGTCATTTTATCATCCATGCCATTTTGAAATGGAAAGAAACCATTGTGGGAGGATATATGTCATCAGTATTACCTCACATTGAACTCAGCTCTTGATTAAAACTTTTAGGGATCCTAACAAGTAACGGGTAAAGTCTCTTTTAGCTTGAGACCAGCTCCTGATGATTTTAAGAATACCATGTAGCACCTTGACAGAAACAAGACATTAATGCTTTGCCATTGCCTTCCTCCAGCTTGATTTTCCAGCTTCCCAGTTTATCCTGTAAGCGCAGCATTCCCTGCAGATCACTTGTCCAAGTTTCACTCTGTCCAGGAGAAGATGTTATCTGCCCCCAAAAATAGTGGGCAGACACTGTACTTTCCAGAATGGGAAATCTTTTTGTCCAAGAAATCCAGACTGTGCCCTGCAATCTTCCTGGATATTTCATGTATTTCTCTGCATCTCAATTTGCAGCTCATTTTAAGACTCAACAATTTCAGGCATATTACAAATACCAACAGAGGATATTTTCTCTCCCCACGCCTTGCTTTGTTTAGCTGTAGTTTGATGAAGAGGTACCAGCAGCTCAAAACAAGTTTCCAATTCCATGATATTTCAGCAGGCACAAATGAAGGTATTACCTTACTGTGGCTTTGGGATACATATATCTATGTTTTAGCACATCTAGCTGACAGCAATATTACATTCTGAACAAGCACTAACATAAGACTTTCATTCTTATTCTTGAGCTGCTATGTTTATTTAACTGAATCAGTCTGCTGCTGCTGCTTAGAGTGATGGCACTCAACCTTTAGCAGTCCAAGAGCCACTTCATTGCTAAGCAGATGCAGAGAGGTATAGAGCAGTGTGCAAACTCCCCCAAGTATTCGGCACGCTGAATGCCCAGGCTCACGGAACAACTTTACAGCATATTAATAATTCATGGCCTTGTCAAAACATCTTAAGAAAGGGGCACTTGGAGAGGAAGTAGGTGGAGCTCGTAGAGGAAAAATGCCAGAAAGAATCTTAATTGCTGGATGAAGATCTGGATTCAGATTCTATGCAACCTTGGCATGTATAATTTCATCTTGTGTCAAACACTTTCTTCTAGTCCAATCTACAGTAACAATAATCTTTTGCCTTTTTACCTTAAATAAGACCAGGATTTAAAAGAAGTCAAAGTACTATACCTAAGTGTTAGCTAAATGCTTGATTGTGCTAAAATGGTAATGTTAGTGCCGTAGTTCCTCAAGTGTAGAAGTTTGACATACAATCTGGCATGAAGGAAAAATATTTACTACATATTATTTACCATGTTCTAAAAAATCTGCAAAAAATCTATTGTGCAGCACAGTGCAGCACAATATATTCAATTACATCTGAGAGAAAGCAATGAAAATAGCAATAGCAATAACCCTTATACTTATATATCATTTCACAGTGCTTTACCGCCCTCTGCAAACCACTTACATATTGCTCCCAACAACCTGGGTCCTTGAAAGGATGGAAGACTGAGTCAACCTTGAGCTTGTGAGAATTGAACTGCCGAATTTCTGGTAGCCGGTAGCCAGCAGAAGTAGCCTGCAGTACTGCATTCTAACCACTGTACCCCACGGCTCTATAATGAGTGGGTTAACTCTGCTGGTGATATATAGTAATTCAATATAATATAATAGTGTAAAATGTGAAAAGCTACTTGTTAAATCTAAAACGCGGGAGCATGGGCAACAGAAAGGCCAATGAAAGGAATAGAAATTTGACTGTACATAACCAGTGAACTCAGTTGTGTTTTCCCAATCAGAAAGAAGAATTTACTTTATGTGTATAATGCATATAAAACATTATTGTATCTATAAACTTTTCTTTACCTTCACTGAAAGTGAGAGAAGGAGGAACACCACCCTACAAAACCCAACACAAAAGGGAAGCTGTTTTTCTCCAGCAATTCCTCACCTGCTTTCCCTTTTCCGTAAGGGGCTTGGTACTTAAATTCAGCAATTTGAGCCGATTACCTGGAAACGGCATCTCACGGCTTCTCTGGGTGATGTGGCTGGGAGCGGCACCTCAGGTGCAAAGCCTTTGGTGAAATCTGTGTGGCAGATTCGCTTGTTATCAATATCATGGGCAGAATAAAAGCTAGCAGGGCTGTTACTGCTGCTGGGTCAGATCCTTTCTTAGTGTGACCTGTTATGAAAGGACACTTGTATTAATTGGAGCAATGCTTTTTTTGGTCTCCTTCTCCAGTCTTTCGAATGGCCACAGAATTTAAAACTACAAAGGATTAGAGGAACTTGGCATGTCTCTAATGCTATGAGAAGGCATTCTGTATGTGTGTCAGAGGTGCTGAATCTGAGGATCCAAGGCCTTGTGGGTCCCCAGAAATTTTGGATGTGGCTCTCAGATTTTCTCCAAAAACTGGAATGAATGGTAACTTTTAGGTGACATAAGACAAATATTATTAAATACACAGCACTAAAGTTACATTAACAATATATAACATTAACGTGGTTGAAACATAAATTAATCACGTTTTTTCCTGATCCTACCCACTCTTTGGGGCAGGAGGTATCTTTCCTAACACTCCATGCAAAGGCCAAATGCAGCAATCCTTAGCCCTGAAAATCTCTTTGAAAGGTTGTTTCAGAAATGTTTAAAGATGAAAGAATAAGAAGGGAGAATGGAAGCTTGAAAATGTCCATCCGTAGCTGACGAAGGTTATGTGGCCTTCTGTTTTCTGTGATGCAGAAGAATCTCCAGTTAGAATCTCCATGTGTAGGATGTTCAGGCCAGGTGGACAAATTGCAGACATAGCAGTCTTCTAATATTTCAGGGGCTGTCACAGAGAAGTGGGAAATCAACTTATTTTCCACAGCACCCTGAGGACAGGACAAGAAGTAACCAGTGGAAGTTTATCAAAGAGAGATCCAACCTAGAATTAAGGAGAAATTGCCTGATGGTGAGAACTATTAATCAATGGTATAGTTTGCCTCCTGGGGTTGTAGGTGCTTCATCACTGGAGGTATTTAAGAAGAGACTGGACAGCCATTTGTGTGGAATGGTATAGGATCTCCTGCTTGAGCAGGGGGTTGGACTAGAAGATGTCTAAAGTCCCTTCCAACTCTGTTAATCTGTATTCTGTAGTCTTCCCTTGGGGAAGTAATGGGATGTGGGACTAGAAACAGGCCTTCTTGGTCATAACTCTTCACTCTGGAGTAGTCTCTCCACTCTCAAAAATCCAGTGGACTTCCTCCTTCCTCCTCCTATTCAAACAGCAAACTCTCTCAGCCCCCACCCCCACAAAGCTTTGGTACCCCTATTTTGGAAGTAGCAGCTGAACAAGGCCTTAGTATTTACAGAAGCTACAGATTGTCTTCCTAACAAAAGCTATTCCTGCTGAAATATATTGTTTTTTCAGAAAATAAATCCAAACTACATGGTACATTAAATGCAAATGTTTGTACTTTTATACTACCAGTTCAAGTGTTTTTGTATCTTTGTGCTTGTGAATAAAAAGGAGACAAGGTCGCTGGCCCATTGCCAAGATCCATGGAAGCAAAGTGCAGTCAAGGGTTCATTCTAGGTTCTGAGGAAGAAGTTATAGGCGAGAGGAAGGGCAGTTTAACTCAGAGGTGGAGGACGTAATCTGGCTGAAGGACAGGATTGTGCCCCCCTACATATTTAGTGGGCCAGATGATGTCAAATGGGTGTGTGTGGGGGGTTCTTGTGAGAAAAGAATCTTTTGTTCTATCAGAGCCCTTTTCTGGGCTAATCCCAACATCAAATCAACTTTTTTTTCAATCTCTCCTCTCGGTTTCCTGTTCCCTACCATCCTGTTCTTGTTAGTCAGAGAGTGGTGCGTGGTCATGGCTTCTCCTGAGCAAGGAGACAGGGACACAAAGCCATCAGCTTCCATAGTACAGATAAGAGACTCCTTATGCTCACTTCAACACCCCACCCCCCAGGTTAGCTGAAATAGTTTCAAAATTCAGAACACAAAATGGGAACGGAAGAGTCAGTGAAGGATACCGGGTGGCAGATCCATTATGTAAAGTGGAAAAATAGTGGCGCATTTTTGTGCAGGTTGTGAAAAGTGGCACCTGCTACATTTTAATTTTCTTCTGTAGAATTGCATGGACAAGGACCATGTTCTTTCCAGGCAGGCATCTTATATTGACTGTTCGGTGAACAAGTGGTGTTGAGGTAACTTAGTTCCACATAGAAGCAATAATTTTATTTTGTTAATTTCCCCCCATTTTTTTTAGCTATATCCACTTTTGTATTAGTGATCATTTCATCCACATACCTTGCTAGAAATCTACATGTTATGTTTTACAAAGAAAATAATGAGTGTGTGTGCTTGCCTGTGGAAAACTAGGACAATCTCTGGTGACACCTTGTGGCAGATGAAGAGAGTATCAAGGTAAGATTATTTTTTATATTTTAAACTATTTTCTCATGAAGAAACCAAATTACTTTTAGTGATGTTTCTGGCTTCTGCACTGTTTAGGCGTGTTAATGCAGAAAAATAGACCAATCCACAATATTCCTCAGTGTAAGAAGGTAAAGAAAAACAGATCTGTGATATAGGAAACAGGATATAAAAATAGATCTCTTTCAAAATCTATTTCAGTTCTGACAAATAGAATATAGAGGCAAATGACAAAGAAATGAACTGCATTTATCCAGGTTTAAACTTTCCTAATAACCACAGATGATCAAAATCCTATAAAGATGCTTTTGGTTTTAAAATCTAAACCCTGCAATGAGACACAATAATGTGCTTGTCTTAGGTAGCAAATGTTAATGATACTGGTATAAAGCAGACTGGAAACAACTATTTATGCCGAAATGTACTGTCATCAACAGAAACATCAGTATTTATTTTTCTTTGCATTAATTGTGGCCTAGGAGAAGATCAATAACACACTAGGATGTGCACTTCTCAAGAAGTTTATCTTTATTTGCCATCTATGTAAAAGCATTGGCTGTACTTGTCAGTGTAGAAATGCAGTAAGGTACAGAGATGAAAGGATTAAAGATTTGTAAAAGATGCCATAGTCCACAACAATCTCCCGTAACCTGGCAACGTATAGCTGTGATGAGCAGTATCCATAATTCCCTGCCAACAAAGGCATTGCTCATTTTGGCTTAGGTCAGTGGGTACCCCATAGTATGTTTATCAAGAAGTGTTGATGATGACAACTGTCAGTTTTCCTGTTTGTTTTGGAATTACACTATTTGAATTGGCTAATCACAATCAAGCACATCTTTTATTGGATTGTTTGTGGCCAAAGTCTATCAAGGGAGGGATGGTTTTCTACTCTAGAACTACATCTCCCAACCAGTGTGATCAATACTGAAAGATAATGGCAGCTGCAATTCAGCAGTATCCAGAAGGCAAACCTTCTTTGTGCTCATCCATTTCTCACATAAGACATGATAAAAGAAAACATCTTCCATGACATCTTATACACTAGGGCCAGGCCTCCTGAGATACCTAGAGAAAATCAGGAGCAGTGGTGAAATCCAAATTCTTTTACTACTGGTTCTGTGGGTGTGGCTTGATGGGCGTGGCTTGATGGGCGTGGCAGGGGAAGGATACTGCAAAATCTCCATTCCCACCCCACTTCTGGGGGAAGGATATTGCAAAATCTCCATTCGCAGCCAGAGGTGGAATTTGCCGGTTCTCCGAACTGCTTAAAATTTCCGCTACCAGTTCTACAGAACCTGCCAGAACCTGCTGGATTTCACCCCTGATCAGGAGTGTGTTTTTAAATTAGTTTTTAAGTCATAAAAGTAAATCAAGAAAGTTTTTAAAGCTTTGGTAGATCATGGTGTGTACCAGCAGCCTGGCTAGCCTCTCAAAACATATCGCCATGGGAAGAAAAGCAGGACCTTTTCTACCATGGTGCCTTTCCTGTGCAATTTCTTTCCCAAGAACCTTAAGAGATAACATAGCAACTTTATTTTGTATTCTAGCCTTTGGCTATATTTTCAGTATGAGATTTATTTTATGCAATGTTCTCTACTCAGCTTCTGTTATTATTTTTATGATAATAGCTTGGTTGTGTGACTCACCTGGAGGTCCCTGGTAAAATGAAAGCCAGGCTACAGATATGAAAACAAACAAACACTGGATCCATGTCACCACTTTTTCTTAGCATGCGCTCTGGGGATTTCTTGCCAATGTGTGGAAGGTTAATTAGTACAATTAATAATGAATACTGTAATTATAGTCATTTAAAAGCATGAGAGTTTGCTGTTGTTATTATCTTGTATGCAGTCATTACCAAACACGTGGGTGTCTTTTCATTAAAACAAATAAGACAACAATTAGGCACAAAGCAATCCAAATGCTAGCAGGAGAAGTATATAGACAGTAATATTCCATGCAAGTGAGGAGGAAGGTCTCAAGTTGTTCATACAGTGATAATCATACAGAGGAATGATATGAAATCTATTCACACAATGCCTCCACATCACTGGAAGAATTGGTAGAGATATCCCAAAACTACTTAAGATTATGATATTGGATGTGAGCAGGCTCACGTTCACACATACAGCTTATCAGTTCATGATGCACAAATAAATGCATAGAATCTTTTAGTTTTGCACAACAGAAGAGAATATGTCTCAACCAAGTTTGGCATTTAGACTGCTGTCCTATATTTATTTTATTCAGTGCAAGTCCCATTGAGTTGAATGGCTATGCAAAGTTTCTTTTCAGCTGAGTGCGAGTCCTGCTTCAGTCTTTAAATGCATCTGGATGGTTTTCCTGGCAAAGATACAGAAGTAATTTGCTAGTCCTTCTTCTAGAATGTTTTTTTTTTAACTGTTCATATCTTATTTTAGGTCAACAAATGTCCAGCAGCTCCTGAGAAAAGAACCAGAAGAGGTGAGATGATTTTGGTAAGAAAGCAAGTGAAAGGGCTGAATGGTTGAGGAAAAAAGAGAGTATAAAAGAATCAGTAAGAAAGTAGGGTAGCGTAACATATACGTAGAAAAAAAAACCCTGCAAAGAATGTAGCCAAAGAGGGCAAGGTACAGTTAAGATTAAAGGAGAAAGAGAAAATTAACAGCAATTTTGATGGAAATAAAGTATCTCAGAAAATATGGAGAAATGTGAAATACAGATGTGGTTTGCCCATGAACTGGCAGTGTGACTTGCTTCAGGTGTAGCTAAAAACGACATCCGTGCCTGATAATTGGCAGAATGCCATTATTGTACCCCCATATAGGGACAAGGTAGCAACAGTGAATACAACAACTTCAAGAGGATGTTTTCTAACAATGAGCAACATTGGAGAAATGCAGCACAGCTTTGCCACCTAGATTTTTACTCTTCAGCTGGTCATTGGGAAATGTATGAATGTGACAGGTAAAATGAATTGTATGTTTGCTGATTTGGAAAAAGAGTATGAGACAGTTTGAATTATGAAAAGATGTGTGCAAATATGGATTTTAAGATTGATTGCTAAATATAATAGTAGTGGTATATGATGGAACTAAATAATGCGTAAAAATGGTTCAATATGGAGAAGGAAGTAAAACAAAGGTATGTAGTGTATCTTTGGTGATAATATCTTCTTATGCGTGTCCATAAATGGATTAGGAAAGCTTGTGGTGACATAGGAGATGTGTGTTTTGTCATGTTATTAACTGGAAACCTGAACTCATTTACAGCAAATCTAAACAGGTTGTATGATGCCCCAAAGCACATGGATCTGAAAGTTAACAAACTGAAGTTCAAAAAAGTTATATTTTGACAGAGAAAGCAGACAATTTCAAATTATGCATAAATGGTGAAAAATTAGTGAGTTGATGAATTTTTGGACTTTGATTTATTATTTATTCATATTTATTAAAGATAGAAAATGGATGGAGAAATAGTGAGAAACACAAATGTTGGTAGAAATGTAGTGAATAGCATTTGGCCTAGTATGCTGAATGAATGTTTATTCAAAAAGCAAAAAAATGGCTGTGTCTAAGAGAATGCTTCTGCCTACTTGTTATATGAAAGTGAGAATTGGATATGTCAGAAGAAATGTAAAAGTTGAATGCATTGGGAATGATGTAGTTAAGAAATATGAGTGCTAAAACAAGAAGAAATAGTGTCAAGAATGAATGGCTGCTGAATGAATGTGGACTGAATAATAAAGTGAGTGATCAGTGCATTGGATAGTTTGATTGTAGAGAGAAAAAATGAGGATCAAACGGCAAAACAAATATATGAAGAAAAAGTATATGAATTGAGAGGAAAGACTGAGAAAGTTGTGGCTGAGTAGAGTTGATGAGATCATCAAAAATAAAGAGAGATGAGAAATTTAGATAGCAGAAGGCAACGCATGAAACAACTTATGAATGTGGTAGAAGCAATGATTGTGTACAAGGATATAAAGATAACAGTATAACAGAATAACAAAGTTGGGAGGGACCTTGGAGGTCTTCTGGTCCAGCCCCCTGTTCAAGCAGGAGACCCTATTCCATTCAAGAAAAATGGCTGTGCAATCTCTTCTTAAAAACACCCAGTGACGGATCACCCACAATTTCTGAAGGCAAGCCATTCCACTATTTTATTGTTCTCACTGTCAGGAAATGGGGAGGAAATTGTTCTCACTTTTAGATTTGGAGAGGCAAAATTAATGGTATTGGTACAAACTAGATTTAGCTATGTTTCCTTTTCTTAAAACTAAGTATTTTGGCTTCTTATTTCTTATTCTTTCTGTGCTTTTCATAAAGTAATTTACCCCAAAAGAAAAGTATGAAGGGCATGTATGTATGCATGCATCAGTTCTAAGCATAATCTTTGTTTCCAAGGTGCTTCTGAGCTTCGCTTACAGATTGAGGGACTCTTAGAAAATAAAGCATGACTGCAGCTCATAATTTAATAGGTAGCGACAAGGTGATTGAGAGGATCCTGCAAAGTTTTGGGGTGGTTGGGTATTGAGAAGCAGCACCATATGCTTTCTGCTGAATTAACCCTTGCTCATTGGACATACCCATCATGGCAGCTAATTATTGATACTGTCTATTGTGTGTCATTTTTAGTAAAAAAAAAGTGCTCCCTGGCCGAAACATATATGGGGATTCTTGTATTCTCAATAAACTTAGCTGTCCTGTAGATGGAGATTATATATAACTGAAGAGTTTTGGTAAATAAGAATGTCTAGAGATTTTATTTATTTATTTAATTTATTGTTTCAATTTCTATACCGCCCTTCTCCCAAAGGACTCAGCCAAAGTAAAGACAGTTAGTGCAATTTTTAGGACCAGTTTAAAAGGAAAATTTAGAGTTGGTTGAAGAACTTAAAACCAATAAAACCCCTTATTAAAACCCCACTAGGCCAGTCCTGCATGGTGAAACAAAAATGTTTTCAGCTCGCGTCAAAAGGTCCGAAGATCAGAGAGTTGACGGATACCTGGTGGTAACTTGTTCCAGAGGGTTTGTGCCCCCACAGAGAAGGCCCTCTCCCTGGGCGCCGCCAGCCGACATTGACTGGCCGACGGCACCCTGAGGAGAACCTCCCTATGGGAGCGCACTGGTCGCTGGGAGGTCGCTGGTAGCAGCAAGTGGTCTCGTAAGTTTTGACTTCAGTTTATGCATAAGATGTTTACTTGATGCTATCGTCTTGTACTGATGACACTGGATCAACTAGCCTGTTGATCTGGTCCACATATTAATTGGTATAGATTTCCAGTTCACCAAATATAGGATACAGTAGAGTCATTCCGTCACATATGGAATGTGCATGGTGGAGACCCCAGAAGGAGTAGAATGAACCTTGACATGGTGAGCTGATGACAAACACAAGTTAAGGACACAGTGATAAGCTGTCTCTGTCAGTCTTTCCTAACTTGAAAGAATCCATGTGGGGTGAGATAAGTATCTACATCTGAATTTAGGTCTGATTCTCATCAATAGCAGAGTAAGAATAAATTTTGAAGTATAATTAATGTTATGATTTGAAGGCTATTTGGAGATATTTTGCTGCCTGAGGTGAAGGATAAGATAACCCCTTTTCCTATTTCACATACTACGTTTCCCTGAAAATAAATCCCTGTCTTATATGTTTTTTTGAACCCTGAAATAAGCGCTTGGCCTTATTGCCATGTGCTCAAAAGCCCGACTGGGCTTATTATCAGGGGATGTCTTATTTTGGGGGAAACAGGGTATAAATTTGGCAATGTTGACATCTGAACCTCATTTCAAAACTAATCGCACTCCATACAGGGCAGGTTGCCTGGAGAATATGGCTCCTTTCTCTGAAGAGGGGGAAGATCATAGCTGTTCTGTGCAGTCTAGCATCTGGTACCTGAAGGGAAATCAGGGGTGAAATGCTCCCGGTTTGGACCGGATTGGCCGATCCGGTAGCAATGGTGGCAGGTGGTTCGGAGAACCAGTAGCAAAAATCTCTGCCCCACCCACCATGCCCAGCTGAGCCATACAATTGTCAGAGCCCCCTTTTCCCCCCACTTTTAAAAGCATTTTTTAAACAACCTTTTTTGGTTGTTTAACAAGGTTAAACAAGGCTCTGACAATCCCAGCTGAGGTGCCTGATCTCAGAGGCTTTTTTTAAACTTTTAAAAGCATTTTTTAAAAGGTAAAACAGCTGAAGCCTGCTAGGCAAAAAATTGGGGGTGGGGGTTCGTTTTTGAGAGAGAGAGAGAGAGAGAGAGAGAGAGAGAGAGAGAGAGGGATGGAGGAGGAAAAAGGAGAGGAAGGAAAGACTACAAACCTGGCACTAGACGCAGCTCCAGAGGATAATCCAGGACTGGAAGGGACCTGGAGGTCATCTAGTCCAACCCTGCTCCAGCAGGACATTGTTGTTGAGTTTCTGTCTTTTGATCCCCCAGTCACATAGCCATGCCCACCCAGTCACATGACCCACCACCACCAAGCCATGCCCACCAAGCCATACCCACAGAACCGTTAGGAAAGAAATTTAGATTTCACCACTGAGAGAAATTCTGTTCTGCCCAATGCAAATTCAAATTACTTTAAAGTATTAGGAGAGGCAGGAGTTTCCCCAGGTTAAAATCTCTCTGTAAACAGAAAGTGAACATGCTATGAACATACACAAAGGCATGTTTTAAATATATGTGTATTCATTAAATAATGACATCCTATTATGTACAGTAATTTCAAGAGGTTTAGTCTACTAGCATATCACGGTTCTGCCATCTGACTGTAGTGCATGAAGAAAGCAAGGCAAACTGTGCCTTACTGGAAAATTAATTTCTCCTTGCAGTTACTTATATTCAAGGAGATAATTATAAATACTAAAGGGCTCTTCAGTTGCACAAGTATTTGGTTTGTGCCTTAAGATACTGTGGCACATTCGGCCTATGTGATATGATAGCATTCTAAAGCAATTCCTTTGCAATCAGAAATTAAAGTTTATAGTGTGTATTTTAAAACTATATAATCAAATATGTTCTGGCTGGCATATCTGTTGATTTAAAAGATTTTTTTAAAACTTCACCTTGGCATGCCTTTTATCAGAAATCATTCTGAAACTTTTTAATTTATGAGCTTTTATTGCAATCCTCAATTCATCCTGAGTAGTCTATTATTAAGTGTTCTACTGGGCTCTTATTGTTCTTTATCAAAGTATTGTATCTCCCTGCAATTCATCTGTAGTCATTCTTCACAGAGAAAATCTTTCATATTAGGTTCCTTTCATCATTCGATGACAACTCTTGAATGCATCATTATTCAGCAATGGGTTTAGAAATTATAATCATTAGACAATTTTTCATATAATCTGATTTTATAAACTGCTTCTTTTTATTATCTTTTGATGGAAAACAGTAAATGTATCTGTCTGTTTTGATCCATCGTGATAACTGTAATAGAAAAACTAAGTAAGGACATCTTATTGAGGAAACAGCCACACTGAAATTCTTATATGCATGAACTGAAAGGTTATTTAATGTGAAGGAAGAAAATCCTTCTCTGACTTAATGAGGCATTCTCACAGCAAATATCTAAACCTGGTACTCTACTCCTGCAAGGCTGTCAGGGTTCAATTGACTTTGTACTCCAGAGAGGGTTTTTTTTGAGTCATCTAAAATGAACAATTAAAAACAAAACAAAGATAGAAAATGGGAGCATGGGTACATATTTAGGGCTCAGTTCTGAGTTACTTTATGAAGCCATCAATAAGATGAATGGTTATATGTATGACTATTGATGGCCTCAGCTGCCATTGTATGCATTTCATTCTTATTAATCCTATGTTAGCTGCCCAGGATCACTACTAGATGGATGACCATCTACATTGATTGAAGCAAACAAACAAACACACATCTTTAAGGATTTCTATAGAAGCCCTGAAGGAGAAAAACAATATTCTATAATGATTAGTTAATGAAACCCAGCACCAAATCTCCTGGCAGATATACTCACCAAGAAAGTGTCTACATTACAAATCTATATACTGGTAGATAGTATATAGACATTTTTAGTGAATGTGACCAGTTTGGCACCTTCTGACCACTTGACCCTGGTCCAGACACAGCCTTACTGCCAGGGCTCTGGAATAGTCTTCCAGGACCTTGCAACTTTGGGTAGTCTGCCTCTTTTACATCAGGTTCTCCCACCGTCTCTGCCAGTATCTGACCTGGATCAATCTGAACTGTAGTGGTAGTGATGGGACTCTAGGCCAGGGGTTTGCAAACTTGGCTCTTTTAAGACTTTTGGACTCTGGGAGTTGAGGTCCACAAGTCTTAAAAGAGCCAAGTTTGCAGACCCCCTGCTCTAGGCTAAAGAAAGAGAGAGAGAGAAAAAAAGAGATTGCTCTCTCTGGTGCTGCTTCCTAGTTCTAGGCGTCAGCTGTTATTTGGGCTTTTTAAAATATGGGCATTCCAATCTTCTGGAATGCTAATCCCAAAAGTGTCTGACCAGTAGGTAAGAGTGGGCTTTTTCTGAGTACAGTTGTAGAAAATACTATACAGAACCTAGTGAGTTTTGACAGATATCTAGTCACAAGACTCGTTTACCATCACTAGAGTCTTGGTCTATGTTTTCAGCAGAGTGATTTGTTGATATTTTCCCCCGGCTGGTGATGTTCAAAATAATGAGGTTGGAAGGTCTTCTAGTCCAACCACCACCTCAAGCAGGAAATCTTATACCATTTCAGACAAATTGTTTTCCAATCTCTTCTTAAAAACCTCCACTCCATAACTTCTGGAGACAAATAAATTCAAAAAAAAAAAGTTGTTTCACTGATTAATTGTTCTAACTGCCAGGAAAATTCTCCTTAGTTCTAGGTTGTTCTCTTCTTGATTAGTTTCCATTCATTGCTCCCTGTTCTGCATTCTTTGGAAAATAAGTTTACGACCTCTTTTTTGTGGCAGCTGCTCAAATATTGGAACACTTGTTATCATGTCACTCCTAGTCCTTCTTTTCATTAAACTAGACGTATCCAATTCCTGCAACCTTATTTTATCCTCCAGTTCCCTAATCATCTTTGTTGCTCTTCTCTGTACTCTTTCTAGAGTCTCAAGATCTTTTTTATATTGTGGTGCCAAAACTGGATGCAATATTCCAAGTATGGCCTTACCAAGGCATTATAAAGTGGTAAACACTTCGCGTGATCTTGATTCTATCCCTCTGTTAATGCAGCCTAGGACTGCATTGGCGTTTTTGGCAGTAATAAGAGGGGAGCAATAAGAGGGGACGGAAACAATGTTGTTGGGATCCAACAAAAGCAATAGCACTTAGAATTATATGCCACTTCACAATGCTTTACAGGCCCCTTTAAGTGGTTTACAGAGTCAGCAATCAACCCCAACGATCTGGATTCTCATTTTACTGATCTTGGAAGGCTGAGTCAGCCTTGAGTCAGTGAGAATCAAACTGCCAAACTGCTGGCAGTCGGTAGTCAGCAGAATTAGCCTGCAATACTGCATTCTAACCATTGTGCCAGTACAGCACTCTATCCATAACATGCTGTAGACAAGGATGGCATTCTCTTCCAGTTTCTTGCTTGTTGCAGGATAGAAATCACCAGTTGGAACAGCATATTTTATATTGACACAGTTGTGGGGCAGTGCAAGGACTGATAGATAAGATATGAGAGTGAGCTGTGAGTAGAATAGCTTTGGAGTAGCCAAAACCCAGTTTATTTGTCTTTGGAAACTGGGAAGCTTATTTGCAAAAGGGATTTTGTTTGACAGGGATAAATTAATTTTTCACAATATTTTTGGTAGCATCAAGAACTACTCTTCTTTTTCTATTTAAAGCTCTTGTCTTTGCTTAATTATTTATATCACTCTATCTCTCGGTTACCTTTACTGCATTAGCGCTCAGTAATTGGGATGAACCGTGCACCTGGAGAATCAGTGGACAAGAGTTTGGCAAGATTAATGTCAGGGCCAAGCCCAAAGATCACATCGAGATCCAATTAACTCCAGTCCTTTATTTGCTTACACCTAATGGATGGAATCTTGCCAAATTAAGACAATAACCTTTTAACCTAATAGATATATGGTGAGAAAGTCTAGCAGGTGGTGTCCCTGAACCTCTTCCCCACTCCTTCCCCTCCATCTGGGGACTACGCAGTCTCTTAATCTGGGCCCCTCTCTGGGAAAGCTGTGTGTTCTTATATAATATCCAATGATTCTCCAGGTGCACATTCCATCACATCAATCCCTTGTATGACTAAATATGACCGTCACTGGGCTGCAGCTTCTGTTTCTGTTCTAGTGCATCATCTACCCGTCATTATCTCCAGCAGGGGACTGTTCTATGAACCATCAGATGATGGACTTTGGGCTTTGGATTTGAGCCACAGGGACATTATGGACCTATGTTTACTTACCATCAGTGGCTTGCTCAAATGCTATGACCTGTATATGTGTGGTACAAGGACTAGCTGAAACTAACTGGATGTGATTTTTGACTGGACAACCAATGATATAGGTCTCCTGCTCAAACGGTGGGGCGGGTTGGACTAGAAGACTGCCAAGGTCCCATCCAGATCTATAATTCTATGTCCTATATATTGTCTATGTCTCACGATGTCTACTATGTAATTGCTGATTGAATATCATTTACATAGATTTGCAGGAATGGAAAAAACCCAGGAGGGGGAAACAGAAACGTACAGAAAGCAATGGCCCTGAACAGGATCAAATTACTCTTTCTATCAAAATCACTAATGTTTTGCACTTCTCTATTACATCACCACTGAATATAAACAGAATATTCAGTTTGCAGAAGAGTGGACTTCCTAGAACATTTATAAAGCTCTTGGCAACAAAGAAAGAAACAGGATCACAAAATGAAGTAGCAGTGGAAGCAAACTAGACAACTACATGGGGCAATAATATTCATCCATTATGGAGAAGATTTGGCAGAGATCTTTGTATTTATTTTTCCAATATGTGCACATAGACAAAAAAGTCCAATATAAGATAATTAATATAAACTTTTTAAATGGACAAGTGAACCATGAATCTGGATGAGTTAACAGTAGCTTAGCTACTGTGGACCACTGGAATTATTGATATTAAAAATAAGAAAGAGAATACACTCAATGTAATCAAGATAAATTACATTCAAGTTAACACACTCTTAATAATATAATGCAATGTGCTCAATACATATATAAGTTATAGAAAGAGCTACACCATGTGCACAATTATTAGGCAAGTTGTATTTCTAAGGATTAATTTTATTATTGAACAATTAGAGAGTTCTCGATCAATCCAAAATGTTAATAAACCTCAAACCTGAATATTTAAGAAAGTTAAAGTGAGGTTTTGGCTTTCTTAGGAGGATATCTATGTGTGCAAAATTATTGGGCAACTATTAGTGTGCCGAATTATTATGCAACTGAATGAAAAGTCAAAATTTTTTCGTCTCATTCATTTATTTCCATCTGTTAAAGTGAGAATAATAAACAAACAATTCAAAATTTGCAAATAAACATTTTTGACATTTCAAAAAAATAATAATAACCAGTGACCAATATTGCCACCCTTCTTTTCAATAAGTGATAAGCCTTCCATTCATGGACTCTGTCAATTTCTTGATCTGTTGATGATCAACTGTTTGTGCAGCAGCAACCATAGCCTCCCAGACACTATTCAGAGAGGTGTCCTGTTTTCCTACACCGTAAATCTCCCATTTAAGAAGAGCCCACAAATTCTCAATAGGGTGTAGGTCAGGTGAGGAAGGGGGCCATGTCATTATTCTTTCATCTTTAAGGCCTTTACTGGCTAGCCATGCAGTGGAGTACTTCAATGCATGGGTTGGAGCATTTTCCTGCATAAAACTCATGGTCTTCTTGAAAGATGCAGACTTTTTCCTGTCCCACTGCTTGAACAAAGTGTCTTCTAAAAATTGGCAGTAAGTTTGGGAGTTGATTTTGAGTCCATCTTCAACCCGAAAAGGTCCGAGTAGCTCATCTTGAATAATACCAGCCCATGCCAGTACCCCACCTCCACCTTGCTGCCGTCTGAGCCAAAGTGGAGCTCTGTGCCCTACTGATCCATCCATGGGCCCATCCATCTGGTCTGTCAAGAGTCACTCTCATTTCATCAGTCCAATAAACCTTTGAAAAATCTGTCGTCAGATATTTCTTGGCCCAGTCTTGCCATTTCAACTTATGTGTCTTGTTCAGTAGTGGTTGGGTTTCAGCCTTCCTTACCTTGGCCATGTCTCTGGGCACTGAACACCTTGTACTTCTGGGCACTTAAGGTAGGTTGCAGTTCTGGAGGATAATGAGTTCCTGGTAACTTCATGTTTGATTCTTCTGAAATCTTTGGCAGTTGATGTGTGTCTTTTTTTCGCAACATGTTTCTTGTAACCCTGTTGACTATTTGCAACAAAATGTTTGATGGTTCTGTGATCGCACCCTAATTTCTTAGCAATTTCAAGAGTGCTGCATCTCTCTGAAAGATTTTTTACAATTTTTGACTTTTCAGAGTCAGTTAAATATCTTTTTTGGCCTGTTTTGCCTGAAGAAAAGACGCTGCCTAATAATTATGCACACCTTGAGATAGGGTGTTGCTCTCCTTAGGCCACACCCTCCCTCATTACACAAATATACATCATCTGATCTGCTTATATCCAATAAGCATTTAAGTTTATAGAGCTTGGAAGTGGAAAATATGCATAAAATGATGATATGGTCAAAATACTCACTTGGCTAATAATTGTGCACACAGTATATGTTAGTAAAAGCTTATTTTGGAGGGCAAACCTAAAATAATTTTTGTGAATTTGATTCTGCAAATTCCTCTTTTGCCCAGGCCAAATTATTGGCCTTTGTTTTAATATATAAGAAATAGCAACAAAATGAATCTTTGGAATATAACCAGAGCTCAAAGATTTCATTTTTAAAAAATGGAAAATGTATGAGGCAGCAGGTGACAAAGATACTCAGCCAAGCCTCCTTGCTGTTCAAACAGAGGGAAAAAAGCCAAACAATCCCTTTTATCCCTTCCTTTGCTGAAGATTGTGACACTGCCTGGTATTCTCCGAATGGGGGGATGGGCTTCTCCTCACTATGCAGAACTGCAGCTTTTCATTTTCTTTCTACATGATGGATCATTTCTATATCTTGGAGACAGATGAGAAAAAGAGTCTGAGTAAAAGTCTGGAAAGATCTTACATATCTCGAAAAGCCATTAAATTCCTGGTCCTTCCTCATTCATGCACTGAAGAAGATCAAAGGCAGAAATTGTCTATGATACCATACTGATGGGTCCTGGCCTCAGTGTTTGATGGGACAGAATTTCTAAACAAATCATATTGTGCTAACCTCGCCAACCAATTCAGTGATCTGAGAACTCACTTTTGACAGGCACCTACTTGTTTCAGTATCAAAATGGAGATAATATCTAGTTTTCTAATTACCAATCTATCTGGAATTTCATTGGATTAGAAATTCATGCAACCATGAAATGGCAGTAAAAAGATACAGAAAAGTCTAACCATTCATCACCATAAATTTCATAACTTGGAGTTTTCCAGTTTACATCTAATGGCTTTAATCTAGCGTAGCAATCCATCTCTCTTTAACCAAAACAATATTCAGATGGGAAGCCCATAAATCCAATATGAACCAAGTAACTTCTGCCCTCTGGTTTGGTAATGAGTGTTATGATACTGAATGCAACTTATTTTCATTATGACTTTTAACTTGTAGCTTAAGAAGCATAATGATGCTTTTAATTAAGAATTTAGATTCAGGAGGGAAAAAAATCCATTGGGGGGGGAAGTCTGTTTTACCATATATAATTCCTTGGTTTATTTTGCACATTTGATTTATCATTATCAAAGTCTTGCACACCCATGTATTTGAAAAAAAAAGAGCATTCTTTGCAAAACTACCGGTACTTTTTTCTTTAAAAAAAATCATGCCAGCCTTTAAGCATATATTTCCTAAAGACACAAAAGCTGAGTGTTTCCCATTTACACTGTGCAACAGGGCAGTCTCTCAAAGATTTTAACCAAGCAGATGACTTGATGTCTTACTCAGCTCATTTGTGCTCATTTGTGACATGAACCAATAAAACATTGTTTATTCAAAGCTCAGAGGGGCTCATGATGACTCTAATCCCTCTGTAGATAGCAAACAGATAGCACAGACAATCACATTTTCCTTACATGAGAGAATCGACTGCAGAATAGAATGAGCACACAGCAAGGGAAGCCTGTTACTGTGCTAATAGGAAAGGAGCAGGGTTGAAATGCTCCCGGTTCAGACCGGAGCGGCTGATCTGGTAGCGATGGCGGCGGGTGGTTCAGAGACCCTGGAGCAAAAATCCCTATCCCCCCCGCCCATGCCCACCCAATCGCCTGGTCACCTGCTTGCCCGCTTGCTGCTTCTTTCCGGATTGCTCACTTTTACTGCCCAAATAGTAGAATGGGTTGTAAAAGATGCTTTTAAAAGGTAAAAAAAGAGGCTCTGACGATCACAGCTGAGCTGCACGATCGTGAGAGCTTTCTTTTAACTTTTAAAAGCATTTTTTAACAATCTATTCAGCCGAATAGGTTGTAAAAAATGCTTTTAAAAGGTAAAAAAAGCTCTGATGATAACAACTGAGCTGCACAATCATCAGAGCCTTTTTTTTACTTTTAAAAACATTTTTTAACAACCTATTCAGCCGAATAGGTTGTAAAAAATGCCTTTAAAAGGTAAAAAAAGGCTCTGATGATCACAGCTGAACTGTGTGATTGTCAAAGCCTTTTTTTTTACTTTACCGTGTGCTGTTCTATTTACCCGTGTCTCCTTTTGGCATGCACTGCACGCGCACAACTCACATTTGGTGCATGGTGTGCATTGCGCATGCGTGAACACAGCATGGATGCATAGCCAGTGAACCGGTAGTAAACCAGATTTCACCACTGGAAAGGAACCATTTTAAATGGGTAACTCAAGTTTTGATTCCTCTACTGGATATAAAAACTGTAAGATGTTAAAAAGGATCATGAATACAATGCAGCTGGGTTTTGAAAACTCATATGGATAAAGAAAAGTTATTTGTACCAATGCATACCATTTTGACTCTTATGAGCACCTCAGTTTGGTGCAGCATAATTGGTGGATGAACAAACAATGCATTTACTGTTTTGCCATTTATGTAGAGCAGTGGTGTCAAACTGGTGACCTGTGGACCAGATGTGTCACGTGCAGGCCACGCCCACCCCAGCTCCGTGAATGGGGAAAACGTCATGAAATGTCCCGTAACGGCAACGTGATGCAGTGAGTTTGACACTTGTGATGTATTATTATTATTATTATTATTTATTCGATTTTTATACCGCCCTTCTCCCGAAGGACTCAGGGCGGTGTACAGCCAAAAGTAAAAAACAGACAATACAATATACAATTTAAAATACATACAATACAATGTAGAGCATTTCACACTATGTTGTTTTAAAATATGAAAACAATCCATGCTTCCCAGTAAAAAAAATTCCAAGGTATGATATAATAGCATTATATTTGTGTTTTTTCTTCTTCCCTCCTTTTTCTCTACCTGTTTTTTTCATTTTCACTTCTTTTTTCCTTTCTTTAATTTTTCTTTCTTTTTCATTATGTACAGGTATCCTCATTTAGTGACTACCTCCTTTAGCAACTGTTCACAGTTACGGTAGTGATGAAAAACTAACTTTCTGATCAATCCTCATATCTATTACTTTTGCAGGTCTATAAAGCAAAGGAAAGCTGAAACAAGATCATAAGTATACTTAGTGACCGCCTCATTAATTAACTGTCCCAAATGTAGTTGCTAAATAAGGACTACCTGTAATGGAAAAAATTATATTTTCTTAAAAAATATCAAATGGATTTATATTCTGAATGCCCCTCTACAAATAGAGACATTAGTTGTGAATACAGCCCCTGGCACCTCAATAGTAATTACTTTTAATCAGACTGACCTTTAGTGAATTTTTCAGCTGCGGTTTTAGATTTTACTGAATTTATGTTGGGTGTTTATATGTTTTATCAGATGTTTCCCATGCCTTGGGAGCAATTATCAACCACTGGATACATAACAACTTACCTCAAATGCAGATCATTTATTCACCAATTCGACAGCATGATTGCCCAGAAGCCAAGTGCCTTTATTTTCTAAAATCTTTCCAAATCACAGCCTTTTGAAATGCAACTGCATAGAAAAAATCAACATGTAATCTTTAATTGAATTAAAGCTAATAGAGAGTAGTTATTTGGCTGAAATGTTGAAGTCAGAGGATATTTTAACAAAAGGCTAGAGTGCCATCTTCTGGCAGATTTCATAACTATGTTCATCATGTAAAGTTTTAGCATCTAATACTACCGGTAGTTGGATTGCTATCTGTGACTCTTTTCTGGGTATCCACATTTTCTATTCCTTGCTGAGTAGCTGCTTCAATAGAAGGATCAACTGCCAAAGTGTGCAGTAACTTACAATTGCTCATATAATTTAGTCCTCAATGATATTCTAATTATCAACTGAATAATATTTTCTGCTGTATGAATTGGCACACTGCATCATAGAATAGAATAGAATAGAATAGAATAGAATAGAATAGAATAGAATAGAATAGAATAGAATTTTATTAGCCATGTGTGATTGGACACACAAGAAATTTGTCTTGGTGCATATGCTCTCAGTGTACATAAAAGAAAAGATACGTTCATCAAGGTACAACATTTACAACACAATTGATGGTCAATATATCAATATAAATCATAAGGATTGCCAGCAACAAGTTATAGTCATACAGTCATAAGTGGAAAGAGATTGGTGATGGGAACTATGAAACGATTAATAGTAGTGCAGATTCAGTAAATAGTCTGACAGTGTTGATGGAATTATTTGTTTAGCAGAGTGATGGCCTTCGGGAAAAACTGTTCTTGTGTCTAGTTGTTCTGGTGTGCAGTGCTCTATAGCGTCGTTTTGAGGGTAGGAGTTGAAACAGTTTATGTCCAGGATGCAAGGGATCTGTAAATATTTTCACGGCCCTCTTCTTGATTCGTGCAGTATACAGGTCCTCAATGGAAGGCAGGTTGGTAGCAATTATTTTTTCTGCAGTTCTAATTATCCTCTGAAGTCTGTGTTTTTCTTGTTGGGTTGCAGAACCGAACCAGACAGTTATAGAGGTGCAAATGACAGACTCAATAATTCCTCTGTAGAACTGTATCAGCAGCTCCTTGGGCAGTTTGAGCTTACTGAGTTGGCGCAGAAAGAACATTCTTTGTTGTCCTTTTTTAATGATGTTTTTGATGTTAGCTGTCCATTTGAGATCTTGCGATATGATAGAACCTAGAAATTTGAAGGTTTCTACTGTTGATACTGTGTTGTCAAGTATTGTGAGAGGTGGAAGTATGGAAGGGTTTCTCCTAAAGTCTACCACCATTTCTACGGTTTTGAGTGTGTTCAGTTCCAGATTGTTTTGGTTGCACCACAAGGCTAGTCGTTCGACCTCTCGTCTATATGCGGATTCGTCATTGTCTCGAATGAGACCAATCACTGTTGTGTCATCTGCGAACTTCAGTAGCTTAACAGATGGATCATTGGAGATGCAGTCATTGGTATACAGAGAGAAGAGAAGTGGGGAGAGCACACAGCCTTGGGGGGCCCCTGTGCTAATTGTACAGGTATTTGATGTGATCTTGCTTAGCTTCACCTGCTGCTTCCTGTTTGTTAGGAAGCTTGTGATCCACTTACAAGTCTGTTCCGGTACCTGTAGCTGGTTTAGCTTAGTTAGAAGAATGTCTGGAATGATGGTATTGAATGCTGAACCTTCTTAGTTATCTGCACTACATATTTTGTGCCAAGTCAAATAGCATTACATTTCATAAACGAGAAAAAACAGACAAAATACTGTCTTCTGATATTTTGGGACTATTTAGAAAAATATTACATCATTGTTTGTTTTGCCCAAGGATGTTGAGCTACTCTGCATGTCACTGGGTCCTCTTAATTTATCTGCCTCTGCATAGCATCAGTTTTGTTATTTGTGTTAATGGTTGGAATCGTGTACTTCACAGAATCCTAAAAACCTTTGTGCTTAGCCAATGGGTGCAAACTGATAGAAAGAGTATCTCACAATCCTGGTACTCCCTCATTAGAAATTGTGATTGCCAAGTGACAGCTGCCTGTTAGCTCCCTTGGAAATCAGTTATTATTCCTTACCTTGATTAGAATTTCATCATTCCTCATTATTCTCAGCCACCAGGATATGTTTTAAGGGGAAAATATATTCATTTACATTTCTGCTCTACATGAATCAATCCCATTACTACAAAACTACTATGAAAGAATATATATATTTTGGCTGTAAGCCTGGAATATTTTCAGTTCAGTTGCCTGTAAATAAAATTCAAGGCACAGAGAATGTGAGAACCAATCATGTTTGAACCAGAATTTAGGATGCTGCATAAATCATCTTTGGAGAGAATTGTATCCTCAGCTATGATCAATCGATTTCTTGCAAAGAAATCTTGCAAAGTATTGTGGGAAGAGAAAACTCGCTATCCAGAGGGAAAAAGTATTCTGGGATTCAGAGATCTGGTGCTGCCTGGGAAGGGGGATAAAGACAACCCCACCCTCTCCTTAGCTGTAGAGTTTGTCCCATAGAAAAGAACAAAAAGCAAGCTTGAGGGTGGGTATGGCAAGAAAAGGTGTCAAATCTGGGAGACAACACAGAAGTGAGAAAGGAAACCCCAAAACAAGCGCTTCAACTGCAATCTTTGGACAACAAAAGAAAAAGCTGCAAGTCTTGGAGCTGCAAAACTAGCTCTGCTGAGAGTTGGAGGAGGAAGAGAATCTCCAAACTCAAAGCACGCCTGAAAGCCAAACCAGGCCCACTCCATGCAGCAGCCCAGCTGCAGAGTTCTACAAGCCACTTCCAAGAACAGGGAACTGGGAGTGCTGGGAATGGGAAGGAGAATGAGAAAAACCCACTCACAAGTATGTTGAGGAGCAAAAAAGGGTTCACTGCAAATAGACTGAGACGGCCTACAAAAGCTGAAGGTGGGAATTTGGGGAGGGGGGAATGAAAAGATTTAAAGAGCTAAGAAATAGCTGGGGGAGGAAACCATAGTGCTACAAATGTAGATATAGGAATATAAGCATAGAACATAGACATAGAAATTACCTTAAATAAGGTACCTTAAATGTGATACAAACAGTTATAAACTTATAATAATAGGAAGTCAGTAAAATAAGATATGTAGGAAAATAGAAGCACCTAGAATTAGCATTACATTTAGAAGTAAAGGAGTTCAGTTTTGTACATAAAAGCAGTGTTTGTGAAAGAAAAAAAATACAGTCTTTATGTTTGATCTGCAGCATATTAAGAAAAATCCTAACGTATAGTATTGCAACATTGTCACCTCAAGAAATGATCCAGTGCATATTTGCCCCTAAAACATCCTAAGAACGCAAGCCATCATTGTTGATTCTTTCCCCTAATGACTCGGTGGTGCTAGTGATGGTGACATGGATGTAGTTGGCTTAGAGTTCTGGAGAGACTGGTTGCCATAAGGATGCAGTAGCTTAACTGTTTAACTGGTAGCTGAGTTGGATACTAGCTTTTGTGGGATTTATCACTCTTTACTTGTCACATTGGATCCCTGAACCTGTGGATTTCTAACTGTCTTTACTATCTCTAATAATGCCTTCTATATTATCAATTTTTCTGTTATGAGATGCACTTGGATAGACAAGGACTAAAATTTATATTCAGTGATTTTGAAGCAATAGCACCAGGGGTGAAATGCTACCGGTTTGGATCGGTTCGACTGAACTGGTAGTGGTGGCGGGTGGTTCGGAGAACCGGTAGTGGCGGCAGTGCGAGGCTCCGCCCAGGCTGTCATTACTTCCTGATTTTTTATCCTCTGCGCATGTGAAGAAGGCTTTGCGTATGCGCAGGGGGACCAGGTGCACAAGTGATGCTGAGAGTGCACTTCTGAACCAGTAGGGAACGTAAGTAGATTTCACTCCTGAATAGCACTTAGAGTTAAATGCCACCTCATAGAGCTTTACAGCAGTTTACAATGTCAGCATATTGCCCCCAACAATCTGGGTTCTCATTTTACTGACTTGGAAAGGATGGAAGACCCATGGAAGATGGGTCAGCTTTGAGCCCCGTCAGGATCAAACTCCAGGCTGTGGGCAGAGTTTGTCTTCAATAAAGCATTCTAACCACTGTGCCACCAGGATCATGAATGGGTTTCTCAGGACTTCATGATGGATAGCTGGGCTGACTTGACATGTGTTACCAAGAACTTCTTGGGCTCAGAGGGGAATTCCCCTTTCATACACACACTTGTGTTTTGAATGTGGCATCAGACATAGTCTCAAGGCAAGTGTTGTCCTTGGGTTAGAGCTAGGTATTGTTATCAGTGAGCCTCTTGTGGCTTCCAGAGGTATCTGCAAATAACTGAATGTGAGGCCCTATTTGTGTAGCTGAGCTTTAGCGAACAGATGAGATTGTTTCTATTGACTACCTTCTGTGTTACACACTGACTTGTTGTCGTGTCCCACTCCTCCGCTGACGGCCGGGTCAGGGAAATCCGAATCAGGCTTGCCTCTGCAGCTCTGCCCAAAGTCCTAGCAAAGTCCTCAGAGCAGGCAGGAGACCAGTAAGTGACTTCAACAAGATAAGTTCGACTTTGCCTGACTCAGAGACTGCCAGAAAGCAGATCCTTTATATAGGCCATGGGGTGTGGCTCCATGACTCAGCACTCATTAAGGCCTGCCCCACCCTTCCTTCTGTTGCCTCCGCCTATCCAATCTTCTGATGCGAGGGTCACTCCAATCAGCTGTTGGAAGTAAACTTTCCTCAGGCTCACATGCTGTGGAGGAGGGGGAGGGGTCTAGCTGCTCCGTTTGCCTGGGCATGGAGCCAGGGCTGGGGCCGGGGGATGCTCCCTCCTCTGCAGCCTGCTTGGGCATGGAGCCAGGGCTGGGACCGGGAGGTGCCCCCTCCTCTGCAGCTTGTCTGGGCATGGAGCCAGGACTGGGGCCGGGAGGCATACATTCCTCCGTGTTCGGGAGCAGATAAGCAGACCCCGGCTGCGGTGAGAGCAGACAAGACACAACACTTCTTTGCCTCAGCTGCTCAGTTAAATGGCTGGGCTTGGAGTGGAGTTAACTTATACTACATGGAAATTTCAATTTGCTGTCCCTGTGATTTTTCTCCTTCTTCTTTTGCCCTTTCCCAGGAGTGGGAGGAATGGAGATTTTGCCCTTTCCCAGGAGTGGGAGGAATGGGATTTTGCAGTATCCTTCTCCCAGTAGTGGGAGGAATGGAGATTTTGCAGTATCCTTCTCCCAGTAGTGGGAGGAATGGAGATTTTGCAGTATCCTTCTCCCAGTAGTGGGAGGAATGGAGATTTTGCAGTATCCTTCTCCCAGTAGTGGGAGGAATGGAGATTTTGCAGTATCCTTCCCCCAGTAGTGGGGAGGGAATGAACATTTTGCAATATCCTTCCCCTGCCACACCCACCAAGCCACACCACACCCACGATGCCATGCCCACAGAACCAGTAGTAAAAAAATTTGGATTTCACCACTGACCAGCTGCATTTTTTTCTGAACCACAAAGCTCTACTCACAGTCATTCATTCCTTGGTATCTCTTGCTTGTCTCAGACACCATGTTGGGCTATCCTTGAAGGCCAATTGAAAGCTCCAGCTGACCCAGAATGCAGCAGTGCAGGTAATTATAAGCACTCCTCAATTTGTCCATATAATATTATATCACAAGTTCCATGTGTTAAGCAATAGTCTTTGTAATGTATTTGAATTTTAGGAAGGAAATTTGGGCGGGAAAATGCACGTTGCTGATTGGCTGATGCCTCAGCCAAAATACTATTTAAAGAGGGGTTTTTGCCTGTTGGCTTTTGCTGGGATCACAATAAACCAAAGAGCTGTTGTCACTTGTATCGTCTCCTGCCTCTTCATTGCCCGAACTTAACAGTCTTCATCCATTTGTATATTATATACAAAGTCAACTTTATTGCCCCCCCCCAACAATCTGGGTCCTCATTTTACCTACCTTATAAAGGATGGAAGGCTGAGTCAACCTTGAGCCTGGTGGGACTTGAACTTGCAGTAATTGCAAGCAGCTGTGTTAATAACAGACACCAGAGGTTCTGACAGGTTCTGGAGAACCGGTAATGGAAATTTTGAGTAGTTCGCAGAACCGGCAAATACCACCTCTGGCTGGCCCCAGAGTTGGGAGGGAATGGAGATTTTGCCCTTTCCCCAGGAGTGGGGAGGGAATGGGGATTTTGCAGTATCCTTCTCCCAGTAGTGGGGAGGGAATGAACATTTTGCAATATCCTTCCTCTGCCACACCCACCAAGCCACACCACACCCACCATGCCACGCCCACAGAACCAGTAGTAAAAAAATTTGGATTTCACCACTGACCAGCTGCATTTTTTTCTGAACCAGAAAGCTCTACTCATAGTCATTCATTCCTTGGTATCTCTTGCTTGTCTCAGACACCATGTTGGGCTAGACTTGAAGGCCAATTGAAAGCTCCAGCTGACCCAGAATGCAGCAGTGCAGGTAATTATAAGCACTCCTCAATTTGTCCAAATAATAGTAGATCACAAGTTCCATGTGTTAAGTTCGGGCAATGAAGAGGCAGGAGACCAACGAGTGGCAACAGCTCTTTAGTTTATTGTGACCCAGCGAAAGACAACCGGCAAAAACCCCTCTTTAAATACTCTTTTGGCTGAGGCTTCAACCAATCAGCAACGTGCAATTTTCCCGCCCAAAATTCCCTCTCGAAGTTCAAAATACATTACACTCCTTCCCTCCCAGAACGCTTTGTACCTCTATTTACATAATATCTACATGCTATCTCTCTACGTAGTCACGCAGGTAGACAGGGCGTCTCCTAACTCTTTCTGACCTGCGCAGTTCATTTTCTGGGAGAGAGTCGAGCTGGTCGGAGGGACTGTTTGTTCCTCCCCGCTCCTCCTCTAGGCCGTCCGCCCTGGATTATTGGCTGAATCGTTCCTGTTGCCTTCAGGAGGAACCGGTTGGTGTCGCTGGACTTCATCGGAATCAGATAAGTCCTCCGCTCGCCTCGGGTTTGAGTCAGCTGCAGATTCAAACAATTGGTAGTCAGGGCCTGGTTGTTTGGTTTCTAATTTGTTTGGTATATGTTTTCTTAGCTGGTCTATGTGGCGTTTCCATACCCGGCCGTCCTCCATGTCTACTACGTATGATTTGGGTCCGGTTATGCCCAAAATTTCCCCTTTTAACCATGTTGGGCCCTCGCTATAGTTGTGTGCCCATACTAGGTCACCCACTGTCATTTCCCTGGTTTTTCCTTGAATACCCTTGTACCCGTCTGGGGTATAAGTTGGGTTTAGTCGGTCTAGCGGGCACCTGAGTTTCCTGCCCATTAAAAGTTCTGCTGGGCTGCAGCCAGTTGTTACACAAGGGGTCCTATGTTGGACGGCCAGGAAAGTGTCTATTTTCGTTTGCCAGTCGCCTGGACTTATCCTAGATAGCGCTTCCTTGGTGCTCCGAACGAAACGTTCTGCAAGTCCGTTCGTCGCCGGGTGGAAAGGCGCCGAGAGGACATGTCTGATACCCTCTCCCGCTAGATACCCCTCAAACTGATTTGCCGTGAATTGCGGGCTGTTGTCAGAGACTAGGGTGTCGGGCAGGCCGTGTGTTACGAATAGATGCCTTAGGACTGTGATTACTGCTTCGGCCGTTGTGCTTTTCATGAGGATTATTTCCAACCATTTTGAGTAGGCATCTACCACAATTAAAAAGGTCTGCCCATGGAACGGCCCCGCAAAATCTATGTGAATCCTGGACCAAGGCCCCTGGGGTTTCTCCCACTCTAACTGGGGCTGTAGGGGGTAGCGACCTCGATTCTTGGCAGGATTGGCATTTCCCTACCCTGTCGCTGATGTCCTTATCCATTAAGGGCCACCATACATAACTCCTCGCTAAACTCTTCATCCGCACAATCCCTGGGTGGCCCTCATGCAACAGTTCCAACACATTTTCGCGTAATTTTTCTGGGATAACTACCCTATCCCCCATAACAGACACCCCCCTTGAACAGACAGTTCTGATTGTTTTTCGCAAAGTCTTTGAACGCTCGCGCAGCGGGCCAACCCCTTTGCACCCAACCGATCACAGTCCGAATTGTAATGTCTCTATACGATGCCCTAGCCACCTGCTTGGATGTGACTGGGCCAGAGTCCAAAGAGTCAATTAGTAAGACGGGTGTCCCCGGGGTGGGGTCCTCAATTGTCTCTGGTAGAGGGCATCTGCTCAGAGCATCCGCATGCCCTAAGTCTTTTCCTGGGCGGTAGAGCAATTTGTAGGAGTATGCTGCTAGGAAAATAGTCCATCGGGTCAGCCTGGGAGAAAGTGCCACGGGTGTTGGGCGGTCACCCGCTAAAAGCCCTAGAAGGGGTCTGTGGTCCGTGACTATCTCGAAATTTCGTCCGAATAAGTATTCGTGAAATTTCTTAACCCCGGAGACTATGGCCAACGCTTCCCTATCTAACTGGCTGTAGTTCCTTTCCGCAGAGGACATAGTCCGGGAATAATACGCTATAGGGGCTTCTGTTCCATTCGGTAACCTGTGGCTAAGCACTGCCCCCACCCCATATGGTGAAGCATCGCAAACTAGTACTAGTGGCAACGTGCCATTGTACTGGATGAGGAGGCTATCGCTGGACAAAAGGTTTTTTACCCCCTCAAATGCCCTAGCCTCTTCTTTTCCCCATGACCACACAGCTTTTGCTAGCAACTTATGTAGCGGCTCGGCTACTGTTGCTTTATTCTTCAAGAATACCGATAGAAATTAACAAGCCCCAAGAATGCCTGTAATTCTGTTTTATTTTTGGGGCTGGGGCCTTTCTAATGGCCCGTACCTTGCTCTCCGTGGGTGGATCCTTCCTGTCTATCCTGTATCCTAGGAATTCTACAGATTTCACCCCAATATGGCATTTGTTGAGCTTAACCTTAAGCCCGCAGACCTAAAATGCCCAACACCTTCCTTAGTTTTACCCCGAGTTCCTCTAAGTTTTCAGCTGATACCAATACATCGTCAAGTATGGTACCACTCCTGGCAGGCCCTGTAATAATCGCCCATTAGGTTCTGGAAGAGCCCTGGGGCCACGCTAACTCCGAACTGGAGTCGCGTACATTTGAAAGCCCCACGGTGCGTGACGATTGTCTGCGCCTCAGCTGTGCTGCTATCTACAGGTAGCTGCTGGTAGGCTTGGGCCAAATCGAGTTTGGCGAAGACCTGCCCTTGTCCTAATGAGTGTAGCAGATGTTGCACCACTGGAACGGGGTATGCACTTTTCTGCAACGCTTTGTTAAGCGTTGCTTTGTAGTCAGCGCAAATTCGGACCGAACCGTCCGGTTTGACTGGGGTTACTATGGGTGTCTCCCATTTTGCATGGTCGACTGGGACTAATATTCCCTGGCTTACTAACTTGTCCAATTCTCGGTCAATTTTAGGTTTTAGGGCGAATGGAACCCTCCTAGCCTTTAACCGGATAGGGGCGACTTGGGGTCAAGGTTGAAAGAAATAGGGGTCCCCACGTACTTGCCCAGGCAATCCTTGAATCGTCCTCGAACTCCTTCAGTAGTTCGTCTCTGAGGATGACGTCGCTCCTGTGGACCCCGGTCACTCCCATACCCAAAGCTCGGAACCAGTCCAACCCTAGCAAACTCGGTAGAGTTCCGTTTACTATGGTGATCGGCAGGGTCTTTGTGAATTGTCCATATTTGACTTGGACGGCTGTAGCTCCTCGAACAGGGATCCGATTCCCCTGGTAGTCCTGCACCCTCAGCTTCTGGGTTTGTAGCTGACGTTTAGCGATCGCTGGCAAGTCTCTCACGATGGTGTCCCAGGACATAATTGTGATTGACGACCCAGTGTCTACTTCCATGGGACACGGCACCCCTTCAACGTAGACTTGGGTAAATATCTTCTTCTCTAGTCGTGTCGATGCGTGGCCCACTCTCACAGTGGTCTGGTTTAACTTCGCGCCCTTTTTAAATGGACCAATCCCTGGCCGCTTCGCTGCTCCCGCGCTCTGATTGGTCGGTTTGAATTTTTGGCGGGAAGGTTGGGGGGCTCGGCAGGCCCGAGCTATGTGTCCTTTTTTTTCACACCGCCGACAAACCGCATCCTTGAATCTGCAGTTTTGCCGTTGGTGTTGCCCCCCACAACTCACACATTCGTCCCGGTCACCTCTCTCCAGCCTCCCGGTGTGGAACACCTCTTCCTCTTCCTCACCTTCCGATTCGGCCTGGACTTCCTCGCTGTGGACCGTGTAGTCTTTGTCCCGCACCCTGCGCGTTTGGCTTTTGCAAGGTCTCCGCCGCCTTGGTGGACATTTCATGAGCTCTGGCTTCGTCCAGGGCTATCGCTAGAGTCAGGTTGCTTTTAGACAGCAGCCGCCTTTGTAGTCTGATGTCTCTGACCCCACAAATGAGCTGTTCGAGGAAGGAGTGCTCGAAATCTCTGTACTCGCAGTGGTTTGCGGCTTTCCTCAATGCGGCCATGTACACACTTATTGATTCGCCTTCTCGCTGTACCCGTTGCCTCAATTCGAACCGTTGGACGAACTTTGAGGGTACCGGTGCGTAGTGCGCTCGAAGTGTTGTTTGTAGTGTCTGCCACGGTACCGATTGTACCGGCGTTGGTTCTGAGAGTGACTCCGCCGTATCGAAGACCTCTGGACCGCAGTGGCTCAGGAAGTATGCTCGCCCGATTGTCCGAGACTCCTGTAGTTCGCTTCGAGGAAACACTCGAAACGAGCCATGAACGACCCCCATTTTTCCTTGGCTGGGTCGAATGGCGCTGGCGGCGTGTAGCTGGACATTGCTATTTTCCGCCTTCGCAAACTGGCTGGGTTAAGGAATTCCTGGTTCCTTCAGCTCTTTCTTTTGATCTCACTGCCTCAACATCCCACCTTCGTCGCCAATGTTAAGTTCGGGCAATGAAGAGGCAGGAGACCAACGAGTGGCAACAGCTCTTTAGTTTATTGTGACCCAGCGAAAGACAACCGGCAAAAACCCCTCTTTAAATACTATTTTGGCTGAGGCTTCAACCAATCAGCAACGTGCAATTTTCCCGCCCAAAATTCCCTCTCGAAGTTCAAAATACATTACACCATGGATTGCTAGTGGGCTTTCAAATACATTTTAAAGGCCTTATTATAATCTATAAAGCTTTTTTAGGGCAGGGCCTAGTTACCTGCAGGACCATCTGTCTCCAATTATTTCTGTCTCTCCAATTATATCTGATAGTGCCGGCATCCCTTCTCCTAAGAAATGTCATCTTATGGGATTCAGCAGATATGTCTTCTCTATTTCTGCAAATGTATAGCATTATTTGGGACCTGGATAGCCCCGATCTGCCTGCCTTTTGTAAGGCCTTGAAGATCTGGTTTTTCTCCAGGCATTGGGTCAGGAGGATTTGAGAATTGGCTGGTAAAATAGCTTTATTGTTGAATTGTCCTTGGTGAGCTTTGTTGTTTAAATTGTATTATTATTGTTTATTTTTAGGGTTCTATTGTTTCAATTATACACTGCCCTGATTCATTTCTGAGAATGTGGCAATATCAATTGATTAAATAAATAAGATTAACTTGCATTTAAAAATCTACAAGATAGATGAGCATCAGAGGGTTAACTTACAACTTCTGACTGTGCCTCCATTGTTCAGATAAAATTGGCCACCTCCTTTTTTTCTTCTTCTAAAGGATTCAGGCAAAGCCAAGATTAAATAAACAAACCTATTGCCGTCACATCTGGATTTGCTGTCTGTCATATTCTTACTCCTATGGATTTGGTTTGATTCCAAATGAATACAGTATAAGTATCATAAAGACAGAGCTTTCCCCAGGCTTCCATTATGCAAGCTGACAGCTGCTATCATATTATAGTTACTCGGCCATGATCTCTGGTGTGCCAAACATCTTCTACCTTGATAAACATTCTTCAACATGCCTGTCACAGATATAAGGTGGAGCTTATATAACCTGTGCTATTTATGTAGCTTTCCCCTTTTTGTTGCAGTAACTACCGGTACTACAGATTCTTTAAGTAAATAAATAAATATCTTGATTTAGGAGATCCAAAAAATATGTAGGAATTCACAATAGTTGAACTTATCCTGATTCAGTGATATACCTACTGAACCTGAATTTATTTTGCTGGCACTCTGCTAAAATGTAGAGTGGTGTAGAATAACTTAGCAGCCTCTATTTACTGTACAGTAAACTTTAGAACTAATGCTGGAGAAGTAAATAAGCTGCCAGTTATCAAGTGGAGGAAGGAATCTGATTGCAGCTTAAATCTGCTTTACATAGGAGTGGTAAATTACCCTAGTTCTATTACTGACCCTACTGGCCCTTTATCACATTTCATATGGTAAAGTTGTCTGTCAGTTGAGCTTCTGGTTCTTTCAGGGACACAGCCATTAGTTTTCATGGAAGTGCTAAAATGGTGGGCCAAGGTATTTTCAGCTTTCTGGTCTAGACTTCCCAGATGTCCCACATTAAATACTTAGTATTTAATGTGGACACAGACAGTCCTAGACTTCCCAGATGTCCCACATTAAATACTTAGTTTTCTAGATAAAACAAGGTTGACTAGCAGTAGCACTACTGATATGCATCTTGTGTTTCAAGATACAAATGAACATAAAGCAAAAAGAAGAAAAATTCACCAGGGAATCTTGACATTTGAAGGTGTCAGGACAGTCCTCTGGCCTGCTTTACCTTTCCAATACAGAGCTCAGCGTTCACAGTTGTTAGAAGAGCTCACAGAAATAAATGCAGCATTTCAGCTCAGGGAAATGCAGAATCGAAGAAGAAATTATGAGCACATGTCTTAGGTTTCCACAGATATATAAGGAGCAAAGTAAAACTGACATCCGTATTTCCTGCTGTACTTTATGCACCAATTGGAAAGGGGGAAAAAAAAGAGAAAATGCAAAAGAGAAAGAAAAGAAGACAATTTCCCAAGATTCTGTTGTGTAATGACAGCAAATGTCAATTCTTCACATTCAAGGGCCTGAGTCATAGGCCTGTGTTCATTGTTTTATAATGACTATGTCACCCCCTTCCCTTTGTGAATGAATGAGCCACCCTAAATAATACACCACGAAGAGCAATGCCAGATTGGTTCACACCGTCGCTGCATGTACAAACTGGGTCGTAATGTTTTTGTATGAACTGAAAATGGCACTCTGCCAGAAATGTAAGCTATGGTTTTACTGAGTTTTCTCCACGTGCAACAGCATTGTCATAAGAAACTGTTTATTCTGAGTTATACAAACTTTGCATATCCCTTCTTTCAATCGCACCTGAACTCCCTGCAAGAGTCAGTTCTATAATTAGATCAGGGAGGTGCTATAGGAGTAGAGCAGGAAAGGTTCCATTCATGAGGGAAGCTTCCTATAAAAGACCACTGGAAAAGCAAAGGCCAGTTGAGCAAAAGAGAGTTGTTCTTCTGGAGAACCTCCCTTTGAAATAATGAACATTTCCTGGACTGTCACCTCAAATTGCTACTTACTCATTATTCCTTTGGATCCTCAGGGAATTAGCACTTTCTCCGCTAGCCTCTCAGCTATGGAATGAATATAGTGAGTCGCTTCACAGAGTCATTGAAGGGGTTACTGAGTGGCACTTGCAATCCTCTTAAGTTCTCTTAAGGATTGTAGTACATTTCTGAATCAGTACACATTGATTGCTGGGTAGGACATTTCATGTGCTATGAAACAAGCAAAGGTACTGGAAAACAGCTTTCCACATTAAACACCTCCCCCTGTGCCTTCCAGAAAGGAATAATATTCTTGTGATGGAAGAAAGGAAATGTAGGAAAACAGTTAAAATTTATTGAAGGATGAGCGAATTAATTTGTTTCTATGTTTAAATATTTCGTATGATAAAATAAAGTAGTTCATATGATCAAATAAAATGATAAAACTAGCCTAGCAATCATTATGAGTTAAAACTGGGTAAGATGGTGGTCAGACTCCCTTGTTGAAATGGAGCTATCGGAAAGGAGAAATAGCCTCTCCTCAGCTCTTATTCTGAATCTCTTGTTCTTTGTGACATCTTCTGCCCATATGTTTTGCAACTTTAGGAATCATGGACCTCAACCCCCATAATGCCCAGCCAGCATGAAGAATTCTGGGAGGTGAAGTCTATGAATCTTTGTCGAGATTTGGAAAGACTCATCTAGATATTTATTTTTATTTTATTTATTTGTCAAATATGTATAAGATAACAGATATAAGTATAAACATGATTATGAATACAGGATAAGGATATGAATAAATGCAGACAGTAGGACAGGAACGGTAGGCCCATTGGTGCGTTTATGCACGCCCCTTACAGACCTCTTAGGAATGGGGTGAGGTCAACAGTAGACAGTCTAAGGTTAAAGTTATGGGGTTTGGGGAAGTACCCACAGAGTCAGGTAGTGCATTCCAGGCATTGACCACTCTATTGCTGAAGTCATATATTTTCTGCAATCAAGTTTGGAGAGGTTTACCTTAAGTTTGTGTCTATTGTGTGCTTGTGTATTATTGCAGTTGAAGCTGAAGTAGTCATTGACAGGTAGGATCTTGTAGCAGATAATTCTGTGTACTATGCTTAGGTCAGATTGAAGGTGTAGAAGGAAGATAGTCAAACTACTAATCAGATCCATGGAAGAATGGTATCACATCTCACAAGGGGTGTGTTGTGCCTCGCCCGCCCTCCTCTCCTCAGCCGGGCCCCTCCCATCTCCTGCTATCTGAGCCAGAGTCTGATAATGAAGAGGAACGGCCTTGCATGCCTCCAGCCCCCAGCCCTGGCACCATGCCCGGACAGAATGAGCAAACAAACCTCCCTCCTGGAATAGAATAGAATAGAATAGAATTTTTTATTGGCCAAGTGTGATTGGACACACAAGGAATTTGCCTTGGTGCATATGCTCTCAGTGTGCATAAAAGAAAAGATACGTTCATCAAGGTACAACATTTACAACACAATTGATGGTCAATATATCAATATAAATCATAAGGATTGCCAGCAACAAAGTTATAGTCATACAGTCATAAGTGGAAGGAGATTGGTGATGGGAACGAGGAGAAGATTAATAGTAGTGAAGATTGAGTAAATAGTTTGACAGTGTTGAAGGAATTATTTGTTTAGCAGAGTGATGGCCTTCGGGAAAAAACTGTTCTTGTGTCTAGTTGTTCTGGTGTGCAGTGCTCTATAGCGTCGTTTTGAGGGTAGGAGTTGAAATAGTTTATGTCCAGGATGTGAGGGATCTGTAAATATTTTCACGGCCCTCTTCTTGATTCGTGCAGTATACAGGTCCTCAATGGAAGGCAGGTTGGTAGCAATTATTTTTTCTGCAGTCCTCTGAAGTCTGTGTTTTTCTTGTTGGGTTGCAGAACCGAACCAGACAGTTATAGAGATGCAAATGACAGACTCAATAATTCCTCTGTAGAACAGAATCAGCAGCTCCTTGAGCAGTTTGAGCTTACTGAGTTGGCACAGAATGAACATTCTTTGTTGTCCTTTTTTGATGAAGTTTTTGATGTTAGCGTGTGAGCACGAAGCCAGCCACGTGCTAGAATTGCCGGCAGCAGATCAGAGGACGGAAAGTCACAGTGGACGGATCCCCGCTTCTGGAGAATGGAGAGGCGACGTCAGCAAAAGGAAGGGAGAGGCAGGCCTGGATAAGTGCTGAGTCATGGAGCCACACCCCATGGCCTATATAAAGGATCTGCTTTTTGGCATTCCTTGAGTCAAGCAAAGTCTCATCTGGTTTGCTGAAGTCACACCTTGGATTCCTGCCTGCCCTGAGAACTCTGACAGGAATTTGGCAAAGCTGCAGAGGCTTCATGGCCACACTTGATACAGACTTCCCAGACCCGGCCATCAGAGGGGGAGTGGGACACGACAGGGTGTGCTATCAAGAAGGCAACCCTGCTTCAGAGTTTTTCAAACTGTGTTCCAGGAAACTTGATGGGGTTCTGTGCACGGCTAAGTAGGGGAGTGTGTGGGGGTGTCTTCACTTAAATAAGCTAATTTTCTATCACTAGGGTGCTGGAAATATTTTTTTTAAAATTAAAATGTTCAGTGGTCTGAAAAGTAACTCACGTGCTACTCCACTTGCACAGCTGCTTCATATTAAAAGGCAAGCGGGAGGGTAGCCATGCAGCTCCTCTACAAACTGATATGCAACAAGGGCTGTGCTGTGCACATGAATATTTCAGGCTCCTACATTAGGTTTCGTTGAATGCCTGTTATAATGGAAAACACAACCTGGTATTCACATAATACATTATGATGATTTATTGCAGCCTTTCCCAATCTGGTGTCCTCCAAATGGATTGCAACTGAAAATCCCAGAAGGTACTGTGGGTCCTTGTGAACATCAAGTTGAGTACTCATTTAATGAAGAGCAATAAAGGAGTCTCACTTTAGTTGCAAAATCCCTTGCATCACATTCCGCTATAACAGAGGCGCAACTACAAAAGAGGCCAAGCAAATAACTGTATTGATTATATTTAATCGTTAAGTATACTTTAACTTCACTTTGATCAGAATTACTATACATCCCATAGGCTGATTTCTATATATATGCGGCATAGGATGTTTAGCTCTAATCTGCAGTTTGTAATCAATCAAACCAGACTGCAGGTTTTTTTTTAAATTAAAGTTTTATTAAATATACAATTTAAAAACATTAGACATGGTGCGACTAGTCTGGTACCTACTTTTCTAACACTTTTTCTTTTGTGTAGATTACAATATAACATCATGCTTATTCCGTATATACTTTTTTGTACATTCAATCACACTCCAGTTATATACATATTCCCTTCATATCTATTCAAATCCTATTTACTCCTTTCTATTATTTCTTATAATATTTTATTTATTTTCCCCCCTATTTTTCACTTTGTTTCTAATTCTCTGTCCTTACATTCTTCCTTTTCTCTAGCCATTTATAAAACATATTCCAGGTTATATAGAATTCCAATTCATCTTTATCTTTGAGCTCCATTGTTAATCTGTCCATTTCTCCACAGGTCAATATTTTATTGATTATTTCTGCCTCCTGTGGGTTCTCTCTGCATTTCCAATTTTGTGCATAAGTCAACCTCGCTGCTGTTAATATGTGTATAATAAGATATATTTCTTCTTTTTTGTAATTATCCCTTACTATGCCCAAAGGGAAGAGTTCTGACATCATATCTATCGTTTGGTTTAGCATCTCTTCTAGCCACTGTTTTATTTTAAGCCAAAAGTCCTTGACTTTCGGGCATCCCCATCACATATGATTAGTAGGTGCCTAGTGTTGCTTTGCATTTCCAATATTTCGGTGAGCAATTTTTGCATATCTTGGCCAGTCTTGTGGGTGGGAGATGCCACCTACAAAACATCTTGTATTGATTTTTTTTATATGCGGTGACTAGGGTAAGCTTTCTATTCCTCTTCCTTAGTTTTTGCCAGCTATCTAGATTGATACCATATCCAAAATTCTTGCCCCAGGTGAGCATGGTCTCTTTCATTTGCTCTTCTATCATGTCGTAATCCAATAGATATTTGTATAATTTCCTAATCATCTGCATATCTGCCCCTTGTAGGATTTCATCCAATTCTATAGGTTTGATCCTTATGCCCCATTCATTTTTATCTCTCACATATCGGGATTGGATCTGAAGGTATGCCCATCATTCTAGTTCTATCCCTTCTTCTTGTAAATCCTGCCTAGACCTCAGCTCTCCTTTTTCATTCAATATGTCTTTGTACGTAATCACTCTTCCTAATTTCATGAAATTTGGATGTACAAATATCTCCAGGGTCAACAGCCAATTGGGAATTTCTATATAATTTTGTTGCTTAATTTTTATCCATACATCCAATAAAGCTTTTCTGATGAGATGTTCCTGGAAGTATTGGTGAGCTTTATATATCCCTTCCCAAAGGATCATGTGCCACTCCATTTGCATGTCATCCATGTGAGTCCTGCTGCCTGGTAGTATTTTTCCCAATCAGGGAGTCCGAATCCACCTCTTTCTTTCGAGTCTTGCAATAATTTCAATTTAATTCTGGGTTTTTTCCCTTTCCAAATATATTTAATTATTATTTTATTTAAATTTTTAAAAAAGTCTTTTTTCAATCTTATTGGTATGATTTGAAATAGAAAGAATATCTTTGGCAGTATGGTCATTTTGACTGTCACGATTCTCCCCATGAAGGAAAGTTGCAGGCTTTTCCACCTATCCAAATCTACCTTGATTTGGTCCTCTAATTTGTTGTAATTGTCCTCCTTTAAAGTAGCGCATCTTGCCATCAAATTAATACCTAGGTATCTCACTTTCTTTACCTCTCTTTATTTTAATTTTCTCGATCAATTCTTTTTCTTCCATTTTACTCATATTTTTGACTAAAATTTTGATTTTTTCCTTGTTCACCTTCAAACTTGCAACTTCCCCATATTCACCCAATACTTCCATTAACCTCTCACCCAATTGTACAGGGTCTTCTAGAATGAACACAAGGTTGTCAGCAAATGCTTGCACCTTGAAAGTTTCCTTTTTTATTTCCAGACCTTTTATTTGTTCATCATTTCAGATAATTCTAGTGAGTACTTTCAGGGATAGGACGAACAATAATGGTGATAATGGGCATCCCTGAAACCAGACTGCAGTTTTGATTAATGAAGAATACTGCTTAGCACTAGTATGGAATAAGTTCCATTCAATGGAATGAAACTTTTCTGAACGAATGCATAATACTATGTAATAATCATAAAAATAATTATATGTAGTTCTTTGGAAGTAAACAATATATGGGATTGCTCTGCCGGTGTATGTTTTGGCTAATTTTTGTTAGGTCAGGTAGAGCAGTGGTAGTCAACCTGGTCCCTACCGCCCATTAGTGGGCGTTCCAGCTTTCATGGTGGGTGGTAGGGGTTTGTCTGATACTGAAGCACTTCCTTTTTTTAAATTTAATTGACTTTTTAAAAAATTTTCATAGCGTTATTTAAAAACATTTTCATTAGGTTTTCATAAAATTCCCCGTGACAATTTAAATTTTTGAAAATATACTATTTGTATTGCCCATGGATAAGTTTAGTTCACGTTACGTAAGTGAAACTAAATGGAGCTATAGTGCGACCGCAAACAAAAGAGCCTCGTCCCAGAATAGCTTGCACATCTCCCCCCACACCATCCAGCTGTAACAGACAAGCAGAGCTGGTAGCCGGCGTCCCCCCACCAAACCCAATCCATGATGCGCGAGAAGCATGTGCAGACGACGATGCATGGAACCGGTGGGCGGTTAGAAAATTTTACTACTAACAGAGATACAAAAGTGGGCGGTAGGTATAAAAAGGTTGACTACCCCTGAGGTAGAGAATAAATGAGAACTTTATTTATTTGTTTGGATATTATATTAATACCCCACCTTTTCTTCAGGAGCTTCAGGCAATATACATAGCATTGCTTCTTCTGATTTTTTTTCCCACAATAATCCTGTAAAATAGGTTGGGATGAGAAAGAATGACTGCTCCAAATTCACCCAATGAGCATCTGTGGCTGATGGTAGACTAGAACCCTTGTCTCCTCTTCCAACATCTTTGTAACATTGACTCTTCCAGTATGTCCCACAATAACAAACTTAGTAGACTGGGGTAAGAGAATGACTGGTTCAAACACCCCCAGTGATTTTCCATGATTGTGGGTTGGAATTGAATGTGGCTCTTCTAAGTTCTGGTCTAAAACTTTAACCACTAACCCCTATTAGCCTTCATATTCATATAGTTTTTTTCATTTCTTAAAACACCTGGTTCAAATACTGCAGCACACGACTGTACCCATATAAATGTACTGGAAAAATGCCCTCCTATATCATGAGGACACTATCAATTGGGCAGTTGTCCTGTACAAACTCGTTTTAAATGAATAGGAAAGTATTAAAATTAAAGCCTGAGACACATACTATACTATTACTACTAAGTTCTGAAAAAAATGGATAATTTGCATTAGCAGTATTACAGGTAGCTGCATGAATTATGTTGATAGCAACACAAGGGTAGAAATGAACAAGCTTAAACATAGATCATTACAATCCCAGTTCAAACAAATCAAAAAATTTTCTTTGCATTTCAGGCTGAGCAGGTTTTCCTTACACTGAGGTTGATATCATCAAGTTTCAAATGTATATACATCTATTGACAAAGATTTTCTGGACAAAAAGTTGTTGAAGGATGACATATTTGTAGAAGAAGTCATCATAAGGTGAACAATATTAGGTTGAGACTGTTTTTCTATAGAATAAATACTCCCATCATTTTATGATTATTAAAAAAAAACATTCACAGATGAAACCATGAGAACATTCCACAAAGACATTATACAAGCCTCGTTGAAATGACTGAAAAATGCTACAGCTACATGAGTCCGACCAAAATAGGGTGATTTGTATCTGTATGTATTTCTTGTCTTTAAGTTAATCTCTGGACTATTTTAATAAAATAAACAATTAAAATACAATCTGATACTCCTTTATTTTGAGTTACATCCTATGACTTATGTTCAAGAAGATGGTAATCTTATAGCCAACCCCATCCTTAACTACTGCGATCCTATTGCATAAGTACTCACTATTACGTGAAAAGTGTAAAATTGTAGCTTCAGTGCAGTATTTATCGTACTTAGCATTATTTTGAACGCGTAGGACTTTCAGCCATGATCCTAAGTGGCTAGATGGTATGATGTTGTCAGGTACATTCCAGAGGTTTAGGGACGAAAGCTTTAAGAAGCTGCAAAATGTACACAGTTGGTTAAGTAAAGAAACCTCTGTTTGACTAAGATTAGAACGGCCCATAGTTGGGAAGTTGAAGTACAGAGAGGATAGGGGGTGGGTGGAAATGGAAAGAGTAGCACAGAATTGGCAAAAGAAAGAAAGAAAGAAAGAAAGAAAGAAAATTTTAAATATAGCAGGAATTTAAACTAAAGTGCAATTAACAAGAAGAAATAGGATTACATTCATGCCTACAATATCTAGCTCATGAATCCCAGGAAAAAAAAGTCAGTAAAAAAAAATGCATGTTTATTTTCTAACATTCCCCCACCCCCAACCAGGTGAGATCCGCACCCATCCTTCGGACTTTCTGAAAGGGCTTGAAGATCTGACTCTGCCAGCTGGCCTGGAACCCCAGTGGGGGAATGGAATCTTGAATAAGGTTAATGGATTAGGGCAGGACCACACCTCTTCCCCATGCACGCTTTCCCCTCTTCCTTTCCATTGTGGTAGATTGAATTTATCTGAATTTTGAATTGTATGGTTCTTATTTATTGTTCTATTCTATTCTATTCTATTCTATTCTATTCTATTCTATTCTATTCTATTCTATTCTATTCTACGACAGTAAGCTGCCTAGAGTTGTCTTGACAAGATGGGTAGCATAGAAATCAATCAATCAATCAATCAATGTCTTGAAAAGGGAAAGACTTGGAATGAATTGTCAAAAATTATAACAAGTTCAAAGAGTTTTGCATTCTTCACACAAAAGCATCAATGTTCATTTTTACTAGTTGATAGATTATGGTAATGACACTTTTTGTGTTATATTTGATTGCACAGAGATATGTCTTTCTTATAATCTTCGTCATGCTTCTTTTTAATGCAAGATTATCACCTTTTCTTGAACTTAACTTTGGGAAAATCAAATCACATTTAGTTACCAGATTTAGGACTTTCTGTCACTCACACTTAACCATCACACAGCCATGTCCTGGCAGCATCATTTGTCTGTCATGGCCCTATGACATTGCCTTCATCTCATCCCCAGTTCATAAGTGAGACGGGTTTAAATCATCCTTAGCAGTGCTGATGTTAAAGTAATCTGTTCTTACTTAAGCCACCAGCATTCAATGAGAATCACAAGATACATTAAGATATATTCGGCCTTGGAGGAATGGCAGTTGACTGCAGCAATAGAAGCAGAATTTAGGCCAGAAATGAGGACAGTGAGGTTCATGCTGGCTTATTCTGCTAATGCAAGGCTGGGTGGATAGTAATTCAAGTGAGTAATACAGAAAACACCTTGGACATAAAGAGGGTTAAAACGGGGAGCGCATCTTTATTGTTAACTTGCAGAAGACAGCGGAAAATTGTAGATTGGCATTGTGAGTGGGCAAAGAAAGATGAGAAGATAAAGACATAGCAAATGTAGTCCTTGAGAGAGTGGAGGAGAGGAGAGAGTGGATGCTTAAGTGGAGATTCCGTAATAGAAATGTTGGTATCCGCAGATGATCTCAGGGAGGCTCTGGGATGGGGGCAGAGAGAATGTAGAGGGGGAATGTAGGGGTGGACGGGAGGATCACAGTATATTGGACTAAGATAGCTACAGTGGGAGGCAGTAAACAATATGTTTCAGGGAGATGGGGTGAGTGGAAACGCAGAGCCCACCCACCTTTTTAACATTTTGCTCTTATCCTGGGATGTTCAGACATCTGAAGACCTTGGGCTCAGGCTGATATATTTTTTTTCCTGCATCTGTTCTAGTTTCTTTGAATCATTCTTAAAGTGTGGCCTCAGATTTGGATATGGTACTTGAGGTGGGGTCTAATCAATATAGAATAGAATAAAAGGATTAGTTCCTATGACTTGTCAACCATCCTTCCCACGAATAACCTAAAATGATGACTGATTTATTTAGAACAATGTCATTCTGTTGACTCATAGTCATCCTGAGATCAGCTACAGCCCTAGATCCTTTTCATATGTATTGTTGCCAAGTCAGGTATTATCTTACCCACCCAAGTCTCTGCTCATTTGATTCCTTTTTCCTAACAGAAGAATCTTACATCTGACTCTCTTAAATTCTATTATTTATAGTCCATTTTAATAACTGAAGAGTGGACAAACTGCAAGCTCTGATCCACAAAGAGCCTCCTTCATTTGCACAACAAAGCACAACTGAGCTCTTCCAAGTGTGCTTGCAGAACTCTTAGCCAGGAAGGTCAAAGGAAGACAGTGGACTCAGCAAGCAGATCTGATGTCTCATAAAAGAATAGCAACCTGTTTGTCAGTAGCAATGAGATTTATTAGGAAGATGTAGTTTTTGCTGTGGGTGAAAAACCCTTTGGTTGGCTTAGAGGACTCTGCATCTTGATTTGGCTGTTCAGTGGAAGGGAGAGGAGGCCTGTCTTAGATTCATCTCTTGACAGAAGCCGTTCCTTCTGGTTTGTCAACATGGCTTCAACGTCACATGGAAAAACAAGGAACAGGGAGTGGAAAGTGCTTTAAATACGAGCTGGAATATGATATCCATGTAATTGCCATTTTTATAAAAATAAGGTTTAATTCAGAGGTAATTCTGAATCTAAATGTATAGAAAGTTAAATATGGTCAGTTTTCTGGACGGGGAATATATTTTACAGTACCTGAATATATTCTTCTCATCTGTTCTCAGTTTTACATAAGCTAATAATTTTGTGGAACAATTTGAAAACTTCATTATGACCAACAGTATAATTGCCATAGTGTCAATCAGATGATTAGAAAAAAAAAGACAGGAGTAATATACAGATATTTAAAATAAAACAAATTACTAAGTGTAAATGAACAAATTAAAATATCATCAACAACATTATCATGTCATTACTGTATCTCTTCTGATTAATGCTGTCATCATCTGCAATTTATTTTAATGCCATAAAGGTGCTGTGTTTTCTCAAACTGAGCTCCTGTGACATTGACTGAGGGCTTGTGACCAGCAAGACTAGTCCCCTTGGCACTTAAGCCGGATAGAATGCTGCATTTAGAAGCTTTTATAGTGGTGAGGATGTATATTTTGATCCATTATGGCTTCAAGCACAAGTAGGCAACATTATGCCCCCCACTCTCACCCACACCCTTACCCTACATGCCCTGGATTATTCCTTTGGTGTTTGTCCTATCCCATCTGACTCAGGGTTTTTTCTAATTTATTTTACTTTTAAAAAGCAGTAGATAAGAAGTGACATTCTGCTAAGCAAAGTGCTACCACTTTTGCTAACTACTGTACATTTCTGGCATTACAGGGTTCCCAAGTCTCCATAGGTAATAAAAATGGTACTTAGCTTCTCAGAAAAGAGAAGGAGAAGGGGAGAGAAAGGAAGGTAGTGATCAGTATTCTGGGGAGGCTAGAAGAGCATGCACAGTGGTGGGTTGCTACCGATTTGCCCGGTTCAGGCGAACCGGTAGCAGCAGCAGGAGGAGGCTCCGCCCACCCACCCGGATGTCATCAAACACACTCTGCACATGCACAAATGAGAGAACCGATAGCAAAGGTAAGTAAAACCCACCCTTGGGCAGGTGGATCGTGTACTAGCTGTTCACTATCTGTGTATGATTTTATGATTGTCTATTCCCATTGTGGTGTCCTCTTTAATAAAGTACCTAATGCATGAGCTCAGAATTCCAACCAGCCCTCAATATTTGCCTATTATTTCTCATTTAAAGTATTTACATGTCTGTACAATTTGATAAACTACAGGTCCTTCCTTATCAGTACACTGAATAGTGATTTGAATTCTGTCAATTTAGTTATTCAACAGGGTCTGTTGTCCTGAGTTCTGATACATGTCTAATAATTGATAGGAGGTAAAATAATTTTATTTATTGGTTTATTTTTATTTGTGGAATTTATTTATTGCTTCAAACAACTCAGCCTTTGGGTGATAAAATAAAAGCATAATTTTGAAGGAACTTCTTAGTAGATGAAAGGTAAGAGCACATTTTCGTCAACAGATATTCCTTTAATCTTTCAAGCTTCTTTCAAGTTTATAACATGCCTTCAAAACTGTTTATCATATTTATAGCTTCCCTCTGAATTCTTTCCTATTTGCCTGTTTCCTTCTTAAATTATATCAAGTCATTCTGGATGCATGATGACGCAAGTAAAGACTTAATGAATTCCATGTCAAATATTAATGCTGTCCTTCTCCATCTATGCTTCTCATTGACTTGAATTTTGTCTCAGACTAATTTCTTCATTTATCATATAATTTTTACTTGGCTGTTCTTAGGTGCATCTTCTTTATTGCTTGCTTCAAATTTTTGCTGTCAGTGTCCCAAGTCATCTTTAGCCAAATGTAAGATTTAGAGGAGCCTCACTAATACGCTCTGGTAGTCGATAGCTAGATGAACTATGACATGGCAGAAAAGCATCTTATGGTCTAATACATAGCTGCTTTCAATGGTAAAAATAAAGGGAGAAATTTGATACTGGAGAATGTGTGTGTGTATTTTTTTTAAAGTTTTCAATTTTATTTTACATAAACATATCAATGGATGAACAGTGTAGCACCTGGATGCCATACATTCTAATACAAATAAAAGTAGTAGAATTAATCATAGTTATTACATTCAAGCAATTTATGTATTTCTAATAATAATACACATTTATATTAAGTTATAGTTTATCATTATTTGATTATTCCATCTTTTTATATAGTGATCTAATGCCACTCACCATATTATTTGATCATATATAATAATGCCATTCAATTTCTAAGCTTCCCTCTTCTTATTGCTTTTATTTTATTATGTAAAAATGTATACACAAATATATACATATTCTCCTTTTCTCTTATTTTAATCTCTATTCTAACTTCTAATCATGTCACCCTTTTTATTAAAAGACATTTTCTTTCTATCCAACATTTCTCACCCACTTTGGTGTTTTGAATCCTGTTCATTTTTAATTTACCTCCAATATTTCACCCTTTACATCTATTTGTATTAAAATACAATCATTCATTATTTCATAATTCAATGTTTCAATGCACAATTCTAATACCAATCCCAATATTATTTAGACATATAAAATTATTCTGATCCTATTCTTTACAATCATCAAATCTATATAATTCTGATAGTAATACATATGTTTATATTAAACTATATTCTTTTATTATTTAATTGCTCAGTGTTTCAATATACTATTGCAATGCCAATCACAATATTACTAAATCATACTTAATAATACCATCATTCAATCTCTAGTTTTCCCATTTTATTGTTACTTTTATTCCATTATATAAAGGTATGTGTATACAAATATTTCCTCCTTCTCTTATTTCTACCTAACTTCTAATCATGCCACCATTCTAAAAAAAGAAGGGAAAGAGAAAAAGAAAAGCAAATCAAAACATCAAAGAAAAAAGAGAAACCCTTTCTTTTCTAACCATTGTCTCTTGCCCACTTTAGTACTTCAGTTGCTATATTTGACTTGCCTCCCAAATTCCTCTCTTGGATCTTTATCTCTGTCTGCATCTACTTCTTGACTATACAATCTAAGTATTTCTTCCATCTCTACCCTCTTCCACTCCATAGCTTCCAAAGTATCTGCCCAAGCCGCTATCTCCTGTTCAAAAGTATCTTCCTTATCTCCAATTCTCTTTTCAACTCTCTTAAAATATTTTTCCCCTGGTTTAATTCATCAATCACTGTTATTCTTCTTTTATCTGCTGGTTCTTCAGTTCTATCTTTTCCTCCATTCCTTCTGTTAGCTCCTCCCTTTTGTGAGCATCTAGATTTTTACTCGTCATCCCTCATATAGTATTTTATGTTTTTTCTATAATCTCCCTAAATCCTTTCTCCATGATGTCCTTGTGCTTTAGAAAATTAACACCATCTCCTTCAAAGTTGTTTTTTTTAAAATCCCACTTTTGTCCAGTAGTCCAAGGACCATTTATTCAGACCTAAAATCGCCCTTCAAGAAGTACACTGATCACAGTTCCCTGTATCCCATAGGAAATCAATCAGTTCCATTAAAATAATCCCAGAAGTTATCAAAAGCTTCTTTACATCCCCTTTACAGGTTCAATCTTCTAGCATAACATTCAGGGTTCACTTTAATTAAATAACTTCCTTGTTCTCATATTTGACTCTCCAGTAGGCATAGTTAGTTAGATGTAACCCAGAAGATATTTTCACAATCCTTCATATAAGTATTCCCAGACTTATATATTTTCCTTTCGTCAGCAGGTGGCACTCTCAACTTAAATTTCAATGTTGCCACTACTCAGTCTAATTTTAGTTATTTTGATCATAATTTTAATTGTAATTCAATTATAGAAGCAGGATAATTTTTTTAAGTAAAGATTTCCAGCATTTTAAAATGCCTTTCCATTACCACGTCTTCCCCGTTTAAGAGTCCAATCTTCTGTACTTTTAGAAATTTATTGTTTCCTCTCTTTAGGTCTTTTCCTTCTAGTCTGGTATTTTTCTCAGAATGCTTAATCTCCACTTTAACAAGCAATTGTGAGCAGATAGTTCTAAATTGTTCCTTGGGGTTAGGTTATAAGTAAAAAAGGAATCCTCTCCCCCAGTTCCAGTCACTATTCACCTACTTTGCTCCAGCACCAGTCTTAGTTGTTCCTCAGTTGTCCCAGCTTCATGGCAGCCATCTTTTGGCTGCCTCTTCTCCTCACTGTGGCTGAGAGGGGAAAAAAACCCTGGGTCAAACAGGAGAGTTGCAACTGTCTGTGACCTCACAGGGCACCCCTCTTTGCTTCACTGCCCCAACAGGGTGGCTTTGGCTCCTTTTGGATCCCACCAGTGGGGAGAACTCAGCACAGGAGCGTGGAGACCTGCTCTTTGTGTCCGATCTCACCACGATGTCAACCAGAAGCCTGAATATCTCTCTCTCTCTTTCTCTCTCTCTCTCTGTGTGTGTGTGTGTGTGAAAGAGAGAGAGAGAGAGAGAGAAAGAGAGAGAGAGAGAATCAGTCCATCTGTGCCTGTCACTTCTTCACTGAATTCTTCTAAATTATTCATTTATTTGATTACCATCTTGCCTTTTGATCCAAATATGTCCTCAAAGTGATTTACATAACATGTAGGGATAATAGTGACTTTAGAAGCCACTTCAGCTACATAAATGCTACGAGACAAGCTTTGCTAACTTTCTCCCCAGTTTTGCAGATTGTTTCAGATTGTCCAGAAATGAGGGAAGTGAAAGGAGAAAAGGAAATTATAAGAGGGAAATATACAAAGCAAGCTGCAGTTTGAAAAGCAGCAGGATGCAATATAAAAACTCCCTCTAGTTAAGCTTCACACCTGGTGAGTTCACAACAGTGTGGTTATAGTTTGTTATTGCTTTCTTTTGGGAAGGTGCTTCGATCTTCTAGATTACCATTTGAAATTCTCTGGTGGTCCCCCAATCAAATACTAACCAGGTTTGATCCGCCTTCATTTTTTTCAAGATCAGCCAAAATTGGCCAGAAGTACTGTTGGTGCAGCAGGAAAAGTACAAATTACTGGACTGGTTCTGGCTCTGAATGTATAGATACGGTCCCAGAGGCAATTCTAAAACCAGGAACATGAGAAATAGGCAGCATTATCAAGGTCCTGGATCAACATGGGCATCTGTATTATCCATGAAAAGTTTCTCTGCTTTCATGGAAGCTGAAAGTGTGAATTCCTATGAAAAGGAGATGTTATTGATAGATTGCAGCAAAAATTATGTTTATGTTCTGAACACTCCACATTTGTGGCTTAGGGCCAGGGCTACTGTGAAACAGACTCAGGAATCAACTCTAAGCTGAAAAACAATGCTACTTTGCCTCTGCATTGGGAAAGAGATGATTCTGTTGTTAGTCTCTCTAACCCCCATACCTTTTACCTTAAACTGTCCACCGTGAACCTTGCATGTTTTTTAAGAGGTCCCTAAGGGGGCATGCATAAGCGCACCAGCATGCTTACTGTCTCTGTCTTACTGTCCCCATTTATATGTACTGATTTTATGTTTATGTTTATCGCTATGTTTTGCTTATTTATATCCATTTATTTGTTCCAATTTTCATGTGTCCATGTCTATGTCTATACTGATACTTGTTCCTTGTCTTTGTTGGCAAATAATTAAGTAAAATAAATAAATAAATATTGAGCATGGCAGCATGAGATGCCCCACAGAAGAAATTGCCAAGATGTCTTCATGCTGCAATTAGGAGGACGTGAGTTTAGAGAAAGAAGTACTTGATTTACTTTTACCAGCATTAGCCAGAAACTAATGGCAGAGATGAAGCACAAACAGCTCTCTGGGGAAATCTGCTGCTTATTGCAGGAGAATCCCATTTGCGGTATTCATTTATTCATTCTGCTTCTGAACAGCCCCAATCAACTCCATTCCACATTCATTCCATTGTTACAATAGAAACCATGCAGAAGGCATCCATTTAGAGCTACAGAAGCAGCAGCAAATGAAGCAAGCATTGGGAAGGCCTCATCCAGTTCCATTGCTGCTGGCTCATAGAAAAACAGCCCTTTAGCAGTCGCCAAACCTTCATACTGAGGAAGTAGAAAATGTGCCCTTCCTGCTAGTGCCTTGGGATATTTTTTGAACCTAATCTCATGAGTCAGAAAGTAAGTATCAGTGCCATGCTAGAAAAGCACCCGGAGAATAGCTCCATGATCCCTCATGCTTATGACTGGGTGTGTTTCAATCTCCTGTTTCCTCTTCTACTCAGATTTATTCTCCACACTCTAACTACCATTGCTTTAAGACAGAAACAGATCTTTATTTTTCCTGGAAAAGCTGTATCTACCAACAAAATGATCTTATGGGATGGAGGGCAGGGAGTTGAGAGATTGATAACTATGTTATCTAATTAGCATTTATGATTTATCAGAACCCTTCAGAAAGAGTGTTTGAGGGATGGGTTGAAGCTTAGATAGTTTGTTTTCCTTAATTCTTTTCTCTTCTTTTTGTTAGATGTGATGTAACTAAATAGGAATGTTTTCAAGAGCTTGGAGGGAACAGACTTCTGTTTCTGTGTTCTTCTCTAAACCTTGCTTCTAAGTCTTATTTAAAGCAATCCATATTGTAACCTGTAATCACAATTTTCCACGTCTTTTCCTAACCCTTCCTTTTCTACGCCAGTCCATTCACTTGGTCCTTCTTATCAAACTATGATCCTTAAGATATTGCCCATTTTCATTTACCAGACCATGCAGTATGGCCAACAGAATAATTCCATATTTGCATCAATAGAAATGCCACTGTGATTTGACATAGTGAATTTTTATCAGGACTTTTTTTTTTTTGTTACTGAAAATGTTCCAAATGGTCACATTGGATTGTTTAGCTCATTTCCCGAGGGCAGTAAGCAAGCCGTGTGGCAAGAATTAAAGATATGAGGTTGCTTTCAGTGCTGTTTGGAGCCCTGCCAGACCACAGTCAAGGAGAAGCTGGTAGCTTGTTTCAATCTGTGGTGTTGAAGTGTTTCCTTGCAATTAAACATGTTAAAATTAAATAGAAGCAGTCATTAGACTGGTTGATACAAATCCATTAGACTGTAGACAATAAATTATATGAAATGTTTAATGCTTTCATTATGTCTCAAACTGGAAAAAAAAGTTATCATCAGCAATTTAAAATAATAGGATTTAATCCCATTAAATCCAATCATTTCAGACAAATATTCTCAAGGACAGGCCAATTGGTATAATTGCTAAGAGATGATGCTGAGCAACACTCTGGTGGTAATAGGTAAAGCTTTCTCTCAGCTTCAGTTGTGCATAGTTGTCAGCACTAACTGCAAGGGCAAGACAAGGCTGTAACAAAATCTAAGAATGTGTCCCAACTTGCTTTTGGCCATGACAGAATCATTCCTTGACATCAGCAATTTTTTCCTTTGTGCCCATGTCTTTGTCTTCGTCTTATTTCCAGCCATTTGTCCATGAATGAGGCATGTTTTGGAAGTTGTTAACTGTACTAGAATCAAACCAGACTTTCCTTTCTAAGCCAGTCCACCCGGCCCATAGCAATTTCAAGGTAAGCTAAACCAGTGCTTGGAAGTGACCTGGAACAGAGACAATGGTTGCAATGAGGGATCTTTGGTACACTCTGAATTTGCTTTCTTGCAGACATTCATTATCCAGACTAGGTAACCTCATGAGTGGGGTTTACTCTCAACAGAGCTTGCCCTGTCAGTGTTGGTGAGTGGTTTTGGTGGTTCTTTGGTTGGGCTGTTTACTGTTAGCTTGTTTGGTAGTTTCTTGTTTGGGGTATTGTTTACTTCTGGATTGTTGGCCTGAGATTAATCTAAACTTATCTGGGTGTTGATTGGGTTCTTTGTTCCCATTTTGCCTTATGGATCGTCTCTTTTGCACATTACGTAGATATTGTCTATTGATGGCCTATTTGTCAGAATAGACAGAGTCCAACCATCATTTCAATTCCGAGCTCCTCCTCAAAATCTAGAGTCTTGCTGTGTAGGGCAGAAGTTGTTTACTTGTTATTTCTCACTTATGGAGTCTGCCTGGAGCAAGTTCCAGTTTACTAGATTCAAGCGCTAGCTGTAAACATTAGATACAAATCCTTGTAGCAACATTTAAAGAAAGGAAAGAAGTGGGGGGGCATTTTTTCCCTATAGAATAATGACAGAAGAAGGAAAGGAGCTGAACTGGAAAAAATATACAGATAGTCCTTGATTTACAACCACAGTTCAGACCAAAATTTCTGTTGCTAAATGAGACATTTGTTAAGCAAGTTTTGCTCCAATTTACGACCTTTCTTGCCACAGTTGTTAAGTGAATCACTGCAGTTATTAAGTTAGTAACATGGTTGTTAAGTGAATCTGGCTTCCCCATTGACTTTGCTGATCAGAAGATTGCAAAAGGTGATTACATGAGCCTGGGACACGGCACCCGTCCTAAATATGAACCAGTTGCCAAGCATCCAAATGAATTTATTTCAAAACTTTGGGTCAGCACAAAGATAGAAACTTAATGTTATATAATATATCTAGAGTAGATGTGTTGTTTCTAAGGTCAATTGATTGGACTTTAATGAATATCTTGAATCAAAAATTAATAGTTTGATTGTTAAGACAATGCTTTATAATAATTTTCATTATATATTTATACACTATTTTGACCCTCAGGGTTAAACTTTTGACCTCAAGTTCAAATTACAATCAAATAGTACAAAACATATAAACTATGAATGAAATCCATGCAATTAAAATCAAAACTCAAAATCCACTCATTTAAATGGCGAACAATTGAAAGGTTGGCAGAAAAACATGCTTTTGCTACCTTCCTAAATACAGTACTGGGAAGGAAAGCCCAAAACATCTCCTTATGGACTGTATTCCATCATTTGGGGCCACACAAGAGAAGATGCTTTCCACAGTCATCAGCATCACTTCCCTACATCATAAATAGATTTTCATGGTGCTTGGCACTTCCCTTCCCTTCCTGCTTCTTGAATCAGTTAGGCCCCCTCCAATTAGCCAAAGGGGGAACACCAAAACCAGATGCACTTGGCTGCCCCATAACATTTCTTGTTTTCCCTTATCACACTTTCTTTCCATGGCAAGGGAACACAGTTAAAAACTTTATCCAGCCATAGGAGATGACAAAGTCACAATTTAGGTTGACCACTTAGGGTGACCATGAAGGACAGGATGGGGAAAAACAGATTGTCTGGGAAGCAAGATGGAATTCCTTCCAGTGGGAAACCATCTGTCTTATAGCTGAAGAAGGGATGCTGCAAATCTGCTTGTAGCATTTCGTCTGGTGCGGGAAATAAGATGATGGTTTGCTAGCTCAACTCTCCAAACTCCTCACTATTGTGGTGAAAAGGGGAGAAGGTGATGGCATGAACCTCAGATCAGCATATGTATGTATGTATGTATGTATGTATGTATGTATGTATGTATGTATGTATGTATTTATAGACATTTTTGGAGGGATGCAATTGGGGAATGATGCTGTAGGAAGATGTTCAAAGAAGGCATAGAATGGACTTTTCGTTTGGGGTCTTTGTACTTAGAATTCTCTAATCATAGCAGCATTCCAATTTGATTGATTGATTGATTGATTGATTGATTTACAGATAGTCCTTGATTTATGACCATCATTGAGGCCAAGACATCAAGGAGAGATTCAGCCTAGAAATAAGAAGAAATTTTCTAACAGTGAGAACAATCAACCAATGGAACAGTTTGCTTTTGGAAGTTATGGAACCCTCATCACTGGAGGCTTTCAAGAAGAGACTGGACTGCCATCTGTCAGAAATGGTGTAGGGTCTTCTCTTGAGTGGAGGGTTGGATTAGATGGCCTACAAGGTCCCTTCCAATTCTGTTATTCTATTCTAAATATTTGTTAAGCGAGTTTTGCCCTATTTTATGACCTTTCTTGCAATAATTGTTGTGAGTCATTGCAGTTAAGTTAGCAACACAGTTGTTAAGTGAATCTAGCTTTCCCAATGACTTTGCTTGCCAGAAGCTCACAAAGGAGATCACAAGACTCTGGGATACTGCAGTCGTCATAAATACATGCCATTTGCCAAGCATCTGAATTTTGATCATGTGACCATGGAGATGCTGCAATGGTCATAAGTGTGAAAAAAGGTCATAGGTCACTTTTTGTAACTTCGTTGTAACTTCAAACAGTCACTAAACAAATGGTTGTAAATCAAGGACTATCTGTATTTATTTGTACACAAAAATCCCCAATGAGACAGTAACAATTCTTCTGGTCTGTATGACTTCCACTCATTGGGCAGAAACTGCATCCCTGAAACTGCATCCCTTTGCCCTTCAAAGGAAAAAAGAAGGAATGTGGCACATACAGACCTAGAAAAAAAATCCTAGTTTGTTTGCTGAGTGATGGGAAGTTTTTTCCCCAAGCACTTTGTTACCTACCTACTCACACAAACTAAGACACAATTATTACACAATAGGACAGGGATTGGCTGTGGGGAGCAGCAAGTCTTATGCTGGCATAGTTTTCTTGTGGCTAAAAGACTGCTAGATTAAACTTTAACCGCTGTGGAGAAGAGTTCTCTGCCCCCCTGTTTGTTTTGTTTCTTGATGGGAAGAAAAATAATAAGGTTTAGCTACCAGTGACTATCCCATCTGTTATTAACCGCATATTTCTTGTCACTGGTCATTCACCCTAATTCTGCAATCTTTTAAAACCTGACTGTATTTCCACATCACCAGGTAAGAGGGGCCAAAAAAGCTTCCTTCTATATAAAGCCCCCTTCAGGCTTTCAGACAGTCTGATGTATTTTGCCATAAGAACCAAATAGGAACTTAGCATTGTTCCTCTATCACAGTTGCAGCAAATTAATTCCAGCAGGCATTGCTGAAGATCTCTGGTTCATACATCCTTCTTTAATAAGCACAGACCATCTGCGAAGCCGGGGCTGCAATGAGAACGGCAACGAAGCAAAATAGAGTCATGCCACATGCTAGACAGAGCTGGGATTTTCAGGTCTTTCCCTTAGGTTTTCAAGGAGGAGGATTTGGCAGGGGACCACAGTTATTTAGAAATAAGTATTCTAGGGCTTACATTTTTTATACAATTTACATTATTTCCATATATTTCCTACTTTGTAACAATAGAATGCCAATCAGTCTCTTTCAGCAACAATGGAAGTCAGGGCACTATAAGAAAAGAGACATGCAGATGGCCTCTGCCTGGGATAAGTGACCATCATTCTCTCTAAGTTCAGGCATTCTGCTTAGTGCACACTATCAACGCATAAAGCAAATATGTCCATAGTTACTGAGCATTAATTAATCTCTCCTTTTGCTCCTCTGCAAAATTTTCTGGGAAAGTTATTAAACACCACATAATGGCCTGTAAAAAAAAAAATTTCTTTTAAACTATCCCCGGTTTCAGAATAATAAATAATAGAGGGAGGGAGGGAGGAAGGTAGTTGAAGTGGCAGCCCTGTCCAGTTCTGTGATGTCTTTGGTGCTCTCTGAGCTTGGTTGTTTTCTTGCAGTTGTTTCCTTACCAAACTATGATCGTTCAGAGAGCACCAAGGATCTCACAATTCAACCCTGGGCTACAAAAATAAGAGTAAATGTAGTGCCGAGTCCCCATCCAGTCAAAGCAAACTTCCATTGGTAACTTGACAAAGTTGGCCAGTCTCTACTGCTTGAAAGCTCCTAGCATTAGAACGGCCTAGTTTAGAACATTATGGGTACTGACTTTTTATTCTCTTATCTCATGGAGTTGACTGACCTCCTTTTAAGATCATCAGAGCCCATGGCTAACATCACATTTTTCAGCTCCATGTTGTTCATCTTAATTGGCTGTTGTGCGGAAAAGTTGTCTCTCTCTCTGTCTCAGCTTTTCCCAATCCAGTGCCTTCCAAATAAACTGGGGAGGTTGATCTAAGAAACTCTAAGGAATGCTCACTTGGTTCACCCCTGCTCCCCATCTCTAGCAGCCCTAAGGAAAGGGACACACAATTTGTTCCACATATACATACACTGACCAGCTGTAATTTGGGGGAAGGAGTGTGAGCACTTGGGCTAATGTTTGATCTGCACCTATTTTGAGCCTTTTGGGATGGCAAAATGTCCCAGCAGCAATTCATCAAATCGGTGCATGAAAATGGGCTTCCTGCAGCATAAAAAAATTGATGAAAATTATGGTAGTTCTTTGCAGCACCTCTTAATACAAAACAATCTTTTTTTTTTTTGCAAAAGGTCTTTTTGTAGCAAGAGAATCATTCAGATCTGTTTAAACTGTTTTGTCTCTTGTAAACTACCTTGAGAATTTCTAGAAAGACAATTGTTCCCGGCAACTCCCAGGAGTCCAATCTGATTCCTTAGCACTTAAGAGTTATGGCTCTAAATGAGAAACTTATTTGGAGCAATTAGTCCTTGCAGGGTCTTTCCCTCACAAATACCAACATCTTTCTTTGAGAAGGTGGCTTGCATGAAAGGACTTTGATTGCATTGAACAAAATAGGCAAAGGTATTCTTGAACCCTGATTGGTCCGTGATGTAGAAAAATGGGCAGCAGCACAACTTGTTGTTCTAAGGATAATCTTGCATACCACAGACCTTAAAGTTTTTCCAACAACCCCACACCATACTTATTTATCCTCCCTAGCCGGTAGCACTTTACAGTCTTCCAATCCTGGATCAGAACAACAGATTCATGTAGTCCCATTTTAAACAAAATAGTGCTTGTTGTCTACTTGATGCTCACATCTTCCTTCTGCTTATAAAAAGGTTTTACTTTCCAGTAATCTTCAGCAAAAATCGACATTTCCCCATAGACACTAACAGCTAGAAAATACTAGCTTTTAAAGATTGATGGACATTTAGCTATTGAATTCGGGTAAGCCAGCCTGAGAGAATGAGAGAAACAAGAGAATGGGAGAAACTGGAACTTCCTAGAACTAGAAACAAGTTGCCTATCCGCTGCAGGATTTTAAGTAAGTTTGTTTTGGAAGCACCAACACACCCTTCTTAAACTCTTTCATTGGGATTTGAAGGCATTTTTGTCTTCCACGCTCTGGCAATAGGCTGAGAGGAGAATTCGGAGCGAGTTCACCATTTCCCGAACCGTCCTCACAGATTCGCAAAGCACCTCCGAAACCCTGGACGGTTCCTGCATTTGGCAATTCTGCCAGCAAACGGGGAGGTTTTCGATCGCCTGTAGCGATCCAGAAGAGATAGGAGAAGTGGAAGGGGGGCGGGGTAAGAGGAGAAGCCTTCTCTCTCGCACGTCAGGATTCTGGATTCTCATAAAGTTAGTTCTAGAAAGTTTCTTTTCAGCGGTGTTTTCTAGGGAATGAGCCAGATTTCCGACAGAGGGCGACAAAAAACTGTTATTATCTACTCGTATCCTTTCTAGCTATGCCCTCTTGGGAAGGATTTAGTCTGGGAAATCACCGATTTTTCTTTCACATCTTCTCTTAACAAGTGTTCTTTGCAACCTCTTTTACTTCGGCGAATATAAAGATCACACGAAATGGATTTTCATGATTTTTTTTCATTCGTTCTTTTAGGGAGGTCGCGATTTGCCCTCGCGGTCCATCCGAACCGATTGGATAGCCCGAAAACGATGATTAATGAGGAAGGAAGGAAGGAAGGAAGGAAGGAAGGAAGGAAGGAAGGAGCCCAAATCATGTTCTGGAGCGGATGCTTTCTTTCTTATACAGTTGTACAATTATATTAGCGGAAGAAATGAAATTGGTGCTGAATCTAGTTCAACCAAGAAAAGAAACCAGAAATGCCCGCAAAACAATTAAACATTGTTTAATTAAACTGGTGTGAGCGAAGGACCCTGGTTCAGAGGACCGGTGGTGCTCAGGTGAGACAGACCGGTTGCCAGACTTCTAGACTGGAGCGCCCATCCACCCCCCGGCTGAGTTCAAGAGCATTTAAAGGGGCGCTTGGAGGGGCCAAAGCTGGAGTGCCCTCATCTCCGCCCTCTTCAAATCATAGTAACGCGGAGCCAAGGCAAAGTTTGGCCAGCTGGAGATGCCGGGCGGGGGCGGGGTGGGTACTTTTCCCTTGAGAATTGGGCTGCCTTAGGTGACGCGTGTCTAGGACAGCCACAGATGGCGAAGAAGCAGCCGCCGCGGCAAAGGCTTGGAAGCCACAGCGGCCGTTCTTGCCTCTGTTTGACTCCAGAGACTTTCAGGCTTCGGGGAAACCTCTTCGCTCTCCCGCTGCCTGATACCAGATCCTTGGAGTGGCGTCCTTTCATAAAACTAGGACGCGATTTCGTTGACTTTCCAGTGAAATTAATCGAAGGGGGAGATTGACAGGGTGGAACACTTTCATCCGACGGTTCTGGAGATGTCACTGAAAATCGGGAGGATCCGAATTCAGCAGAAATTTTATTGGAGCGCTGATAAGAAAAGTTGGATTTCTCCGAGAGAAGACTTGCTTGCTTGCTCACTTGGCTGAGGCCATCATCTCGGCAGCTGGCACCCCAGAGTCCGGGTCACCTCTGAGTGAGGCACCCCATTTGACCCGCGCCTCAGCTTCACAGGCTGGGCAGCCAAATGAACCACGGGCTCTCCTAGAGCTCAGCCTGGAATCCGGGACTCCCACGCACAGAGCCGCCACTGTCCCACACCGGCTGTCAACATTCAGTGGAGTTCATGATCCACCTAGGAGGCTTCCCCGAATAAGAAGGAAAATACAAAAATAGATTAGTATTTCTTGCACCGGAAAATCGCGCCCTAAAAATGTGCCACTGGGTGGGGTGGGGTGGAGTGGAATCCCTCGTAGAATTGGAAGAGCTGCAATTTAAGGCACATTTGGGGTGCAGAATAAAACTAAAAATTCAACCCTGGAGCTTTCATCTCTTACTTTCCTTCATTAAAAAAAAAAAAACTGGTCCTGGGAATAATGCTCAAAGACTGGCAGTGGAAATCGCCAGCTCTTTGTAAGAACTTCTGCGCAACACTTGGCAGATGGTATTCTTCAACTGCGTACAATCGGGTGCTCGTGGAGTCCACGGTAAGAGCCGCTGGGCTCAAAAAGGGCCTGGCGAGGTGACCGACAGTAACAGCGCTGGGCAAAAAAGCCCCACCCTGGTTATCAAGCGTGCAGGATTCTCTACTCCGGGGAAGGCACACGGTCCATCAGTTCAGAGAGGAAGGTCGTAATGAAAAGGAATGCCTTCCTCTGAAGGCTGCGGCCCTGGACCACCCTCCCTGCCGATGGAGCCGGAAAGCAAAGAAAGCCTTGAAGGCTGCAATCCTATTCAAGCTTTCTTTGTGGTAAGACCCATGGGAAGCAATGGAAATTATCGCAGCCGAACGTGCTGCAGGCCTGCGAAAGCCCAGTGTGGAAGGAAGGGATTTGCCGAGGATGCGTCTCGGGCCTGACTCGTTTTAATTTGACGCACCGAGTATTGATGTCCGTTCTGCCAGCCTCATTCTGAGCGCTTACAAAAAAGACCCCCACCACCACCACCACCACACACACACACACACACACACACACAGAGAGAGAGAGAGAGAGAGAGAGAGAGACGCATACGCCTCTGTATGTGTGGGAAAACCTGCCTGGACCATTTTGACGTTTTCAGTCATTTTATGTCCGTAAGTTATGCTTGCTATGCAACGCCTGGAGTTTTCAGTTCCCCCTTGTTCGAGAATCCGGATGTCCAAACAACTCGCGCTAATGTCCCTGGAAATCCTTTCTCCGACAGTGGCCCTCCGTTGCCACAATTCATTAAGTCTCTTCCGACAAGTTTCCCTTGCGAAACCTTAACTTCCTCCGAAAGTCGCCGGTTTATCAGCGCAGGGAAGATTAGACAGTCCCTGGCTAAACAAGCATCTGCGTATGAAAAAGGAGCTGCCACAAGGCCCGCGGGAGATAAACTCGTGCAGGAAGTGCACGAGAGGAAAACTCTCAATCCCACCGCCCCCAATCCAGAGTCCCGGGGATAAATTCCCAAAGGGCTCCCCAAAATAGGTGGTAGATTACACATCCCTTCTGTGGAAAGTAGGAATTATAGGCAGAAAATGGGGCAGAAAAACAATTCCAAGGTTTGAAGCAAAGTTGTAAAAAAGTAATTTTAAGGCCTATAAACAAAAATTAGTTTCATACAATAATATTTGGATTTTGTGTGATCATACTTTCTGACACAAAAATGTTGGGTGGTTAGCTATCAATTAAAAGGCATATTAAATTGACCTCTCCCTCCCTCTCTCCCTCTTCCTCCTTTCGTCCTTCCCCCAACGCATTTCAGCTACTGTAAAGAAGAGCCCAACGAACAGGATATCCGGACCAGCCCCTTTGGAAGAGTCCCACGGAGGAGGTGACCTCACTAAAACAGCCCTTTCTTCAGATGCCACCTGTCTTGCTTTCTTGAAGGGAGGGGCATCTGAGGAAGCGTGCCCAATGACAATCTCAGAATCTTGGTAGGAAGACCTTGGAATTATTACTCATTACTCATATTTATGTAAGTCCTTAGTTTTGGGGCCTCGGGACAACTAGGAACCAGTGCTGATAGAAAAGGGCAACCAGGAGTGGGCAGTCAGACCCAACTACTGGCTAGCTGCTCTTTAGGATTAAGTATCTGGGTCATATTCAAAGGCAGCAGCTCCACACATTGCAATGGTCCAGAATAGTCATTGCTAAAATATGAAAGAATGTTGCAAGGCTTATCTTGGTCTACATGTTTCCTTAATATCAGCCTAACTTAGTAAAAGCAGGCTGCCTAAACCAGATACTGTGACAGCGCAGGAACCAAAGATACTCACCAATTGATCCATCGGGTCAGGGTATCTCAGGTTTCCTCTTGGCCTGGGATAGACCACGAGATTTGAAGGATTTGGGATAGCTAGGTTGGTGTTACCCGAGTGTGAAAAAAATGGTTGAAAGCTGTTTTGTTCAGGCAGAACAATTAATGAAGTCATTTGGGTCAGTAACTATCCAACAATACTCAGGCTAAGTAGCTTTGTGTGTGTTTGTGTGCATGTGTGTGTGTTTTTGTGTGTCCCTTTCCCAAATAGGGTGAACTCCACTTCGCCAGACAGAGGAACCACTCACAAGCATTATCTCTGACTTGTCTAATCAAGTCTCAGTTTATTAGACTTCACCTGGTATATTATCTTGTCAGGCAAGACTAGATCACTGACTGCCACACCTATATTTGATGAAAAGGAGAAGTAAAGCTGGGTGTCACCGCGTATGAGTGACTGCTCAGCTCTCATCACCGGATCACCTCTCCCGCTGGTTTTGTGTGAAAAGAAGGGGGGAATCAAACCGAGCCCGGAGCAGAACTGCCACAGAGGTGGGGGCAGTTTCTAAAGGAATTCCAAGGATTCCAAGAAGGCAATTCCTAAAGGGCAGGAATGGTTGGGAGTAACTTTTCTGATATGTTACAAATAAAGCACCTTCGTATTCCAACTGTTTTGTTCCTGTGTCCCTCTGCGTGGGGCAGATTCCTGCACCTGTCCTGCAGGTGACTGCTAACAATCCCAACCACCTTGCAGGATGCCAGCACTGGGGGTCTCTCCAAGGAAAATGTCTTATTTCCCAGGAGAATAGAGAAAACGACACCCATTGAAAAAGATACGGCTGCTAGAGTGAGAGGATAAATCCTCCCTCCCACGAAGTCTCTTGGTTCCCGGGAGGTGGGGCGGAGGCGTCCGCTGCGGCGCCCAGGGTCTCTGGGACCGAGTGATCTGGAGGGGGCTGAATTCCGAGCTCCGCCGGGGCGGAACCCAGCCAAGCCCTGCCCCGCTGCGCCTCCCGGGACATCCCTTGGAGGTCGGCTGGACTAGGAACTGCCGGCAGGAGCCAATGAAGGGCCGGGGCCGCATCAACGGCACCTCCGGCTTGGTTTGCGAGTTGCGTTAAATTGAGCCAAGCTGAAACGAGGCCGCGGGGCGTACTTCCTTGGCGGCCGATGTGGAGGGCGGGTCGCGGGTTTAGCGCGGCCGCGACTCTGAGCTGGTCCGGGAGCTCGGCTTGCTTCTCGATATGCCCGGCCGGCGAGCTTCGGCGGGCGCCTTTCCTCGCCGGCCATGGGTAAGGAGCAGACGGTTGGGCGGCGGGGGGAAGGAGGGGGAGCCCGTGGCCTTCTCTGGTTGTTATCCGCCGGGCAAACGGACAACCGGGAGGGAAGCAATCACCGCGGAAACCTTAATCGGCGCACCCGTCCCAAGGCCGCTCTCAGTTGTGGGGCAACTTCGCGAGACCGTGGCACTGATCGGGTCCCGATCGGCAAGAGGAGCTCTCTGCCGCGGTAGGAGGGCGGGGAGGCCTGCCAACCATCCAGAGCAAGAGGGCCTGCTTTGCGCATCAGGGCCGCTGTTTTTCCCAGGGAAGCTTCCGGAGGACCGAAGCAAAGATGGAGAATAAGACCCTCACAGAGTTCTCACGCGTCCCGTCTGAGCTTGATTAATGCCAAAAGGGCTCGAGGAAACTGGCCCTGGGAATTGCTCTCAAAGACGAAATCCTACTTTGTTGGAAAGACCTTCAGCCCAATGCCCGCAAGTCACAACAGTCCAAATGAAGCTCAATCCGGTGCTTGTTTAGTCCGAAGTCAAAGTCACGAACGAGTTCAAGGCAAGAAAGTGCAGATTTGATGTTACAGCCTTAGATGATCACACTCTCCAGGTAATAAACCGGGAATTGAGGAAAAACGACACCGTCCGAAATAAAAATGAATAGGAGAAGAAGAGGCTGTACTGCAACATGGAAAGAATGAAGCTAGGCTAAGGGTTGTTCTGAGCAAATCTTGTGCACATTTAATGAGAAGAAATAGATTCCAATGAAGGCGCGGCCCTGGATTACCCTCCGAGGAAGGAGAAGGAAACCTCGAAGGCTACAATGCTATGCAAGCGCTCAATGGAAAGCAATAGGAATAATTGTTAAGGGGGGGAAAAAAAACCTGCCAAGCACGCTGCTGGCATGAAAAAAGTCACCATGAAAGAAATTTGTTGAGGATGGATTTCGGGGCCTGGCTAATTTTATTTTGATGCTCAGTGCATTGATTCCTGCTTTCCCACCCTCATTCTGACTCTTTTCAAAAAGAGCCCCTCTTTCTCTCTCTGTATGTGTGTCCTTTGCAAAAATAAATAATCGATACCCTCGTCTGGAACATTTTGCCACTTTCAATCCTTTCATCTGCCTAAGTTATGCATGTGAATAAAGTTTACACCAAAGAAGGAAGAGAAACCGCAGATCTAGGGACCGAATCAACCTCGAATGCCCAAAGACCTTTCTAGAGGCAGACAGGTGACAAGACCAGTCCTCGTGTGTCTTGTCAAATAAAGGTTGCACACGAAATCCGTGGCCCCAACCCTCACCCATTAGCGTTCCCAACAAGTTCAGTGCTGCATAATTGCTTAAGTGAATCTTTTTTCTCTTTCTTACCTGTCTATCCGAATAGAAAATTTCAGTCCGTCCATTTCCTCGGTTTTTCAGACCCATCCCCTTGTCCCCATCCTGATTTCCAGATAACCCGCGCTAATGTCCCAGGCAACGGGTCGCCACTGCGACTCATGGATGCCGCAATTCATTAAGCGCCTTCCACAGGTTTCCGTGCAGAAGCCTTAGCTTCTGCCGAAAGCCACCCGCAGTTCTACAAGGCTGTCTCCCGTGGCCTGCAGTCAGTGCAGGATGGTTAGGCGGTCCCAGACTAATCAAGCAATTGCACATGGGAAAGCGTGCAACTGAGGAGGGTGCCTCAAGCAACCACGGGAGATAAAGTCCTGCAGGCACCGTCGGAGTGCGAATCTCAATTCCACCCGGCTCCTACACCAGAGTAACGCGAATAAAGCAAACTTAACACCTAAAAGAGACTCCAAAAACCTCTTTTATTATACCTAGATCCTTTAGAAAAAGAGGGGCGGTATAAGATATATGGTTTTTTCCAGTAAGTACCCTTATTACTTCCAGAGTAAATTTGCATTAATGGGATTTTGCTCGAAAGGGCTCATTAGCTCCGAATTCTTTACACTTTTACGAAGATGCATTTTTTGAGGTTTCGAATGTTTAATACCAGGGGTGCTGGTGGTAATGTGGTAGTTATATAACCTTCCATCCACATTTCCTGAAGAGTCCGAAAGTATAATTTCACAGGAGAAAAATGACTTTTAAATTATGATTCGGAGGATGCTCGTGAGAAACGATTAAAACAGGCAAGAAGTTGGAGACCTATCAAAGCCACCGTTATTCTGAGGAATTGAGCTGGGATGCAATTTTTAACTTGCAGCCTCGCAGTCGGTAAAACTTCACAGCACGGAGGGGGGGGGGGAAGGGAAGAAAGGCCTGATGGTCATTATCTGGCAGGAAATCTGAACTGATCTCATGGAGAGATAGTATCTTTTCCGGCTCTCCGTAGCTTGCTGGACTCTAATCTCTGCAGGGTGTGAGTGGATGTGCCCAAAGCGGAGCAGGGTGGTGGGGTGGGGAGACTAAGAACCAGGCAAGGGGCTATTTGCCTTTTCCTCCATTGGTGTAGAAATGAACTAATGCGAAGAGTCCTCCTTTGTTTTTCTTAAACTCGGGAACCCAAGAAACTAGTGGGGCGCCTTTGCAGGAAAGGCCGTTATCCCTGATATTTCCAAAGCCCCTTTGAAATGAATAGGAAGGTGCACCCTAAAGGGCTCCACTCAGACCTCAAGCTCCTACTGTGTTCATCCGACGAATGCTGAGACGCAGCAACGGGTGCAAGGAAGCGCCGCAGACTTTCCTCGAGGTTCCCCTGCCCTGCAGGTGGCTACTGATCACCTTAGCCACTTTGCAAGGCCGCCAAAAACGGGGCTCCCTCAAATAGGCGTCTGTCTGTATCCTTGAAGAAAAGCGCCAGGGACGATAGTTTGCTCAAGCCCCCCCACCCTCCGTTGAAAAAAAGTTAGAAGGGGGGGGGCACTCCTCCCTCCCTTCTTCCCTTCTCTTCCACTCAGAAGCCTCTTGGTGCCGGGGAGTTGGGGCGGGGGCGTCGGCTGTGGCGCCCGGGGTCTCTGAATTGGAGTCAGCTGGAGGGGGCTGAGCTCCGAGCCCCGCCGGGGCGGAACCCAGCCAAGCCCTGCCCCGCGGCACCTCCCGGGGCCTCCCTTGCAGGCCGGCTGGACCAGGAACTGCCGACAGGAGCCAATGAAGGGCCGGGGCTGCATCTGCGGCACCTCCGGCTTGACGTGGGAGACGCGTCAAGTTGAGCCGAACTGAAACCGGCTCCGCCGCTTCCCTCTCGGCAGCAAATGTGGAGTTCCACGCGCGGGTCTAGTCCGGCCTCGACTCCCAACTGACCCGGGAGCTCGGCTCACCTCTCTATGCGCCGGGCGGACGGACATCGGCGGGCGCCACTTCTCGCCGGCCATGGGTAAGGGCGGGCAGGCGCTCGGGCGGCGGGTTGGAAGGAGGAGGAGGAAGAAGAAGAAGCCGTCTGGGCTCTCGCGCTGCTCTTGGCAGGGAGGCAGCTGCAGGCGGAGAGGGATCCTCGGCCTCTTCGGTTCTAGGGACCTGGGACCGGCCGCTAGAAAGGGATGCCGGCTGCTCCCGACTGGCAAGGCGCAGTTTCAGCCGCGGTAGGAAGTGAGGAGGCGCTCCTGCCTCCAGAAGTTAGGGGCGGGGGAGGCATGCGGGATATAGTGCCCGCGGGCGGCAGTAACCTTGAGGCGGCTAAAGAGAGGTGGTTTGGATGAGAAATCCGTTTCAAGTAGGAAATTGTCTCTGGAGAACTTCGCTTCTTCTTCCAGGAACTCCAGTTCCGTGGAAAACCCTCTCCTGGCCTAGAGATTTCAATTAGCAATTGTAATTGCTAATTGTAATTTCATTTTTTGTCTTAGGTTTACTTATCTAAGTTGGGCCCTTTTAACCACTTAGTGAAAATAATATAAATCTGTAGATTGTACATATCACTCATATGACCATTATAACAATTTATCATTGCACCATTTCAGAATTATTTAAGATATAGACATATTTCAAAATAAGAATATAATGTGCTTGCCATCTTACAGTATAAGACTGATTAAATATATTCTACATATATTTAGTTTATAAGGTGCTAGATATTGTGGGTAAATTGTTTTCCACAAATCTTTTTTTTTAAATTTTCAGTCAAAAGCACCTTAAGAGATCGCTCGTTTATTTGGCTATTCAGATATTTCCAATTTTGTTGTCTTGAAGGAACTCTGTCCTTTTATTTCAACCTATTAAGGAATCATATATATATTTCCGATTATCTTTCAATGATAGGAATTCATTTCTTTATTTCAGATGTAAACATAGAGTGATAGTAACCTATGGCCAGATGTGACCATAGGTTAATATCATTGAACCCTAACCCTAACCCATTAATATCATTGGCTTTGGTTTAACCTCACAGATTTGAAATTTCTTAAACTATGAGGTTAATATTTACACTTATTTTGACACCCGTTTAGTAAAGCCCTCCAATGAATAGACTAAAGTGCTGGAGAACCTATAGGTGTGAAGACAGCAGATGTACCTGAACTCAGGGGTTGGTATAGGAAAGCACAGGAATTGGCTTTCCTTGTAAAAAGAACTTTGTTGAGAAATTGCCAGAATTCAAGCGATAAATTTAAACTAAAAAGCCTTTATTTATACACTTTTGGAAAGACATGTTTGGGAATAGGACTTAGTCTAGCCAATTGTTAGATTTCCGCGCACATGTAGCGTTTAAACTATAATGCCGAGCCCTTCCACCTTATATATATGTGTGCACACACACACACAGGTATATATATAAGGTGTAATTAATGGAATATCTATCTGTCTATGCTAATTCAGATAACTGATTTCCCAAGGCTCTTTCAATCCATTCCCGTAGCCCCAGGCTAGTCTCTAGATCCGTTCGCTGAACCTAGGCGTAGTAAGAGCCCCCGGCGCTCTCCTCCCAATCTCTCTCGGCCCACCGTCCCCCTGCAGCGCTGCCTACTTCCCTCGCTTCGGTCGCTAGTCCTTAGCTCCCGCTTTCCTTCTCTTCCGGCTCTTTCCAGAGCAAACCTACGGCGAAGTGAACCAACTCGGCGGCGTCTTTGTCAACGGGAGGCCGCTGCCCAACGCCATCCGCCTGCGGATCGTGGAGCTGGCCCAGCTCGGCATCCGACCCTGCGACATCAGCCGGCAGCTGCGGGTGTCTCACGGCTGCGTGAGCAAGATTTTAGCTCGGTACAACGAGACGGGCTCCATCCTGCCCGGCGCCATCGGCGGGAGCAAACCCCGCGTCACCACCCCCAACGTGGTGAAGCACATCCGAGACTACAAGCAGGGCGACCCGGGGATCTTCGCCTGGGAGATTCGGGACCGCTTGCTGGCCGACGGCGTCTGCGACAAGTACAACGTGCCTTCGGTGAGCTCCATTAGCCGGATCCTGAGGAACAAGATCGGCAGCCTTTCACAGCCCGGCGCGCCCTACGACGCGAGTGGCGGCGGTGGCGGCAGCAAACAACCTGCCCCGCAGCCGGCCCTGCCCTACAACCACATCTACCAGTACCCTTACCCCAGCGCCGTCTCAGCCTCCGGCACTAAGATGGGCGGCCACGCCGGAGCGGCTCCCGTCTCCGCGGCCCACGTCAGCCTGCCCCGCTCCTGGCCTTCCGCGCACTCGGTCAGCAATATCCTCGGCATCCGCACCTTCATGGAGCAAAGCGGTGAGTGGATCTGACCCGACCCTCCGGGGCCTAGGTAGGGAACGGGGCGCGATCCAGGTAGAAGCACCCCTTCCAGCAGCCGAAAGGACGGAGCTGCTGTCTCCATCAGGCTCGTTAATACCCGCCAATCCGTTTGCGTGGCGATTTATAGAATACAAAAGAAAAGCAGTCCGTGGTTTGAGTTATGATTTACGGGAGGTAAAACTGCTACGTTCTACCGTAGATCTATTTTGTGAATTTATTTTCAATTAAGAAAGAGGACGGATTTTATAGAAATTTGGGACAGCCTTATTGCGTTTTCTTGCTTTAATTTTATATTTAAGCGCTGTGGCTCTGAAAACTCTGTTTATTACTATAAACAATGTGTGTTTCTATTTGTCTTATGCACGTGCACAATTCCCAACTATGAGTTTATTCCCAACTATGAGGCATGTGGTGGCTAATTATTTAGCTCCTGAAAATCCCATCAAGACTGTATATCTATCACTCATAGAAACCCAGTTTCACTTATAAGGCAAATGAAATTTACTCATTTGAGAAATACTTGATTAATATCATTTTTTCTTAGAGCATGTCCACAGGCCATGCATACTGTGAAGCCTTTGTTCTAAGTTCATAGGTTTTATCATAAGACATCAATCACCAATGCAGGCAGACGAAAAGATCTGGTTTATAACTAGAGACATTTTGAGTGTATCTGGGTTCACGTTTTGGAATTCCCAGGAAGTCTTAACAAACCAATTTTAAATATATTTATTCTAAAATAAGCCAGCATTAGTCACAATTATATTTTATATATTTCTTAGTACTTTTGTTATTCATTTCTGCTCTAAGCAAAATTATATATGCCTTTGATATGCACACCAAATTCAAGAACATATTTTACTTAGTTTGTGCAGCTTGCAATGACCTGCTTCTCCAGGTCATTCAAAAAGACAGCCCTTCATGTGTCTGTGTTGCTTCCCCCATAAGAAGACCTGATCCCTGGGCCATGCAGGCCTGGTGTGGAAGATGACCTCTTCAGATTTTTAAACCCAGTCCTCTATACGAGCTTCAAAACCAAGCAGGGCTTAATAAGTGGCTCTCACATCCCATCTTCATAGTTGCTCATTGCTTAATGTACTTATTGCTTCCTGGGAGCTTTTGCTGCTGCTATAACAACCTGGAAGGACAAAATTCAGCAGACAGAACTCTGGCTGCTGTTGCAAAAAAGGCCTGGACATCTTGAACTTCTTATGAAAAAATGTGGAAAATATTTTCGTAGCGATGAGAGATTGCCAACCACAAACTCCGAGCCTTTACACTCCCCTCTCCCTTTAGAAAAATAGAAAGAAAAGAAAAAGTGGTCTCCAGAAACAAATTCATATCACAATTATTTTCTGAAAGATCAAATATCTGACAGGGGGTTTCTTTTCCACTTCTTATACTTTTACTTGTCTTTCAGTTGTTTTACATTCCATATTTCTGTCTTCTTGTGGATTTTACAATTGCTGAGATCCCAATTATCCACAAACTCTTTCTTAGACAGAGGAGGCTGCTAGTGTTAGGGAGGCTTCTATTTTTAGACTGTAGTTATCGACATTGTTTTGTTACTAGGAAACCTTAAGTTGCCATTTAATTTAATTTAATTGTTGAGTTTGTGAAGGAGAGAATGTTCACTTTGCGGCTTCAAAATGAAATCAGTGAGAGGTGCTTAAAAGTTCTTCTTTATAATTCAATAATCCATCTTTTAATAGATAATTGTGTAATGCTTTCAAAAGTGCCATCCATGTTTTAGATTACAGATTTTCAGGTATTCATGACCCAAGGGCTAATCAATAAACTAGAGATTATACTATCAGATCTTTGATTCTGGTATTCCCAGTGGTAACTATGCCGAAACTATTAAAATGATGCCAAACACAGACTCCTTCCCATTTTCACTCCAAAAGCACTTGGACATTTCTGATCTTTGTATCTAATTCACTATAATCCTGTTTTCCATTTATAGTAACACTCTCTTGAGAGTCTCCTAAATGATATGAGAGCCAAAAAAACCTGGTCCATTTAATGAAATCGGCATGGAGGTGGATAAGTATGTTTTAAATGAAATGCTGGCCAAAGCTGTTTGCAGTTTTAACTGTCTCCTCTCTCATTGCCAACCTTGAGTTTTACCTACTGTGCAGTTCCAATTCAATATGTAGGTTAGTCATAAGACATTTGTGACCCTAAGTGTCTTCTGTAAGCTCAGTTTCCTCTCCATCCACTGATATGTTTTGTTGAAATGCTTCCCACCCAAACAGAATCAGCAGTGATGCTGGGAATTAGTCTTTCATAAATAAATCTGGATTGAATTTATTGCTAGCTTTTTATACAAGGCTAGGGCATTGCAGTGTGGGCAAAATAAAAATCCATTTTATACAAATCCTTTAGCCTTAGGGAACATTAAACCCTTTAGCTTCAGGGAAAATTGAGAAGGGAAGCAAACACTGGGGGTGGAAGGAAGAGATCATCATTGAATCTCCTTCCAGTTCTCCAATAAAGCAAATGTTTGATGTTATCTTTTCCTCTGCAATTTGGCATGAGATTCCTCTTTATCCTAAAAATCCTTAAAAAGCCCACATCCCTCTGATTTGATGTGAGGCCCAGACAATGTCCCTGGAGCCTAATGGGTTATTTTTATTGACCTCTATAGAGACTTCATAGAGCTTAATAGAGATCTCTGAAAAGGTGAGTTATCATCCAGGAAGTAGGTGTGGGATTCAGATAAGGGAGCCAGTGGGTCTTGGGACAGGCCATCACTTTTCTGGCTGCTAATATATTCCCCAATCTCTCCCATCCTAGGTGTTCTAGCTGGGACAGATGGTTCTGCCTACCCTCCCAAACTCGAAGACTGGCCAAGTGTGAATAGAACCACCTTTCCTGCTGCCGGGCACGGTGTCAATGCACTTGACAAATCAGCAGCAGAAGCAGACATTAAATACCCCCAGGTAACAGTCCAGCCCCTTGGGAATTCAGTTGCAGGAAGGGCTGCACAGGGCTGTGTCTTTGGCCAGGAGGGGGGGGTGGGGTGGGGGTGGGCAAAGGAAAAAGAAGAAGCAAAGCAGGGATTATCCTGCAAGATCTGTATCATATAAGGAAAACTATGTTTCTGAAATAGCAGTAAACAGATACTGAGCCAAGATCCCGGAAAACAAAATAAATTGCGATAAAAAATTTTTCCCCACAAGATTATCTTAATCTAGTTCTCCCTTTAAAGCGAACTCATATTAGGGACTGGCAGGCTGATGGCCCCAGGCTGAAGTGGAGGGAATGGAACCCTACTTGATTTCTGTCCTTACACCAAGAACAAGCACAGCAGCATTGTCCCTCAAGGGCTGCTGGCTGCTTTCAAAAAGCAATGGGTGAAGGCCCCAACAAAGACTAATTTCACCTACTTTGAATTGACATTATATGTACTTAATGTGATTATAGCAATGATTACCCCTAATATCAGATTAAAAACACTGTAAATTAGTCTGGCAACCACTGAGGCCTCTGCTTTGTAAGCCAAAGGGGGAAATGACACAGGCACAATCCTAGAGCAGCTTCTGGTTATTGTTATCGCTCTATTTAGCTTTATAATTTCATGAAACGTACTCTTTTTTGGGATAATAATCTATATATTTCCTTGCATCAGCTTCCGTGATTATTCAAACTGAGATCATGAACTGCATGAACTGAGATCAAGAATTACTAGCGCATGTTTTGCTGTGCAGGTTTTTCACATTCCTCTTCAATTTAATTTCATTCTCTAGATCCTTATTTGGAAGTGAAGTGAACTTGAAAAGATAATTTAATTTAGTTCCCCATTCATGTAATTAGAATCAGAGCAGGAATGGCAAATCCATGCTGGAGTATGACCTCTCTTCCTAAAACTCCCCATTTTTCCACATGCATTTTTTTCCCCTTTGCAGCCCCCTCCTGGGCTCTCGGCTGTGAGCCCTTTCCTGTCCCCTTGTGCATATCCATCATCAAACCAACCTGGCGTTTATGGAGGGCCAGGAGGAAGCTACCTAAGTCCATCTCATCACCACTGGCAGACCCAAGGTAATCCCTTGGCTCATCATCACGGGCCTGGAGTAGCTGTTCATGGTACAGAACTGGCTTCCACTGTGGCTTTCAAACATCTCTCCAGAGAAGGTAGGCGAAGATGAAAGGGAGGCACAGCTTTCTTCGGCAGTGGCAAAAAAGGGGTTAAAAAGACTTCATGCACATTATGTTCTACTGTACGTTCATGTCCCCTGTATTTCCTATGCTTATCATTCATTTTGGTGGTTCTGGATTTCTAGTTGAGCTATTCCTTTCTTAGAATGGGCCTGGTCAGTCTTTGTCAACTACTTCCAAAATGTGGCTTTTATGTATGTTATAAAGTATAATTCAGCAACTTTCTAAAAGAGATACTGCATTGGTCTACACAAAGTATTATTCATTGGAGACCAATCAGATAATCAGTTAGCAAACACCGAGTAAAGGATGGCAGGTAAGGGTCTTTTTTTTTTTAAAGTGTATTTTGAAAATGTTCCATACTTTTAACTTCATTGAAACACGGCCTGCTTTCAGCAAAACAACCAACCTCTGTGATTGTCAATTAATGTTATCCTCACCAGAAAGAATTTCTTTCTGTTGAAAGTGCTATTCCTATTCAGTTATCAGAAGTTAAATAATTGGAGGTGCTTTCTGGCTGGGAAAAGAAATCCCATCCTACCTAAATATTTTCTTATCCCTTGCACAGAGCTACTTCTCTTTTTCTTTCTTTTAAAAAACAGCTACACCTTTTATTTTCCTTACCGTTATTATGCAATAGTCACTAGCTGTGTGTGGTCCCTTTTAGGGTATTAGATTGAAGTGTCATTTAGGCTGCAAGATAATTGACACTGATTGATGGCACTGAAATGAGGTGTCCTGCACATGTGAAAGTAGTCTCTAAGACTTTGGAAACAGGAACATAAAAAGGAAGGTGGCGATATAAAAAAACATTGCTGCCTGAGCAAAGGTTGGGTTCTGTTCTATGGCTCTTGCCTTCCAGATAGTACTATAAAGCATTTGTAAGCTGAAGCTTGTCCCAGTCAAAATGAAGGTCAGTTCTCACACATCTCATCTATTAATGTTTCTATTACAGTAATTTGAACTGTGTGGTGCAAATCTAAGCATGCTTCTACAGAACAAAATCTGTAAATTATTTCTTACATTTTCTATGGCTAATACTCTTGACCTAAAGAATAAGGCAACTGTATTAATACATTAACACATTAATACATTATGAGCATATTTGGAAACAAAATACAATAAAATCATTCCTTTATATGTACAATTTCAAATTTATTTTGGACTTTTTAAGATATTTTAGAAAGTCAGAAAGACCTTTTAACTCAAAAGATACATACACATACACACACACATCCCTACCTGACTATAATTGTCAGTTGCTTATACAAAAGAAAAGCAGTCTAGCAAAAACTTCAGTCTTCTAGTCATTCCTATACATTAGTCCCTTATAATGTATTGAGTGAAGTAGCATCAGAGCATTTATTTCATGTTTATTTATGCAGTTCACAAAAGAAAAATAAATAGCTGCAGAATATACCACGTCTCTTCACAAATACAAGAATTAAATTGATTTAAAAATAATAATTGCAATATACAGAAGTTTATTGTTTTCATGGAATAAATCCACCATTAATCTTCACAAAGACATTTTCTAGAGCAATAAAAATATCAAGATTTTAGTCAGTCCTATTAAAGTCTCATTGCCAATAAACTAAGAGAACTGCTACCTTTTAAAAATATTTGAATTAAAATAAATAATACATTTATTTTAAAAATCTGAGCATATTAGATATTACTTTGTTGTTTTATGGATCTTTCCTTCCTGTACGCTTCTTTTCCTTCTCTTCCATGTTCATTGATTCAGATTTTCTTTTGCTGCATACTTATGAAGAAGTAAATCCCACTGAATGATGTATTTTCAAATAGTTCTGCTTTGAATTCTATGTTAGTTTTTCCTGACTAACATTTCTACCTCACTGGCCAGTTTGCGCACTCACTGAATTATAAAACTGCTTTTGATTTGACTGGAGGTTTCCCCCTATTCACAGGGAGATAATCTTCATTTGGAAGGAAGGTAGCATTTACTTGAGTATGTCACATATTTGTGAATTTTCAATTTCTCGATTTGTTTAGTTTGGAGGAGGAAAAAGCATAATTTATTAAAACTAACAATTTTACCTAAAATGTTAATACTGAAATGTTAGTGTCTTTGAAATGTTCATATCAAATTGAGCTTTTTTTTTTTTTAACAGCATGGTCCCTGTGGTTTTGGAAATTAATAGATATTAACTATTTTAAAGAAAACATGGTCCATTTTCCCTTTCTTGTTCTCCTGTAATATAATTTTTTAAAAATCAGCCTTATACAAATTATCCACGGTATCTGGGTGGATAGCTTTTGTGGATTTTTCCTGCTATAAGGATATCTTTTTCATTTTAAAGTGTCCTTCCTCACCTGTAGAAATCTAGTAGGTGCCACAAACTGTTTGGTATTTCCAGTAAGCCTTGCTTCTTTACTGCTGGTAAATGTTGAAGCAGGATAGGCTTAGGGGTGGGACACTGACCTGAAGGAAGTGCCAAGTTAAATGAGGTTGCTCTATGTTGACTTGAGTTTACTTATGCACACTGACTTTAGTAAGCAAAGGTTTTCACAAGCAGTGAAGACTCTTTGATTTTCCCTAAACGTCTCCCAGTTGTTTGGGGATTAGATAGGAAGATGAACTTCCATAAATTCAAAGTATGTTTCTTTTTAAGCTTCCAATTGGTATCATCTGTTCTAGATAAAACTCAGTGGAAAACATATTTATTTTGCTGGGCTTTACAATTTGCACAATCCACAAAACTTGGCAAGAGTACAAAACTGCTTGGAGGAAAGCTCTGATGCCAGGCTTGGAGGATACTGCTATGCCAGGCTGCTGTTTTATTTGAAAGGCTTCCACGACGCAGGCAATGTGTAAAAAATCAATGAAGTGCCATTTGTTTTTAAATGGAGCCAGCAGAAACAATTTAATAAATTAAGCCTAATATCAATTATGCCATCACACATGAGGAATACAGCAAAAATCTAACAAAGTGGTCTGCCACTTAATAAGTGGTCTGCCACTTCAGTCATGAGTTTTGGGCATAACATTTTCTTAGTCGGGACTTATCCTATAGGTCCTGGAAATTCTAAAGCAATATAAACATTGTGAAATCTATACATATAACACTGAAGATTCTTATTCAAAATTTTTGTGCTTCACTATAATTTTCCAGATTACCTCTGTTGGAATATACCTTTCAAGTACAGGTAGTCCTCAGTTTACAACAGATCATTTAGTGACCATTTGTAGTTACAACAGCACCAAAAAAGTGACTTATGGCTATTTTTCATGCTTAGGTCCATTGCAGCAACCCCATGGTCTTGTGATCAAAATTCAGACTCTTGACAACTGACTCGTATTTATGACGGTTGCAATGTCCTGGGCTCATGCAATTACCTTTTGTGACATTCTAGCGAGCAAAATCAATGGGGAAGCCAGATTCACTTAACAGTAGTGTTACTAACTTAACAATTGCAGTGGTTCACTTAACAACTGTGGCAAGAAAGGTCATAAAATGGGACAAAATTCACTTAACAAATGTCTTGCTTAACAAGAGGAATTTTGGGCTAAGTTGTGGTCATAAGTCAAGGACTACTTATAATGTCCAACTGTAAAGTCACAATATATTTAAATTAAAATCACTCACTCCTCCCTTTGTCCTATAAAGCTTAAAATGAAAGTAAATTCCCACCAATACAGAAACTGCACTTACTTGCATTAATGCAAGGAGAGCTGCTACTGAGATCTGTGCTGGTGTGAATACAGAATAACAGAGTTGGAAGGGACTTTGGAGGTCTTCCAGTCGTACCCTCTGCCCAATTTTTGTTCTACAATTAGCCTAAGGATGAATCAAGAGTGTTAAATCTGTTCCTACACTTTGGCCATCCCTTCTTGACTTGAAAGGTGCTCTCCTATACTGCTACCTGTTAAGTTGGCTAATTTAAATAGATGAGATATTCAAGACCAAAAAGCTTCTCTCTGCCCTATTATCTATAATCTTAGATTACAGATCCCAAGAACCCTCATACACTATAAAAGAGCTTTTAGTGCTAACTAATTTAGTTTATTCAAGAGTTGCAGAATGGCAAATGTCTAGATGTATACAGATCTCCTTCATTCAACAAATTAATGTCATGCTTCTCATACAGTTTTTGTAATTCTTGGATGTTGCAAAAAGTGCCCAATCCTTTAAGCATTCTAAAAGTTTCTAAAACCGTTTTTTTATACATATGTTGAGATCCATTTAAAGAATTGTGATATCCACACCTACCCCCTTACTTTTCATCTTATTCTGGGTGGCATCTCCTACTAGACTATATATATCTTCAGCCACCACATTTAAGACACTTGCCAAATTCTCCTCTGCTTATGCATTCAGGGCAAGGGTAAAATCTACTTACCTTCCTAATCTAATCTAATAATTGCTACCAACCTGCCTTCCATTGAGGACCTGCATACTTGTATACTGCACGAATCAAGAAGAGGGCCGTGAAAATATTTACAGATCCCTCACATCCTGGACATAAACTGTTTCAACTCCTACCCTCAAAACGACGCTATAGAGCACTGCACACCAGAACAACTAGACACAAGAACAGTTTTTTCCCGAAGGCCATCACTCTGCTAAACAAATAATTCCTTCAACACTGTCAGACTATTTACTAAATCTGCACTACTATTAATCTTCTCATCGTTCCCATCACCAATTTCCTTCCACTTATGACTGTAACTTTGTTGCTGGCAATCCTTATGATTTATATTGATATATTGACCATCAATTGTGTTGTAAATGTTGTACCTTGATGAAGGTATCTTTTCTTTTATGCACACTGAGAGCATATGCACCAAGACAAATTCCTTGTGTGTCCAATCACACTTGACCAATAAAAAATTCTATTCTATTCTATTCTATTCTATTCTATTCTATTCTATTCTATTCTATTCTATTCTATTCTATTCTATTCTATTCTATTCTAACCGGTTTGGAAGTGCACACACTTCGCTTGCACGTCACATGCGTGCACAGACCTTCTGTGCATGTGCAAAACCTTCTGTGCATGCGCAAAAGGTAAAAAACACATTACTTCCTGGTTAAAACCAGGAAGTAATGACACCCTGGGTGGGTGGACGGAGCTTTGCTCCGCCATCGCTACCGGATCGCCGAACTACTGGCCACGATCGCTACCAGACTGCGCGATCCGGTCCGATCTGGGGGCATTTCACCTGATTCAGGGCATTAGTCTTGGCGATGATGCTGTCTCATGATGTTTTTTTTTTAGGCGGCAGGGTCATGAGATGTCCCCATTGCTTGCCTGCTTACATGCCTATGAGTGCCATTTCAATGAAGTCCAATTACAATACCCTGCAGCCTCCATTTCACCTGGAACTCCACAATAGGACCAAATTGAGGACTTGTACCTTTCCTGGAAAGGCAACTTTCCTGTCAAAAAATCAGAACTTTTCACATAATATCTATTTTGGCCACATGAATCATCAATGACAGCAGGGGCCATATGTCTTTTTTGAAAGCACCAAATATCATCATCTCACAGAATGAATCTTCCTGAAGCAAAATGCAGTTGCCATGGCTGTAGTCCGAATTCAAAATCAATGTGATATATAAAGTCTGAAGGCAATCAGGACTCAGTTACTGATCAAAAGTGGTGGTTGATCACAGACTGTTCATTAATATACCTTAATAACACAGAAAGGAGACACTCAATTCTAGAAAACCTTAGAAAACTTTTGCATGACAAAAATCTGTATCCTCAGTTGTCAATAGTAATAGCAGACAGGACATTTTGCTTTTCTGGTGGGTTTTCCTAGGAGGTAAACTGCTTCCTAAAACTTTGCTAAGATTTGCCCATTTCAAATTGGGTTGATAATTCCCCAGTTAGAAATGCACCACCCCAAAACACAATGCTTGCTGCCAAAAATAACATCATTTATGGAGGAAAGATTCGACCACTGTGTAGCTAAACATTTCTGTATATTTAAGGGAACTGGGATTTTACAATCTGACTTTATGATTCATTCACAGGACCATCTTTCTAGTGTCTTTTGAAATCTAATATGCTTGATATTGCCTATCCATTCCTGAATTTTAGCCAGAAAAACCAAGGCTATCCACCCCATACTGATCAAATAAATGGTGACCTTTCTACAATTTAATGATGCATACAGCAATGTACAAGATTGAAGCTGCAAAAACCTGAAGCTCTTCTTCTATTTTCATCCCTTGCATTTCTGATATACCGGTGACATCTCCTTCTAATGTTGGGGGCAAAGGGCAGCTCTTTCAGTCTGAGTCTTCCAAATTCCCATAGTGCTACCAGGACTTCCTTTGGCTTCAACTTATTTAATCTCCTTATATGTCCTATCTGCTTACAATGTTCTATATAGACATGTTCTATCTGCAGTTATAATCTAAAATATCATCGGGTTATCAAATCAGTTTGATATATTGGTAGGCACATCAGCCCACTGTCACTACCAAAATTGGAAACAATTTAAGGAAATGAATAACTCAAACCACTCTACTGTCCATTTGGTAGCATCAAAGTAAGACCCAACTCTCGTGTTTCAGGAACTAACAAACTGCCTCAGAGTGTGTCTATAAATCTGTCTAAAGGGTCCTTTTCCTTTCTAATTTAAAGTCAAATTCAGCCACCAAGTGAACGCTATGAATAATTGAAAGCACTGTGCTCGGCTTCTATAAGAGGAAAATATCCAAGTAATATTTGGTATTGTGATTTAGTGTCTTGCAAATGGACCATTCCAGCATTGTCCTAATGCACCTAAAACCGTAGCTTAAAATGGTAAATAAAACAATAACTATCCAAGAATACTGCTTTCTCCTAATAAAACTCTAACCCCATTAACGTACACAATTAAACAAATTAATCTAAACTTCTTGTTCCCAATGCAGCAGAGACCTTAGTACAGGTTTCTGACTAATAAAGGCATATCCCAGTGTAAATGTCACTATCAGTAAACAATTATTACCTTGTAGGAGTATCTGTCCACTTTTATCTTCCCAGGTATTTGCACTCATTCATAGCTAAAAAATATCAGGGTCCAACATGATTAAGGGACTGAAGCTTAAACAAACGATTGAGGGAAGTACCGTAGGTATGGTTAGTGTAATAAAGAGACAGAGCAGGGCTGATATGAGCTGTGTTTTAGTACTTGAGGGGTTCTGACAGAGAACAGGGGGTTGACCTATTCTCCAAAGTACCTGAAGGCAGGACAAGAAGCAACAGATGGAAGATTACCAAAGGGTGATTCAACCTAGAACTAAGGAGAAATTTCCTGACAGTGAGAACAATTGATCAGTGGAATGGCCTATCTCCAGATATTGTGGGGACTCCATCACTGGAGGTTTTCAAGATTTGTCTGGAATGGTATAGGGCAGTGATGGCGAGCCTTTTTGGTATTGAGTGTTGAAAAGGTCATGCAAAAACATCACAGGTGCACACTTGTTGGGGCCACACTGTTCAGCTGGCTGATGTGTATGCACAGGCCGGCGTGCGAAGGGATCATGCTCCGGAAAAGCCAAACTTCCAGGTTCTGGCACGCATGTTTGCCCAACAATCAGCTTGCCGGCACACACGCACACACTGGTTTTCAGCACTGCCGCGCACAAAGACAGCTGATTGCTGTACGCACATGCGCACCAGAAATCCAGAGGCCACAGGCAAGGTTGCGTGTGCCAGGCGACATGGCTTTGTGTGCCACTTTGAGCAGCCATGGCATAGGTTCGCCATCACGGTTATAGGGTCTTCTGCTTGAGCAGGGGGTTGGATTAGAAGACTTTCAAGGCTATCCACCCCAGAGTCCCATTACAACTCTATTACTTTATGTTCTATGTCCTGCTTTAAATATCTCTCATGGCTATATTCCCCTTTTACCAGGGGTGAAATGCTACCGGTTCCCTCCAGTTCAGGTGAACCAGCAATGATAAAAACTACCGGTTTGAGTGAATTGGTAGTTTAAAACACTACGGGTTCAAGTGAACTGGTAGATAAAAAAAGTTACCGGTTCCTCTGAACTGGTATTTCCGATGATCAGCTGTGCAGCAAGGTTTAGCTTTGCAAGAAAGCAAGAAATCCTGCTTTGTAGCAAAGCTAAATTGTGCACCACAGCTGATCCCCCCCTCGCTTCTACTTACCTTCCCAAGCCTCCTTTTGGCGCATACTGTGCATGTGCACAGTGTATGCATTTGGTGCGCAGTGTGCATGCAGTGTGCGTTTGGCGCGCTATGCGGCCAGTGAACTGGTAGCAAACCCGTTTAGAATTGACCATTGCCTTTTACCCTGGTAGAATGAAACACATAGGAAAAACTGTCCTCTACTGTACGTCCTTGGGCACTGCTGCCACTCTGGTCAAATCAAATCATTTCTTCCTTGGAAAATTAGTGTTGAGATTCTAAATAAATTCAAAAGTAGAGTTGGTCTAACTTTTCTTGTGTTGACAATTGTGTTAAGTCTTGCCTTGATTTGTTTTTCTTCCTTTCTATCAATTGAGTACTTACATTTCCTCTAATCCATATACAAGTAGCTTTTAAAGGTGTGACCTAGCTGAGAATTAAATAGCCGGTTTATTCATAAAGGAAGTCTTAGATACACATATGACATTGATAAAACTGCTTGTTTAAACTCTTGATATAATTCAGTCAGAGATGAGAATGAGTATTCAGGAGCTTGAGCAAAAAGGGCACTTTTTATTCAAGCTTAATTCTACACAGTTCTTTTTTCCAGCTCATCTTTTTCCATTTTTGTCTTGCCTTCCATATAAGAAAAAAAAATCTTGAAAGGAAAGACCATGCAGGAAAATGTGATTTCTAACAAGCCCTTTAATTATTTAATAGAGTAACGAGAATTAGTCAGCCTAGTTTTAAATCAGTTTTATCATTGTATGTCATTATAGCATTTGGGAAGATAATAAAGCCATATTGACTGGTTTATATGATCTCATGTAATACATTTGCACGAAAGAGATATATATATATATATATATATGTCTTTGGTTATTCGGGTTTTCTCCCGCGTAAAATTGGAAGTGTCTTGGCGATGTTTCGACGAAGTCTCATTCATCATCTTCAGGCTTCAGCTTCGTGCTTCTGGGAGCAATGTGTGATTGCAGCTGTTTCTTCCTTTTTAACTGCTACTGGGGGTTTGAACTGATTGGGTGGGAGCTTGGATGGGGGTATTTTTGTGCTCTGATTGGCTGGGGGTGTGTCCTGTTTGGGTGGGGGCTTGGTTGTGCTGAGCACAAAAAAACCCCCATCCAATCAGAGCACAGCCAAGCTCCCACCCAATCAGTTCAAACCTCCACTAGCAGTTAAAAAGGAAGAAACAGCTGCAATCACACATTGCTCCCAGAAGCACGAAGCTGAAGCCTGAAGATGACGAATGAGATTTCGTCGAAACGTCGCCAAGACACTTCCAATTTTACGCGGGAGAAAACCCGAATAACCAAAGACCTACATACAAACACCCGCGAAAACCTTAGAAATATATATATATATATATATGTATATCCCAATCTATTCTGTAGCCATGTATTTCTTAGTAGTTTCCCATCCAAATATTAACCAAATCCCACCTAGCTTAGTTGTTTCAGATCAGCAGTTTGACTAGGTGCTGCCATCTAGCTAGGATAAAATAAATAATTGTACAAGGATATGAGATTAGGAAGTTGGAGAATGAATGTGTGTGTGTGTATATATATATGTGTGTGTGTGTGTGTGTGTGTGTATGTCTTTGGTTATTCGGGTTTTCTCCTGCGTAAAATTGGAATTGTCTTGGCGACGTTTCGACGAAGTCTCATTCGTCATCTTCAGGCTTCAGCTTCTTTGTCGAAACGTCGCCAATACAATTCCAATTTTACGCGGGAGAAAATCCGAATAACCAAAGACCTACATACAAACACCAGCGAAAACCTCAGAAAACATATATATATGTTTCAGTGTGTGTGTGTGTGTGTGTGTGTGTGTGTGTATATATATGTTTCAGTGTGTGTGTGTGTGTGTGTGTGTGTATGTCTTTGGTTATTCGGGTTTTCTCCGTAAAATTGGAATTGTCTTGGCGACGTTGACAAAGTCTCATTCGTCATCTTCAGCTTCAGCATTGCTCCCAGAAGCACGAAGCTGAAGCCTGAAGATGACGAATGAGACTTCGTCGAAACGTCACCAAGACACTTCCAATTTTACGCGGGAGAAAACCCGAATAACCAAAGACATACATACATACATACATACATACATATATACACACACACACACACACACACACACACACACACACACACATTTCAGTTAATTGCAAAGTTCTGTCAGGAAAGTGGGAAGTAAGCTTGATGGACTGGGTTGTCTTTCCCTCATAGAAAGTGCATGTCTCAATCTTCCAATAGATGAAGTCAGCATAAGCCAAGCCATCCTTCAGTTCTCAAGTCTTATGACAATATTACACGAGAAGCAGAATACTCGTTCTGGGAGAGAACTGTGAAACAAGTTCCCTGACCTTGGTCTTTTCTGACAGATATATGGGGCCAGGCTGAAACTTTTAGTGAGCTATTGGAAAAAACAGTATTTAAACACTAAGTATGCACTCGTTACACGCCTGCTTTTAATGTAGGAAATGAGTAAAAGAAGTTATAGTAACGACTCACTTGAAACAAGCTCACAGAATTAGCAGATCTCATTTCAAAGTAAATAATTTTAGGATGAATGCTGGAGGATTTGAAAATGAAACCCAGAAGCATAATGCATCTTTAGTGCTTCTCAGTTTTACAAATATCTAGGAAATAATATTCCTTGGGTAACAGATATTAAAGTCATTGAGGGACAGCTAAATGGTACCTCAAAGAAGTTCTGATTCTGTTCTTCACGTCTTGACTTCTTCCACCCTTTTTCTGACATTACTTCTAACCTATAAGGCATAATCCAAATATTTTATTAAATATACATTAATAAACATTTTACAACATAATGAAAACTTCAGTTCAGTCCAGGAGTAATAAAATCTTAATAAACCCACTTCTGAAGGGATAAGAATAAACTCAGCCCAAAGACTCATTGCCGGTAAATGGAACTAGAATTATTTCAGGTGAATCAAAGATGTAAAGATGTAAAATTGAAGAAATATTTTGATGGAACAGATCTCACAGCTCTGAAAGTGAAGTTAATATGTATTCTGAAATACTCTGTGGGACACAAAGGACAAACATTAGCTTTTTTTCAAATGAGGGAAGAGCCTTCTTCCATGGGAGTTTGGATCCCAGCCCCAAATTTCCTAAATTTCCCATATTTATCATACATATTCTGATGGTTCTGGGTTCCTAGCTAAGCAATTATTTTCTTTGAACATGCATACTCAGTCTTGGTCAACTGCTTCCAAGTAGTGGCTTGCATGTGTGAATAAACTATCTGAGCAAATACTCTAAAAGAGATACTGTATCAGTTTACACAAAGGATTACTCATTCCATGGGTTATCAAGGGCTGAGAAAAGGATGGCAGGTGAAACACTTTTAAAATTGTGCTAGTGTCCCTTGAACTGCCCCAGAGTTTTATTTTCACTGAGACTTTCAAAAGAGCAAACTCGGTCATACATAATGAAGAGTAGTATCTTTTTAACAAGAGATATTTAATTATTTTTACTATGACTGCTGCTTTATCTAAAGGTGGAGTAGAAATAAAGTTCAAGATTATTTCCTCAGTGGACCAACTGCATGTTTATAATGGTTTCAGGTAGAGACATTCTAATCTGCTTGTAATAACTTGTAACGTATTTAATTGAAAATATATTTATTAAATCCATTGAAATCAACGGAAGAAATAACTTGCTTAATTTTTTTTTTAACCGGGGGCATAATCTGAGCTGGTAAACCTGCTTTGCCATTTCAGACTAGCTATGGTACATTTTTCCAAATAAAGCATTTTTAACAAAAAGAAAACAACAACAAAGAAAAACAGCCGGCGGGGAGAGAAAAACTAGCACAGCAGAAGGAAAACTAGGCGGTGAGCTATAGTTTCAAAGTGCAGGGACTTGTCTCGTATGAAAGGGAGCAATCTGCACAGACACCGGTTCTTCCCCTCCATGAGTACTAGACTTATGCCACGAGTAACCCCAACAGGCTTTGGGACCTTGATTTTTTTCCCCACGAGAACCCCCCGCCCCCGGCGAGTGTCCGAGCCCGGTTCGGTAGAGGCTGATTGGCGCCTGGCAAGGAAGCGCGGGATCAACCCACGTGCCTTCATCTCTCTCTTTGCTCCTTCTTGCAGCTGGGGAGAGAAAACAACAAGCCGCCGGTTCCGGGAGCAAACCTCCAACAGACGTCCTCTCCAGCATCCACGGACTCTCTGTTCCTGCCTCCTCGTCCTAGGAAGAGAAAGGCGGGAAATAGCGTCGGAGGCGGGAAGATTTCGGAGGAGAGTCTCCTTTCTCCCAGAGGCCAGGTTTAAATCGGGAAAGGAGGACCTGCAGCCTATCCAGAGGCGCGCCGATGGGGCGGGCTCCATTGTCTGCCCGCGTTTTCTCACGGCGCCTTCTCGCCCAAACAAACGCGGAGGAACGGGCCCTGCGCGTTGCCTTCTCTGCGCAGGCGGGGGAAGCGCAAAAAAACCCCCCAACGCGTCGGTTTACCTCTCGCCGTGGAGAAATGGAGGAAGGACATATTTTTTTTGATTTACGCAGCCGAGAGTGACCGAAGGAGACCCCGCGCGGTTCAAGAGGTTTTGATGCTGGGGTGTGATGGACGAACTCGTTTAGATGGCGGACGGTGTTTTTTTTGTCTAAGCAAAAGATAGAACAAGGCAAAAGACCGATTTTAAGCCACAACCTTCCCATTGAGCGGTTCTTTGGCCCTGTAATGTACTTCGGGTCTAGAAAGAGGGTGGTTGGATGTATAGTTGTTGCTGGGACTTCGCTGACAGCAAAGTGTATTTTGCGTTTCAAGACACATTACCACTGAAACACTTTCTTGTCTTAGCTACCAAAATAAAAATAAAAGTATTTTTTTTAAAGAAGAGCCAGCTAGGTATTTTCATTCTAGGAGTCTTTCTCTTAAATGAAAAGAGTTACTATCCCATCTCGTTGCACTCTTCCTATTTTAAAAAGGCCTTCAAGATTAAATTCTCCAAAACTGAATGAAGGTTTGACAGTTGGTCAATATGCCGGTAGTTTTTGAACAATTATTCAAATTCCTTCTAATTTAATTGTGAAAAGTTTTAGAACTGACATATAAAAAGTTTCAGTAATTGGCTATATATCATGTTAAACAAACCAATTAACCTGAGCTGGCAAATGAAAAGAAGGACATTGCTCAAACTATTAGCATAGCCTTTCCCTTCTCTTCATATTTCCAAAATGTTTTCCTTGAACAGGTTTCACAAGACTTCTGCCACTCTGCTAAAGTCCTGTTTTGCCAGCATAGACATGCTGCTAACTCCTAATGCAAAATGGCAACTCAGTAACAATCTTTCCTGATTTTATATTTTTGTAACAAACCAATAAAATATGAATAACAATCTTCCTTGTGTTGTGTGTGTGTACTGGGGGATGATGTCTCCTTGAGTGTTGCCACTAAATGTCTTTCTACAGCCAAATCCTAACCATGTTTACTCAGCACCGCAGTAAACTCAGATGACTTCAGTAGATTTTCAAATAGCTGGAACACACTCAAATATTTTAAATCTGCCAGAACTTCAAATTTTATGACTCAGAATTTGAAGCACAGCATTTGAATATGAAATGTACCATTTTATTTCAAAAACAGTTTAGCATTATTGACAAACTTGATTTACATGGATAGCCATCAATTACAACATTCCATAACTTGTTATATATTACCCAAAACAACTGTGTTAATTAACTAACACTATTAGATATTAAATATAGGTACATATTTAAATATATATTTAAATAAATGGAATATAACTATCATTTTAAAAACTGCTTAAATATCAGATGTAAATATATGCTGATCTTCACAGGTAAAAACTGTAAAGTCAAACTTATTTCTCCCCCATTTTATACCGATATGAGAGAAGAGCCAGACACCTTGGTTTCAATTTTTTGTATATTCCCAAATTTCACTGAATCAGAGTTAGTCACTGTCATCTTTCCGCCAAACTTATTTTAGAAGGAAGTTGTAAATTTGAGTCAGGCCTCTGTATATAAGAAAATGTGTATAATCTGAAATTTTTCAGGGGTGCAATGGAATACATCTGTAATAAATAGAGATTTTATTTATTAGTAAGAAATGAGTATCATCCAGTGAGTGAGCCCATAGAAATTCTGAAAGAATAACAACCTAATAACATAACAACCTCAGAATTTAGAAGTTAAATTTGTTCCAATTCTAGAACCATGATGCTTTGGTTCAGTAAGTATTCTCACAATTCTTGATGGCTTGATGAGTTCTTTAATATATTTGGAGATATTTTTCATATTCAGGGCCAGTAAACATTTTGTGATGTATTATTTTCTTATGACTACATCTGGATTTGCAACCAAGGAACCAGTCTGTTAATTAAAATTAACTTCCATGTATGGTTTCACGAAGATGCAATTTGAGACCTGTAGAAACAATTGTATATATGCACACATGCATTCTAACTACTTTTCTTTCTTACTACTTATACATTTAATTATTGAATTTTAGAAAAAAGACTTGAGATTTTCAATCAAACATTTGAAAGGCAGAATATTCCTGTTGAGTGCTGAATATACTCATGCCTTCTTTTAAGTCATTCTCTTCCCTTAACCCCTGTAACAGGCAAGCCAAAACCTGGAATGATGTGAGCACCCGCAACCAATTCTTTCTGTGAGAGATTTCTGGCAGGTGGGGTCAGTTTTGATTTAGAGCTTTTTTTTCTATTTTTAAACTTTTTCAAATCTTGGCGTTTTTCTGAACATGCTGATACCTCCCCTGGCTACTCAGTTGTTCTGTTTACACTGTCTTCATAACTCAGTTCCTAAGTTTAGTGTCTGAATGTATGTAGTAGCTTACTAGTCGCTGAGCTTATTTTTAAAACTATGAGAATTCCTTTTAGTGTTGTAATGTTAGTATAGCTTTCCATACAAATTGTATATAATTTTATTAATTCTGGATCCCTGAAGGAGGGTGGAAAAGGAGTGGAATTACATGGGCATAGATTTGAGTGTATTTATGATAGCTCATCATAGATTTCACGAGAACCAGAGTCTGGTACAGTATATTAACTAAAAACTATTTTTACTCCATTTTAACATCCATTGCTAATGACAAGATAGTTCAGACACAAAATAACTGAATATTTAGAATATTAGTTAAGAGAAACATTTTTCCATTCCCAATAGTGTTGTAAAATTCTTTCATCAGTGTAAAATTTTATCAGTTACCCTAAATTGGCTGCCTTTCCATAGATTGTCAAGCCTTTGTGAAACTTTCTTGTTCCCTTGTGGCTAGAAGGTCCTTGGGGATTCCAGATTAGTCCATATAAACTGATACAAACAAATGTTTTTAATATTTTTAACAGTAAATGTATGCAAGGAGTAACAGCAACACAATACAAATAATAAATAGAGAAAAAAACATTGGTACATTTTTTCAATATCTGACTTGTTTGTTGAATTACCCTCTGTGTGTGTGTGTGTGTGTGTGTGTGTGTGTGTGTGTGTGTGTATATATATGTTTTCTGAGGTTTTCGCGGGTGTTTGTATGTAGGTCTTTGGTTATTCGGGTTTTCTCCCACGTAAAATTGGAAGTGTCTTGGCGACGTTTCGACGAAGTCTCATTTGTCATCTTCAGGCTAGGTGTTTACAGCTTCGTGCTTCTGGGAGCAAGAAGCAAGAAGCAGAAGCACGAAGCTGTAAACACCTAGCCTGAAGATGACGAATGAGACTTCGTCGAAACGTCGCCAAGACACTTCCAATTTTACACACACACACACACATATATATATATATATATATATATATATATATATATATATATATATATATATATATATATATATATATATATATATATATATATATATATATATATATATATATATATATATATATATATAGGTCTTTGGTTATTCGGGTTTTCTCCACGTAAAATTGGAAGTGTCTTGGCGGCTCGAAGTCTCATTTGTCATCTTCAGGCTAGGTGTTTACAGCTTCGTGCTTCTGGGAGCAAGAAGCAAGAAGCAGAAGCAAGCTGTAAACACCTAGCCTGAAGATGACGAATGAGACTTCGTCAAACGCCGCCAAGACACTTCCAATTTTACACACACACACACACACACACACACATATATATATATATATATATATATATATATATATATATATATGCTGCATTTTGTTTGAAATGATTGGTTATGGTGATTGTTCTGTGATTTCCAGCTACCAACACCATCTTCTACCTAAAGTCAATTGGACTGAGAAAATGAAGAAAGTATATGCATAATAGATGCAAGATAGTAAAGAAATACAATATTAAAATGTCAGATAAAAATATCTTTTATTTGAGCTAGATATTTTCAGTAGTCAAGTGCAATGCTAATGGATACCATGTGAATTTGAATAGAATTTTGCTATGTAAGTGCTTTATGTGTGAGCCAACCTAGAGGCAATATAATTTCCACAGTCATATTAATTTCATAATTTTGGATATATTTCTCTGTACGTTTTTGAAAGGGAGCTGATTTAACTGTCTATGACAGTGGTAGTCAACCTGGTTCCTATCGCCCACTAGTGGGCGTTCCAGCTTTCATGGTGGGCGGTAGGCGTTTTGTCCAATACTGAAGCACTTTCCTTTTTTTAAATTTAATTGACTTTAAAAAAAATTTTTCATAGCATTATTTAAAAACATTTTCATTAGGTTTTCATAAAATTTCCCATGACAATTTAAATTTCTGAAAATATATTATTTGTATCACCCACGCATAAGTTTAGTTCACGTTATGTAAGTGAAACTAAAGGGTGCTATAGTGCGACCGCAAACAAAAGAGCCTCATCCCAGAATAGCTTGCGCATCTCTCCCCACACCATCCAGCTGTAACAGACAAGCAGAGCTGGTAGCTTCCATCACTTACAAAGAGCTTTTGACTATGGAAAAAGGGGAATTACAGTTGAAATCTAGGGAGAAATTGAGGGATGAAGGAAGAAATTATACATGGTTCCAGTATGGACAATTGCAATCTAGATGGAAAATAGATCAGAAAATTGGTATAAGGCAAAGTGATGATAATCTGGTAAAACAAATAAAAGATCAAGGTCAACAGCATATAAAGAGATTATATAATGTATTGGTTGAAATTGATTCAGAAATGGAGTTGGTTAAAGATTGTATGGTAAAATGGGCACAAAATTTTCAACAACCTATAATGTTAGAAACATGGGAAAAAATTTGGGTGAGGAATGTTAAATTCACGCAAGCACAAAATTTAAGAGAAAATTTTATAAAATGTTTTATAGATGGCATTTAGATCCTAAAAAACTGTCATGTATGTATCCAAATGTGAAAGCAAAATGTTGGAGATGTGATTGTGAGGATGCTACCTATTATCATATATGGTGGACTTGCAAAAAAGTTAAAGCCTTTTGGATTAAAAATATGGTGGATTATGCAGAACATTTTGAAAAGAAGATCAAGTTTGTTCCACAGTTCTTTTTATTAGGAATAATCTCAGATTGCACTGTTATAGAGACAAAACTGATTCTGAATTTAATAACTGCTGCAAGATTATTGATTGCACAATATTGGAAGAAAGAAGACTTACCTACAATTGGAGAATGGATTAGTAAAGTATCAAATTTAGCAGAAATGGCAAAAATTTCTGCCTACTTGAAAGACTGTACACAAGAAAAATATATATTGGAATGGAGGAAGTGGATTGATTATATTCAAAATAAGTATCAGATTAAAAAATATCAATTAGTTTTTGAGTGAAGTTAGGAATTATTATGTATTAGTTTAAGAAAGAAGGGAATTGATAGTGTGATGGTGTGAAATGGAATATGTTTTATGTTATATTTTAGATTATGTTTGTTAGTTACAATACCCTGTATTCTGTTCTGGGAAGTCTCGGGGAAGGAGGCGGGGAAGGGGAAGACTATAAATTGATTGGTTGCCATTGTACAGGAATAATGGTAGAATTAAACAAGTTGGAATGGTGTAATGTCGGGACTGCTCGGCAAACACTCCCGAAGGAAAGGGTAAGGAAAGAGGAGTAAAGAAGGAAGAAAGTAGGTAGGTAGGTGGGTAGGGAGGAAAGAAGGAGGAGAAGAAAGGATAGGAGGAGGAGAAGAAGAAGATAGAGGGTTAGAAAGGATGGTAGTGAGAAGTGGGAAGAGGAGGAAGTAGGAAAGCGAGGAGAAGGTGGTGGGGAAGTTTAAGAAGGATGAGAAGGGAAGAAAGGATTAAAGGGGGGAGTGGCAGTCGAGCAGCCCTGACTGAGTATAATTTGAGTATAGGACTGATTGTTGGATAAGTGATTGTATTGTACACTGGTCAAATTGTGGGAATTATTATGGAAAAATAAAAAATTTTTGCAAAAAAAAAAAAAAAAAAAAGAAGTTAGGGCAAAGGGTAAGATTAGATATACAACATAAATAAGGGAAAGACAACAAAAATGAGAGAGAAAAGGAATAAATATATTAATGTAAACATACAAAATGTGTTGGAAGAGAACTAAAAGTTGTATAAATCTGAAACCTGGCCAATATTCTGTTCAGAAAAAATGTATTGTATGTTTGTGTGTGTGTTAAAAAAAATAAAAAACTTTTTACAAAAAAAAAAAAAAAAAAAAAAGCAGAGCTGGTAGCTGGCGCCCCCCCCACAAACCAAATCCACAATGCACAAGAGGCATGCGCAGACGACCATAGATGGCGCATTACTGTGGAACCGGTGGGCGGTTAGAAAATTTTACTACTAACAGAGATACAAAAGTGGGTGGTAGGTATAAAAAGGTTGACTACCCCTGGTCTATGATGTGGAATGTGCTATAATTCTTTTCTGATATATTCTGAACTGTTAGATTTCTTCCTAAGTAATATATATACAAACATCTTGAGTGCATATTAAAATGATGGTTGATATAAGAACCTAGTAAGGGTTGCTATACAGTAGTTGCAGAAACAATAGTAGCCACAAGTATATCCTAACTTTCCCTAATTTAGTAGCTTCTAGATGTGTTTGATTTTTATTTCCATAATTCTCAACTAACATTTCTTTGAAATGGAAGCCTCAAGACATCTGGAAGGCACCAGCTTGAGGCAGAATAAGTCTTATGTGAAGATAAGAGTGCTTTTTCTACTTAACGGGACCAAAAGAACAGAAACATGGAGAAGTAACAGCAAATCTGCATATATTCTTCGCATGTTCAGTTGAAATTGCAAGAAGTTATTACAAGTTAATAGAAGGCTGAACTTCTTCCTATTCCATGATGTCTACTACAACACTTGGATTTTGTAAACAACAACCTATCAGAGGACTTAGGCAATATTGGTGTGTCTGCAATATATACACTGTGTTTATGTTTCTTATGGAAAGATCATAGAATGTAACTGTAATAAGCATTACATAAAACGGTAATTTAAAAGACTGCAGGAGTAACACACTACTCCTTTTGTCTACTTAGAAAGCAATAGCAACACAGAGCACTAAAGCAAGATCAAATACAGGAAAAGATGAAAATTATAACTGGGGAAAAAAACTGCATTAAGAACAGTAATTGTTAGGGCAGAAGAATTTGAAGGCAGTTTGAACCACAATATTTGTTTATTTAAAAAATGTCTGTAGTGAGTTTCTCTAGATATCTAGGCAGAAAACAACTTTGGAGAACTTCTCTAGTTTTAAAGGAAAAATTTTCAAAACTTGAAGAGATGAGTAATATGACTATCATGCACAGAATGAGGATGAAACACAGACACTAAGAATGTTGTGTGTTGTCACAGCTTGATAACATGTGAGCTATTTATACACAACTTTCTCGATTGTTTTTGACTGAATGCTGATGTGCCATCAAGCCAGTGTTCATATAACCAGAACTTCTCCAGGATAATCTGTTCCTATCCTGTTCCTTCTGTTCTTCCAATAATGTACTCATCACTGCTGGAACTGAGACCATCCACGTTGCTGCTGGATATGCTCTTCTTCTCTTTCCTTCTATCTTCCAAGCATTACAGATTTCTCAAGAGAGCTAGGTTTTATCAAAATGTGCCTAAAATAAGATAATACGAGTCTAGTCGTTTAGGCTTCAAATGACAATCCTGAATTCATTTTTCCTATGATCCATTTGCTTATTTCCTTGGCTATCTATTGGAGTCTTTGACAGCAGCATTCATTCAAAAATCCAAATACTTTTCCTATTCTACTGGTTGAAAGCACAGCTTTTGTTTCGAAAAACAGTTTGTAGTGCCTGCAAAATCCTGATCTTTATAGGTACAGATATATCACAGCACCAGAACATCTTTTCCAAGGCTTTGATTGTTACCAACTCCTATTTTGTGGCCTATTTCTTGATCATTGATTCCTTTATTGTTGATAGCTGATTCCACAAAGGTATCCACCTTTAATATATTCATTGTTAGTTTTAAGGCTAGTTGCTGCATCTATTGTCCTTAGTATGATCGTTTTTATATTTAATCATAGCTCCATTTTTTCACTGTGCCCCTTGATTTTTATTATTAGAACTTCCAGAACATTTCCATTTCCAGCTATCACAGTTGTTTTATCAGCATAACACAGGTTACTGATGTTTTTTGTCCAATTCTATAAATACAATAACCTTCTCCCAATCCACCCCTTATATATATTTTTCACATAGGCTGGTTGTGTGAATGTCTGTCTGTGTGCCTGCACACATGCATCTGGCTCCTTTAATGGCTTCGAACCAGTCAGTTTCACAATGTTCCACTGGATTGTGGTTTTTTTGTCCCATGTATAGATTTCTCATGAGGACAATGATACGTTCTGGGATTCCCATTTTCTTAAGGACATTTCACAGCTTGACATGGCTGAGACACAATAAGTCATCCAGGTTGGTTTCTTCTTTTTCTTATTTTTTGGTAGTCTCTTTTCATATTCATCCTTAACAGCTTCTTTCATTTCATTCCACAGTTCCTCTAGTTCTCTTGCAATAAAGTTCAGGACTTCAAAATGATTCCTTGAAAATGGTGAGTATATGCTGAAGATCATACTATGGGAATTAGTTGGCCTCTTCTGCTTTAGTGTGACGTGGAACATGCATGCGAGCATGTTTGTGATGTGTCCCAGAATCAGCCCTTGGCCATATCTTTGCTGTTATAACTGAACTCTCCACCTCTTTGTATCAATAATATAGTCAGTTTGATTTTGGTGTGCTCCATCTGTTAATGACCATATGCATAGGCATCGTTTTGTTTGAAGAATGTGTTAGCAATAAAGAAATTATTGGATTGGCAGAAACTGATAAGTCATCCTGCTTTATTTTTGTGCCTTTCCCCAATGGGAATTGAACTCACATGCCTCATTTTTGAAAGTTATGTTAGTGTAGCTTCGCATTTAAACAACCTTAACTTAAAATGCTAACATTAAGATTGACTATGCCTTGTATAAATGTTAGCGGTTAGATACATAAATAGTGACTTATAGGCCTAACCTAGATGTCACAGAGCTTCCAATTATGCATGTCTTTGATCCTTTTCTCTCCTTATAAATCTTCTTCCAGCTAATAGGCAGGATTCTACACACCTAGGAGGAAATCCATCAACTATTGATAGTATATCTGAAGTAAAGTAAAGACATCCTCAAGCTGAGCTTGACTTCCGGTGACTGTAGGAATGTAGTTTTCTTGACAGGATTACGGTAGTGGTTTGTAATGCCTTTTTCTGGGATAATTCTTTAATTTTCCACTTCAGTTAATGTCCCTGGGATTCCCAGAGGGCATCTCCTCTAAATACTAATCAGGGCAATTCTGTTTAGCTTTCAAGATGTGCCAAGAACTGCTTGCCTCTGCCACTTGCTAGGTGAATATGAGAGGGGGAGAAAAGAGCAAGATCTCCTGTCTGAAAGTCTGATGTATCTACATGGTAATACTGGCTGGGACATAATTAAAGAAGCTAGGTGATAGAAGAGCTACCAACTCAGACCAAAAAAAACAAAAACCCTAACAGTAAACAGACCAATCAAGGAACAACCAAGACCACACCCATCACTTTAAATACTCACAAGTATTTAAAATGTGAACAAACTCCACTTCCCTACTGGTGCTGATGAAGTTGCCTAGTTTGCTAAAGAAACATCTGCAAGTAAACAACCAAGCTTAGAGAGCATCAAGGACCCCACAAGAAATATAATTAAAAAAAATTCTTAAAGAAAAATGCTGTAAACAATAACATGCCTACCACATTAGTCATAATCCATTTTTACCACCTATGGGAAAAAATTGTAGTTATAGTTATAACTTATGGCCTGTAGACAATACATAATTTCTACTTAAAGAAGAATTTAAGAGCCATAGTGGCACAGTGGTTAGAACACAATATTGCAAGCGAACTCTGCTCGCTATCAAGAGTTCAATCCTAACTGGCTCAAGATGGACTCAGCCTTCCATCCTTCTGAGGTTGGTAAAATGAAGACTCAAATTGTTGGGGGCCATATGCTGACTCTGTAAACTTTATATTTTATTAATTACAAACATTTGTAAACATTGTAAAAGAGAGTGCTGTAAAGCCCTATGGAGCAGTATATAAGTCTCAGTGCTATTACTAAGTATTAACTTATTGATCCCTTTTTAAAGCTAAGATACACGAAAAATACTTTTTGTAAAGTGATAATGACACAGGTACACACACACACAGAGTAGCTGTTATTATTGCATTTTATCATTGGGTTGTTATAATGACAGGCATCTAAATAAGAGTTACAATGATTATTGGAAGCTCACAGTTACTGTAGCAATGGATACAGAGTAATTTAAAGGAATTGTGAGTACTGCAGTTTTATCTTCAAAACTAACAGGTATCTTTTATTTTTTATGATATCAGCCAATCTGGAATAGGTGCCTTGCAATGTCTCAACAGAAGCTGAGAGAGGACCTGGGAGGCAGAAAGGATTGAGAACACATGTCCAGCTGCTCACAATCCTGAAATTTCCTGCTAGAGCATGCTTAACAATTCAAGTATGGGTCAAGTGACAGCTCTGAAGTTCATTATTCTAATATAACTGTAAAAAGCAAAGAAGATGACCTTGACAAAAACTGTTACCAAAGCAAAAGGAAGTGAAAACATTTTTTAAGCCAGAGAAACTAGATAACATTCAGAGGCAGCTCAGGCAGATGCCGCTTGCGAGTATAAGCCTTGAGTATACTTACTTGAATGTAAGAAGGAAGTACAGCCAAATTAGACTTGCAAGTTTCTGTTACTTTAGCCAATCTTAATGGGCATAGTTTTAGCCTTCATAGCTTCCGGTGAGGATTCTTCTAGACATCCCTGAAGGAGTGGGGATGGCATTGCAGCAGAGATTGGCATTCAGACAGTGAATTCAAGCTGGTATAGTTTCCTCTGAGAAAAAGGAGAACATTTGCAGGACAGCTGCTCTTCATGAGTAGACTGCAGGAACTGAGGGTTTTGTGATTGGCTCATGAGTTGAGCTGCTAGGAGTTGAGGGATTTCTATTAAGCTCATAGCCATAATGCAGCCTATATGAACATAATATCCTCACAAGTCTCATTTCTTAAACACTTTCAGATGTAACTGATTTACAGCTAAAAAGAGATTATCTGAGTGGCAGGATAAGAAAATTGCCTAGTTGGGTTATTATACTCTTGGCCTCCCTCTGAGGATTTCTAGTAATGCTTCTCAGTCAGGTATGTTCAGCAGCAAGCAACTGATATATTTGGTTCACTGGTATATTTCTTTCTCTGAAGTGTACACATTTCTTGCAGCTTTCTTTCAGAGGTGAATTACCAGAGTGATTTTTACATACACACTTGCGTGTGTATTACACACACCAAAGGGAAGGTGATAAATCTATTGAGAAAATAATTACTGTCCCTATCTGGAATAATGCATACTGTTAACTCAAGTTAAAACATAACACAAGATTGCTCAAAATACAAGTGCTTTGAGCAATCTTATTATTTGCCATGATAATGAAAATCCATGAAGAACATTTGAATGTTGGGGAAAAGCAAAACAAATACAACAGATAAGGCAGAAAATAAAATATAGGAATGCCTAGCATCCTGAAAAAGTACATGAATTTGTAAATGTTGACTGAGTACCTAACAGCTCTTCTTTAAAAAAAAAAAGACTTGTTTCAGACTGTTCTCATGTCACAAGTTTTGTTTTCTGGGAAGCCTTATTAAAATGTTTCATTTACAAGAGGATAGGTTCAGGTTTCTCACACTGATTTTTAAAAGTTCAATTTGAAATGGGGATGGTAGGTTAAGAATACAGCTTGTCTTTGGAGATCTTATCTGTAAAAAGAGACTGAAAAGATGACCACTTGATCCAGATGGATGGCAAGAAAGACAAGAAGGAAAAGGCATTATATCATCTGACTACCTGCCTGTCGTCTGACTAACCTTGTTACCTGTGGAGAATAGCTTTCATTTGGAGTGGGAGAGACTATTTGGCCAAGATTATTAATTAATTAATTAATTAGTCACCTCAATTCCTGGATTGCATTAATTTACTGGGCCTTAAAAGAATTAGTGCTTTGATCCAATACAATTAATATTTGCAAAGTTGGCACCACCCAAAGAGCAACTTTTCCATCATTTTTGGTGCTCTGAGATCCTCCCACCTTTATTTTTTTTGTGTGTAGAAGTGCCTCTTGGAGAGAAGAGGTAAGAAAAATCTGGACAATTGCTTTGTTAAGTGACATTTCTAGACAACAGGGGGGTGTAGAAACTGGTCTGGGAGTGAAGACTGAAGTAACCACTGGGAATAGGAAATATGGTAGAAGAATGGAATTTAAAGGAATTTGATCCAGTGGTTGGATCCCCTGTTTTTTAGATAGCAGAACTAACCAAGAAAACAAAGGTGACTGAGATAGTGGACTTTATCCTGAAAATCCTGGTGTTTTTTTTTTTAAATGCCATATCCATTGTGGGCAAAATGTTGCTTATGAAAGTGAAACACAGAGATCTGGTTGGCAGAAGAGGGAGGAAATTCATCCTTAGCTTCTGTGAGGGAAGATGAGTGGCGGCTGTGATCTCTTAGAACTCGTTTCATCCCAGTGTTGCACTTTGGATGTCATGCATGTACAGATAGTCCTCACTTATTGACCACAATAGGGGCCAGCAGTTCCATCATTAAATGGTGCAGTTGTTAAGTGTGATGTTACAATGTCAATTCCATCAGTTTCAACTGTAGTCATTCAGTTCCTTGATGGTGGGCTTCTTTGGCACTGGGATGATGGTAGATGATGATTGCTTTGTTAAGTGATATTTCTAGACAACAGGGGGGTGTAGAAACTGGTCTGGGAGTGAAGACTGAAGTAACCACTGGGAATAGGAAATATGGTAGAAGAATGGAATTTAAAGGAATTTAAAGGAATTTGATCCAGTGGTTGGATTCCCTGTTTTTTAGATAGCAGAACTAACCAAGAAAACAAAGGTGACTGAGATAGTGGACTTTATCCTGAAAATCCTGGTGTTGTTTTTTTTAAATGCCATATCCATTGTGGGCAAAATGTTGCTTATGAAAGTGAAACACAGAGATCTGGTTGGCAGAAGAGGGAGGAAATTCATCCTTAGCTTCTGTGAGGGAAGATGAGTGGCGGCTGTGATCTCTTAGAACTCGTTTCATCCCAGTGTTGCACTTTGGATGTCATGCATGTACAGATAGTCCTCACTTATTGACCACAATAGGGGCCAGCAGTTCCATCATTAAATGGTGCAGGTGGTAAGTGATATTTCTAGACAACAGGGGTGTAGAAACTGGTCTGGGAGTGAAGACTGAAGTAACCACTGGGAATAGGAAATATGGTAGAAGAATGGAATTTAAAGGAATTTGATCCAGTGGTTGGATTCCCTGTTTTTTAGATAGCAGAACTAACCAAGAAAACAAAGGTGACTGAGATAGTGGACTTTATCCTGAAAATCCTGGTGTTTTTTTTTTTAAATGCCATATCCATTGTGGGCAAAATGTTGCTTATGAAAGTGAAACACAGAGATCTGGTTGGCAGAAGAGGGAGGAAATTCATCCTTAGCTTCTGTGAGGGAAGATGAGTGGCTGTGATCTCTTAGAACTCGTTTCATCCCAGTGTTGCACTTTGGATGTCATGCATGTACAGATAGTCCTCACTTATTGACCACAATAGGGGCCAGCAGTTCCATCATTAAATGGTGCAGTTGTTAAGTGTGATGTTACAATGTCAATTCCATCAGTTTCAACTGTAGTCATTCAGTTCCTTGATGGTGGGCTTCTTTGGCACTGGGATGATGGTAGATGATGATTGCTTTGTTAAGTGATATTTCTAGACAACAGGGGGGTGTAGAAACTGGTCTGGGAGTGAAGACTGAAGTAACCACTGGGAATAGGAAATATGGTAGAAGAATGGAATTTAAAGGAATTTAAAGGAATTTGATCCAGTGGTTGGATTCCCTGTTTTTTAGATAGCAGAACTAACCAAGAAAACAAAGGTGACTGAGATAGTGGACTTTATCCTGAAAATCCTGGTGTTTTTTTTTTTAAATGCCATATCCATTGTGGGCAAAATGTTGCTTATGAAAGTGAAACACAGAGATCTGGTTGGCAGAAGAGGGAGGAAATTCATCCTTAGCTTCTGTGAGGGAAGATGAGTGGCAGCTGTGATCTCTTAGAACTCTTGTTTTATTGATTACATGCCCAGTGTTGCACTTTGGATGTCATGCATGTACAGATAGTCCTCACTTATTGACCACAATAGGGGCCAGCAGTTCCATCATTAAATGGTGCAGTTGTTAAGTGTGATGTTACAATGTCAATTCCATCAGTTTCAACTGTAGTCATTTAGTAGATCACCACAGGTCATTTATGCATGACATGATGTGATCATGACTTGTGATTTTCTGCCTCTATTAATACTAATAAAAGTCTCTATTGACTTTACTTGTTGGAAGCTGGCTGTGAAGGTCACAAATGGCAATCATTCTGCAACTGTTGTAAATATGCACAAATTGCCAACTGAGTACATTGTGATCAACTGACTGTGGGGATGTTGTGATGGCTGCGATTTTGAGGATCAGCTGTAAATTTAATTTAATAATGAAGTAATGATGGATAAATGAGGACTACCTATATGGGGATATTTGTGTGCCTAATAATCTTCTTTTTCCAAAAATATCTGGGATAATCACGCTGCATGGTGTTGGATTATCTCATCTTGTGGATTTCAGTATTGAGTTTTTATGGTTAGGTCAGAGTTTCATGTCCTCCGTGTTGACCATGAATCTGTCTCAGCCAGTTTCTGGCCTCACGCATACAGCAGGACACGCATTGGATTTGGTTTTCTATTTCAATGAAGCTGGTGATCTGCAAGACACTATTGTCCCAGTATAAACCGCTATAGTTGTAGAATAGTATTAATATGGTTCAACTGAGGCACCTAATGGACCTGGATGGTTTCCTGAAGTGTTTGGAGAATTTCCAGTGCTAAGTGTTGGTGACAATGGTGATGCTTTGGCTGATATGTGGACTATATAGCTGGCTGAGGCAATTGGCACAATTTATCCTAAGGAAATTTTTCTCTATCTGGAAATTGCTGTGGGTACAACTAGGCTGTCAGCAAAGACAAGACCAGTGGTGGTTGCTACCAGTTCTCCCCGATTTGGGAGAACCGGTCTGCCCACTCACCTGGACGTCATCAAATACGCTCTGTGCATGCGCAGAAGAAGTGGTGTGCGCATGAGCGAAGCAAGTGCGCACAAGCAAACCAGTAGCAAAGGTAAGTGAAACCCACCACTGGACAAGACATGGGAACATATGATGCCATGACTGAAAGACTCCACTTGTTGCCAATTGCTTATGAGACACAGTTTAATGGGTCAGTATTGACCTGTAAATCTCTTAATAGCTTAGGGCTTGACTATTTAAGGGACTCCCTCTCCCATTACAAAACTGTCTGGTACTTAAGGCTGACAGGAGACACCCTTATGAAGATGCCCCCACTGTCAGGGGTTCATCTTTCTCCTTCATTGTTCCCAGGCTTTGGAATGCCCTCCCTTGGGAGTTCCATCTGAGTTTATAGGAACCTTGTAAAGAGACATCTCCTTTGCCAGGGTCTTAATTATTACAGGATGGTAGCCTTTATTTTATTGCTAATTTTAATTTGTAGTTTTGAAGTTTTTGCGTTTAAATTTTGTTAGTTACTTGAAGTGCTTGCCAGGGCAGAAAGTTGGCATGTAAATAAAACTAATAAATGCATGATGTATATGTGTGCGTGTGTAGACGATGGCAGCAGGCAGAGCACAGCTTGTCATTTGCTCTGTAGTGAAGATCATTTTGATCATGGAATCTTTTGTTTTTTAGCAAATGGTATATTTAACCAGACAACAGCAATTTCTAAATGATAAACTATTGCCAAATAAATTAAGCAGTAGTAAACTACTGCAAAAACAAAACAAAACACAAAGTCAAAATACTTAGGTATGATAGAAAGAAAATCCTAAACAAGATTATAATAAACTGAAAAAGCAATGGTGGAGAGCAGCAGTATAATTGGGGAGGAAGCACTTAAAACACTTCCCCATTTCAAACACCATTGATTCGTGTTTATCAAACTGTGTAACTTTAAGGTGTCTTCAATTCCCAGAATTCTGCAACTGTTGTAAATATGCACAAATTGCCAACTGAGTACATTGTGATCAACTGACTGTGGGGATGTTGTGATGGCTGCGATTTTGAGGATCAGCTGTAAATTTAATTTAATAATGAAGTAATGATGGATAAATGAGGACTACCTATATGGGGATATTTGTGCGCCTAATAATCTTCTTTTTCCAAAAATATCTGGGATAATCACGCTGCATGGTGTTGGATTATCTCATCTTGTGGATTTCAGTATTGAGTTTTTATGGTTAGGTCAGAGTTTCATGTCCTCCGTGTTGACCATGAATCTGTCTCAGCCAGTTTCTGGCCTCACGCATACAGCAGGACACGCATTGGATTTGGTTTTCTATTTCAATGAAGCTGGTGATCTGCAAGACACTATTGTCCCAGTATAAACCGCTATAGTTGTAGAATAGTATTAATATGGTTCAACTGAGGCACCTAATGGACCTGGATGGTTTCCTGAAGTGTTTGGAGAATTTCCAATGCTAAGTGTTGGTGACAATGGTGATGCTTTGGCTGATATGTGGACTATATAGCTGGCTGAGGCAATTGGCACAATTTATCCTAAGGAAATTTTTCTCTATCTGGAAATTGCTGTGGGTACAACTAGGCTGTCAGCAAAGACAAGACCAGTGGTGGTTGCTACCAGTTCTCCCCGATTTGGGAGAACCGGTCTGCCCACTCACCTGGACGTCATCAAATACGCTCTGTGCATGCGCAGAAGAAGTGGTGTGCGCATGAGCGAAGCAAGTGCGCACAAGCAAACCAGTAGCAAAGGTAAGTGAAACCCACCACTGGACAAGACATGGGAACATATGATGCCATGACTGAAAGACTCCACTTGTTGCCAATTGCTTATGAGACACAGTTTAATGGGTCAGTATTGACCTGTAAATCTCTTAATAGCTTAGGGCTTGACTATTTAAGGGACTCCTCTCCCATTACAAAACTGTCTGGTACTTAAGGCTGACAGGAGACACCCTTATGAAGATGCCCCCACTGTCAGGGGTTCATCTTTCTCCTTCATTGTTCCCAGGCTTTGGAATGCCCTCCCTTGGGAGTTCCATCTGAGTTTATAGGAACCTTGTAAAGAGACATCTCCTTTGCCAGGGTCTTAATTATTACAGGATGGTAGCCTTTATTTTATTGCTAATTTTAATTTGTAGTTTTGAAGTTTTTGCGTTTAAATTTTGTTAGTTACTTGAAGTGCTTGCCAGGGCAGAAAGTTGGCATGTAAATGAAACTAATAAATGCATGATGTATATGTGTGCGTGTGTAGACGATGGCAGCAGGCAGAGCACAGCTTGTCATTTGCTCTGTAGTGAAGATCATTTTGATCATGGAATCTTTTGTTTTTTAGCAAATGGTATATTTAACCAGACAACAGCAATTTCTAAATGATAAACTATTGCCAAATAAATTAAGCAGTAGTAAACTACTGCAAAAACAAAACAAAACACAAAGTCAAAATACTTAGGTATGATAGAAAGAAAATCCTAAACAAGATTATAATAAACTGAAAAAGCAATGGTGGAGAGCAGCAGTATAATTGGGGAGGAAGCACTTAAAACACTTCCCCATTTCAAACACCATTGATTCGTGTTTATCAAACTGTGTAACTTTAAGGTGTCTTCAATTCCCAGAATTCTGAATATTTTAAAACATGTTTTAAATGCATGTGTCTCCTCCTAAGGGAGGTGAAGAAGAGCATGAGGACAGAGGATTGGGAAACCAAGGGGGAGAAAAAAGGTTAAGCAACTTTCCTGCTTCTCCACTTTCGATTGTCTCCTCTGGAAGATTCATCACACACATATTTGCTGTTTCCATGTGTTAGAATGAATTGCCTTCCAAATAATTTTATTAAAAATATTATTTGTATCTTTGTTAAATGCTAATATTTACAAAAGCACCCTTTCTTTTCTGCAACAATAAGTGCTGTTTTATAGCACAGGTTTTCACAAACTCTTAAAACACCATCAGTTTTATCATATATTTTTCACTTTTTCCGCCTAGCAAAACTAACTCTATAGAAGAGGCTAATCTAAGAAAATGAAAGAAAAAGAATGGCTACCTTCATTTTATATAAGGAGTGTACTCAAATGAAATAGGCCCCTTATGAAATATATTTTCCTTCCTTTAACGGAAGGAAGACATAAGGAAAAACCTACTGCATCTGTATGCCTATAGAATAGATTCTCATTCTGGAAGTAAAGTCAATTTACCTGGTCCTATAGCATAGAACACCCCCCCCCTCAATTTTTTAGGACGAGGATTGTTTCTGGAGGTTTTTTCTTAGTGCCAAATATTCAGAGATATTTCCCACAGCAAGTCATATAATTTACCCAGTTAATTTTATAAAATAAAATACTCATAAAATACACATTGCTATAAGAAATGAATATTGATAAACAACAAGCTTATCAATAGACAAGCTGGTTATGTAGACATGCATGGTTTACGCATTTGTTCCCATAACTTAGGCATTTTATCATTATAGTATGATTTATCCTGAATATGTTAACTATGGGAAGGGGAAAGGGACTCTAGAGGGCACTGAATCCCCATGTGCTAATTACTTAAAATCTCATTTTAAAACGTTTTTGCTTCTGATATATCAAACATTTATTCAGCATCATAAAGGTAGTGAGGTTTAGAAGGAAGGGAAAGCAATGACACAGAAATAGTCCAATTTTTTTAAAAAAGAGCTAAACTGCATTTGAAATTAAACTGTTTTGTTCAAATTAGATTTTATAGTATACCTTTTCTGGCATAGTTCACAGATTTATAAGTGATCAATGATGCTTCTGAAGCTGATAAATTAATCCTTATGCAAAATTATTTTTAGTAACTTGATTATACAATTGTTATATTTCTGTTAGAGAAATATGTAGATTTGTATTAATTTATTCTCAAATTTTTAATAGCATACACTTCAGAAAATGTTTTGAGATATCACTGAGTGTTAAAATAGTCAAATGTGGCACTTTCATTTTGAATACCAGTTAAGCTGTTATATTTGTTTTGAAAAAAAATTGAGACCAGCCATATTACTAGATATGGAAAGCTGAGGAAAAAATCTTGGCTCAGGTCCTCTATTAATGTAAAACGTCTCTCCAAGAAAACATTTTATCCTTATTAATGTGACACTTAAAATATACATTGCTCTTTGTAGAATGTGTATGATTTGCAGATGTTAACTCAGCATTTGCACATGCAGGAGAACACACACACACACACACACACACACACACACACACACACACACACACTCCTTCTTATATAGCTTATTATAATCTGGACCCACTTTAGCTTTGCAAACTGATTCTCAACACTAATTATCTAGAAGCACTGTTTCTGATATGTAGCTACAATACTTCAGGCCTAAAAAATTAAGCTACATTCCAAGTAGGATAGTCGCCTTTCTATCTTCTACCTCTAGTGCTAAAAAGGCAGAAAAATTGTCATATTATTAAAAGAAATTTTCTGACAGTAGTATTAAAACTAAGCAAATCTCCATTTGTATGGATAGAATCTCACAATGTTTTTTTTCAAGTCAGTTCCTGTTCTACCTTCAAATGACAAGGTTGAGAAGGGATTACCTCATAATTTTACATAATGTATAATTCAGTGCAACAGGGATGAAGTATGGAACACTTTTGTTCAGGATTCCATGGCACCCCTCGCTACCATTTCCCTGTTGTTTTCCCTCCCATAGTCTGTGAGCCATGCTCACTAATGAACATATTCACTCCCTATTGGGCTGGGATTTTTTCTCCTTCAGTTTTGATTGGAAAGAATCAATTTGCATTCAGCTACAGCATTAAAACATTTTATCTCCCTTGATCCTTATAGGCAATTTTTACCTAAATGTCCCCAAAGACATTTAAAAATAGTTCTTGTATTGAAGAAATGTATTGAAAATGTATTTTGTATTTTCAATACAAAAATGTATTGAAGAAAAAAAAGTTTTATCTTTGTACTTCTTTCTTAATAGTTTGTTTCCTTTGTTAATTCATTTTTTCCCATTGTATTATTAAAGCATTACAATTAGCAACAGTTAAATAAATGTTTGCAAAATGAATCTTAATAGGATTATTATTTTGGAGTTTCTTTTTGACACCCCCCCATTATTAGCTTACACAACTTTATTGGTATCTTCTTTAATGTATGAGTAATTTCACTTTGATTTCAGTCCCATACGAATGAAATGGAGGAAATATTTACTATGCTGGTAAACAATTGCATTGAACATTAATATACAATTATTTATATCAGCAAAATGTTCTGTTTCCAAGCAACCAAAACTCTGTGGCCAAACAGTTACTTCTTCAAAGTATATTAAAGCTAAGATGTTGCTAAGTAGTTAATTTTTTTGAGACACAGTCATATGTTCCATGATTGTATAGCATTTATAGATATATATAGATAAATAGATAGATTGTGCCTTTGAGTCATTGTTGACTCTTGGCAACTGCCTGGATGAGTCCCTACTTGGCATGATTTTTAGAAGTGGGTTACCCTTGCCTTCTTCCTAGGACTGAGGGAGAGTGACTAGCCCAACATCACCCAGCTGGCTTCATGCCTAATGTGGGAGTAAAACTTGTGGTCTCCTGGTTTCCAGCCTAGAGCTTAATAACCACACCAAACTGGCTCTCACTGTATAGCATCTGCACTTGTCACATTATAGTTACACAAAATTATTAGAGGTTAGTTATATTTCTCAAATATATTTCTCAGTAAACATACTGAATATAGAAATTAAACTGTTTTGTTCAAATTAGATTTTATAGTATACCTTTTCTGGCATAGTTCACAGATTTATAAGTGATCAATGATGCTTCTGAAGCTGATAAATTAATCCTTATGCAAAATTATTTTAGTAACTTGATTATACAATTGTTATATTTCTGTTAGAGAAATATGTAGATTTGTATTAATTTATTCTCAAATTTTTAATAGCATACACTTCAGAAAATGTTTTGAGATATCACTGAGTGTTAAAATAGTCAAATGTGGCACTTTCATTTTGAATACCAGTTAAGCTGTTATATTTGTTTTGAAAAAAAATTGAGACCAGCCATATTACTAGATATGGAAAGCTGAGGAAAAAATCTTGGCTCAGGTCCTCTATTAATGTAAAACGTCTCTCCAAGAAAACATTTTATCCTTATTAATGTGACACTTAAAATATACATTGCTCTTTGTAGAATGTGTATGATTTGCAGATGTTAACTCAGCATTTGCACATGCAGGAGAACACACACACACACACACACACACACAATCCTTCTTATATAGCTTATTATAATCTGGACCCACTTTAGCTTTGCAAACTGATTCTCAACACTAATTATCTAGAAGCACTGTTTCTGATATGTAGCTACAATACTTCAGGCCTAAAAAATTAAGCTACATTCCAAGTAGGATAGTCGCCTTTCTATCTTCTACCTCTAGTGCTAAAAAGGCAGAAAAGTTGTCATATTATTAAAAGAAATTTTCTGACAGTAGTATTAAAACTAAGCAAATCTCCATTTGTATGGATAGAATCTCACAATGTTTTTTTTCAAGTCAGTTCCTGTTCTACCTTCAAATGACAAGGTTGAGAAGGGATTACCTCATAATTTTACATAATGTATAATTCAGTGCAACAGGGATGAAGTATGGAACACTTTTGTTCAGGATTCCATGGCACCCCTCGCTCCCATTTCCCTGTTGTTTTCCCTCCCATAGCCTGTGAGCCATGCCCACTAATGAACATATTCACTCCCTATTGGGCTGGGATTTTTTTTCCTTCAGTTTTGGTTGGAAAGAATCAATTTGCATTCAGCTACAGCATTAAAACATTTTATCTCCCTTGATCCTTATAGGCAATTTTTACCTAAATGTCCCCAAAGACATTTAAAAATAGTTCTTGTATTGAAGAAATGTATTGAAAATGTATTTTGTATTTTCAATACAAAAATGTATTGAAGAAAAAAAAGTTTTATCTTTGTACTTCTTTCTTAATAGTTTGTTTCCTTTGTTAATTCATTTTTTCCCATTGTATTATTAAAGCATTACAATTAGCAACAGTTAAATAAATGTTTGCAAAATGAATCTTAATAGGATTATTATTTTGGAGTTTCTTTTTGACACCCCCCATTATTAGCTTACACAACTTTATTGGTATCTTCTTTAATGTATGAGTAATTTCACTTTGATTTCAGTCCCATACGAATGAAATGGAGGAAATATTTACTATGCTGGTAAACAATTGCATTGAACATTAATATACAATTATTTATATCAGCAAAATGTTCTGTTTCCAAGCAACCAAAACTCTGTGGCCAAACAGTTACTTCTTCAAAGTATATTAAAGCTAAGATGTTTTTGAGACACAGTCATATGTTCCATGATTGTATAGCATTTATAGATATATATAGATAAATAGATAGATTGTGCCTTTGAGTCATTGTTGACTCTTGGCAACTGCCTGGATGAGTCCCTACTTGGCATGATTTTTAGAAGTGGGTTACCCTTGCCTTCTTCCTAGGACTGAGGGAGAGTGACTAGCCCAACATCACCCAGCTGGCTTCATGCCTAATGTGGGAGTAAAACTTGTGGTCTCCTGGTTTCCAGCCTAGAGCTTAATAACCACACCAAACTGGCTCTCACTGTGTAGCATCTGCACTTGTCACATTATAGTTACACAAAATTATTAGAGGTTAGTTATATTTCTCAAATATATTTCTCAGTAAACATACTGAATATAGAAATTTTACTTTTCCTTCACTATTGAGCAATTATAGACTTTTGGTCCTCTTCATATTTTTAGATTGCTAAGGTACATGTCCAATAATCTAGTTAATATTCTGAGCCCCCCCATGATAATGTGTAATACTTCATTTATTTTAAACTATAATGTACACAATCCCTTACAGTGAAAAATGTGGAAAAATATGTGTTCCTCTCCCCCTCACCCCCAATACATCCCATTGGGTTCAGTAAGAGTATTTATAAAAATTAAACAGTCAAGAACCCTAACCTTGATAAAAATAATTGAAGAAATGTGAATCATGACAAAGCAAACTCTTATTCAATATGTTTTCTAAGTCTGCAGTGCAAAGAACAGATGTATGGCAACTTTGATAAAGAAAGAAGAGGTTTTATAGAAATAAACCATATTTACATGCCATTCAAAAGGCAATAAAAAAGCTAAGAAGGAAACAAAAAGACTAGAATACATCCTCTCCAACAGCCAACACCCAGATAAGTAGGGGTTAAGTCCAGACGAACAATCATGCAGAAAACAATATCCTACTCTAAGAACTACTGAGGGGAAACCATACCCCAACCAAAACTGGCAGGACAAGTTAATCTATATAAACAAGGAGCAAACTCCACACTCACTCACACTGATATTACTTAGCTGGGTAATGAAAAGTCTGCAAGCAAACAATTAAGCTCAGAGAGCACAAAGGACTCCACAAAGAAAGAAGATTCTGACAATATGGAACGTCACATTTCAGTCCTCCAAGAATATGATTAAAATAGAGTTTGCTGCTTCTTCTACCTGAGGAGAATACAGTACACACACACACCAGTGCACACATACATGCAGCAAGAACATTGCACTCTCCTAAAAATATTGGGGATTTGAACTCTTTTTCCATGGAGTTAATGGAGTGAATAAATTATGAAAGGGGGAAAAGGAGGTAATTATAATTATTCTTTATACAGTTAAATTATTTTAATTGCAGCAATTACTGGGTAACCAAAACTGAGTTGCCCACCACTTATTGGCACTAATCTTTGCTAGCATCTGGCGACTGACTTTTTTGTACTATGGTCCAGATATTAGCTGCTTGGAGTCACTGAGAGTGAGCTGGGCAGCCATATACATTTTCATAAATAAATTGTAATTTCATAAATAATTTATATTTAAAATTAAATAAATAAATAAATAAATATAGTAACTCACTCTATACCCAACAATATCTCTGCAAGTATAAAAATGGAATGGGAAAATCCTGCTGTTCAGGCATTCTAATACCAAACCTTGCACAACAGCCAACCAACCAGCAGAAGAATATAGAGTCTTCCATAGTGCAAGAAGTCTCCCAGTTCCTGTCTTAGAAGGAAATGCCCTTAAAAAACTTTCTTTTATCTACCTACTAACATTGGGGAAAGAGGACTGGAGATGGATGGAGGAGCTGAGATGGTATTCTTTGGGCAAAGAAAAGGAAAGTAGTTCAACCTATAAGCACCTTCAGAACTTCTGCTCCTGGGCCTACTATACATGTCCATGGCTGCAAAAATCTATAGAACCACTAGATGGCAGAAAAGAGAAGCAGGAAACCCTGCCTGAAATAAGGTGATCCTATTTGCTTAGGAGTTTAGCAATTGCAACTCAAGAAAGTCAGTTTGTGAACGGCCTTTGTTTATGTACTGGGAGATGATACCCTCCCTCCCTCTCTCAAATAAAATATTGAAAACAGTAGTTTGCAAGATAAAAAAAAAAAGAGGACAGAAAGGTGTACCAGATGTATTAAATTAAGGCTGAAACCCTACACGTTTACTTGAGAAAAGTAACTTGGGTAAGACTTATATCTGATGCACACATTTTGTGAAACTGTGGCTTATTTAATAGTGGTTTAATAAATAAATCACAACTTAGTTTTTAGAAAATGTCATGCGACGTCCTAGTTTACAAGCCCAGAGTAGCTACATTCTTATAAATCATTACACCTAGCAGAACAAGCCACTTAGCACAATGTGTAAGCCTAGTTTTACTTTTCAATAAATATGTGAGGGTGATGTTGCAGATCTCATCTCAAAAGTATAACTAAGATTGTAGTCTCAGGATATACTTTCCTAGGAAGATCTTTCATTCTATTAAGAAATGTGTTTTGTTTTTTTCCAGTTTGCCACTCCATTGCTGTAGCAGACCAATGAGATTTCTTCTGCAGTGTATGAGACTAGTTTTTGCAAAGATTTAGAGGAGTAAAATCAACAGATCCTTTTGTCTGTTTTCATAAACTCAGGTATACTTTCCAAAAATTACTTGGTTCCTTTTCACTATACATGGAAGAAATTAAAAAGAAAGTTTGGTTACCATGTTGATTCGAAAAGGGAAAGGGAGAAAAAAGTGCTCACTTTCAGGAATAACTTCAGGAAATACATTTTGTGTCTCTTGCCCTTAGCAAAAGACTCTTCTTTAACAGCCCACTTATTTATAGCTGAAGAAGCTTCTTGGATGAGAAGTGAAATGTCTTCAAAGAAAAACCAGAAAGTCCAGTTGCCTCTTGAAAAAGCACCTTTGGGACAACCATGACCTGGATGACTTGAGAATTATCAATATTCTACTACTTTTTTGTTTCTTTTTCAAACTTCCATTGCACGCCAACTCCCGGAAATGGTTATATAAAAAGCAGAGCATTGGTAGAAACCAAAGGACTGGTTTATACAGTTTAGTAGGTGAATATATTTGGGTGGTAGGCCTGTGCGTATTAGCTTGGTTGTGTATTGATGAAGTGCTTTATGCTACACAAGACACATGACCCTAAGTATTCTTTAGCTGGGATATTACTCTAACCTTTACACCTCTCTGGTTTTATTACATTAATGTGCTTTGTCTTTGACTGCCAAGAACTTACATGATCATACCTGATAGTCACCTATTATTCATGTCACATATGTTAAGCAGTTATTTGCAATAATTCTGTCACCACATGCCAACAGCAAGCTCATGCCACAGTTTATTAGAGCTCCTGATAGACATCAGTGCACTAGGCCCCTGAAACCTATCCAAAGTTTTCATGGGAAATGCTGCTAACAAATGTTGGTGAGCACATTGCGTTCCGTTATCTCCTTGGGAGTTAAATTACACCACTCACTCAATCGTTTTTGCTTGTTCAGACAATGAGGGTAGGTCAGGAACAGGTAAATAATCTCTTTAGCCTGCCTTCTCTGAAGTGACATTGGAATGAAGGGGAACATTTTAGAGAGATATCAGTTTCCAAAGTGGGAATCTACAAACAGGCACACACATTTGCAGCTTAGTAATTTTACCTTCTTCTCCTTTTGGGGAACAAAGCAAAGCAGGCCTGCTTGTCATGTTGTAAAGAGATGAAACAACTACTGTGCAGGTAAGCAAATTTTCTGACAGTGAGTTTGTTTATCTACCAGCATCGCAGTCTCCTTCAGATGAAGAGGTAATGATATCTAAAGGAAAGAGTGTTATGTTAGGATTCAGCATATTAGAATAAAATAATAATTTGGCAATGTTTTGATTTTCGGTTTGCATTTCTGTCCTTAAAGAATTGCTGGTCCTGATCCATAGATTCTTGTATGAAGAAAGAGGCTGGGCACATAGCAGTATATGTAAAACTTTCTTGCCAAACTATGCAATGGATCTCTCAGTCTATATGGTACTAATTATTATTAAAGGAAGGATTGAGATAGCCAGAGAACCATTTTCCATTTTGTAATGTTATTATTGAAAAAGTTATTAAATAGTCCAAGCTGATAGTCATTCATATTTATTTGATGCTCATATGACCATGGATCAAGCCTCCACATCTACAGCCCTTTTCTTTTAAATCTATACTCATTGTTTCACAGACAGCCAATCTCCAAAGAGTTCTTTGCTTTGGGTCTTCCGGTGTTAATATTCTGATCCATAAAATCAACCTTTACTGTTTTACTAAACAAAGGTTTCTTTGTCTTGCTAGACAAATATCAAAAGACAACTTTTGACTACTTCATGTAAGTTGTATGGCAAAGCACAACAGCAGAGAAAGTACACCCTCTCTGATAAAGTGGCTAAATGTTTATTTCTAGAGGGCCTGAAGCTTCAACTAATAGCATCTCTAACTTGCCTGGTTCCAAAACTATTATCTGATTCAACATATCCTGTCTTCTGAGCAGAAGAGAATTAAAGAGAGAGAGAGTGGAGAAATATATTCGAGGAGGAAGTGTGATCGTGTTTACTTTTCATATCCTTTGTTCAAACTTTTTAAAGTAAGTATGAAAAAATGTTATATGTTTAATTACAGTGATAAACATGTGATATGTTTAATTACAGAGACGAGAACTTGGTTTACACTTTCCTGAAGATGTTCACAAAAGAGCAAGTTATATGTAAAGTTACCAGACCTGGGCTGTAAAATTCCAAATCTGAGGACCCAGATTGTTGGGGGCAATAAAAGTTGACTTTGTATATAATATACAAATGGATGAAGACTATTGCTTAACGCAATGTAAGCCGCCCTGAGTCTTCGGAGAAGGGCGGGATATAAATTCAAATAAAAAAAAATAGCTACTAGATGGTGGCAAAGGCATGGAGAAAATTCTCACATGTTGCTGCCATTTAGAGGTTATCCAGTTTTTTGCAGCCCAGATTTGGTAGATGTACAACTACTTGGAGATTTAGATAAACAGCACCTGTATTGATTGGGAATGCTCTTTTAAAGAATATTATTTGTACATTTCCCATTAGAACATTTCAACATCACACAATTAGAGAGGTAGCCAGACGGTAACTACCTGCCATCTATAACAAAACAAGGAATGTATTTTATCCTTGAAGGTTCCCCCCCAACTCCACATGCCTGTTAGATTTTATAGAATTTAGAGGAACACATGCTAGAAGAGCCTGGTTTTGTTTACCAATTTAGCTACATTGATTTCATCAACTTGCTTTTTATCAGAAAGCAGTTTATCAGTTTCATATTACATGTGGAAAAAGGGCAAATGTGTTGTCATTTCCTGTCCAAAGCTAGATAAATAAGCACATATGGAGAGATGAAAGAAAAAACTAGAAAATACCAGTGGTTCTCAAATTTATTAAATAAATGCCATAAGGTTATAATAAAAACGTAAGGTCCCAAAGTAGATGATTGTAATACTGAAGCGGTTTAGGTACAGTCTAGCAAATGTATTACAACTACATCTCATGGAATACAATGGGATGGGAATTAATAGTGATCATGACTTCTCAGTGCTTTTCATTTTCTGCTTTAAAGGGAAAGATAGACTTGCTGCCAAGGCAGACATATTTTTATTTGAGAAACTTTTCAAGCTACCTAAATAGGGTAAAGGAAGGTGACAGGCATGCATGAAGAAAAAATCAGGAATCAGACTTCACAGTACCTGAGAAAGTAAGTAGAAATCAAGCACAAGGCATTCCTGGACTCCCATGGTATTGTGACCCAGGTTCCTGGACCCGGACTCCTGGACTCGGATGATTCAGAAAGTGAGGGAGAAGACCTGGCAAGCCCTGCTTCTCTTGAGCCCTTTCCCTCCCTGGCACCCACTCAAAGGGAGGAGGAGGGGCCGGCAAGACCTGATTCTCTGGAGCCTTCTTCTGATTTGGCAATGCCCCAAGAACAGTTTTGAAGTGATGCAAGACTGCGCAGGCGTGACCGGCGCGCGCAGCAGAAGCAGCGTTGGGATAACATTGATTATTGATCATCAATTGTGTTGTAAATGTTGTACCTTGATGAACGTATCTTTTTTTTTATGTACACTGAGAGCATATGCACCAAAACAAATTCCTTGTGTGTCCAATCACACTTGGCCAATAAAATTCTATTCTATAAAGCCAAGTCATAATTGTCATGCAGTGACATCTGCAGAGACTATAAATAGGAGGCGGGACTTCCTGGTTTTTTGTCTTGGACAAAGCAATGAATTTGTGTGGGCAAACTGTATCAATGGAGGGAAGAATATATTCGTGAGTAATTCTGGCCTTATCTATAATTTCCTCGTTATCTCCAGAAACTTGGCAGGCCCGTGGGTAGACGTGGCCAGGACATCTATTTATGTAAATAAAAGGAGAAAAGAAGGCCTCTGACTGACTCTTTGCTGGGAGTATTGGGGGGAGGGAAACAGAACACATGGTGTGTCCCAGAGACATCTCTGAGCAGACCCATAACAGATCATCCACCCTTACTTCCAAGATAATGTGTTGCCAAAAAAAAAAAGTTAAGGATCTCAGTACCCTTGAAATGGAATTGTATAGGTTTAAGGATGGAAAACCTACTTTCAGTCCCATACTCATATTTACAGTGCAAGATCATTTAGATTGTACTATGTGTAGCTACAACTAGGATCCAGTACATTTACTATGCTGTAATTTTGATTTTGAACCCTGATTGCTCTTTAGAAGGCCAGATCCTGAAGATGAAACTGAAATACTTTGGCCACCTAATGAGAAGGAAGGACTCACTGGAGAAGAGCCTAATGCTGGGAAAGATTGAGGGCAAAAGAAGAACGGGACGACAGAGAACGAGGTGGCTAGACTCCAGAGGATGGTAGAGGACAGGAAGGCCTGGAGGAACGTTGTCCATGGGGTCGCGATGGGTCGGACACGACTTTGCAACTAACAACAACAAAATTTTGATACTGTATTGAATCTGTTCAATAAACATCTGATGTCACATGAATAGTCTAAGATCCCTGGGAGGGGAACACAGATGTTGCTCCAGGTCATAATCCAATTAACTCTCCGTTAGTTGATCATGCTGAGAACTAGGATCCTTGTAATTTCAAGGCCTGTATTTTTCATTGCTGAAGACTGTCATAAGTTGCCCACCAATGTGCTATGCAGTCAATAAATAAAATTAAGGTCAAGATTAGATAACAGCAAAGATGTCCTCAGGGAAGGTCAAGGAGAGGCAAATGATTCAAGTTATTGCAAGATTGTATTGCATAACACAGCATGGGCTCCAGGAGACACTTCTATAACAGCTTGCTTATGGAACTTTTAAAATACGTAAGTACTGCTTGGGGGCTCTAACTGAGGCAGGACTAATTGGCTGCTGCTGAATTCCAACCTAGATTCTAAATTGTCATTCCATTGAGGGGGCTGGAGCCAAAAGGTTTATATTCTTATCAGCGTGTTTAAAATTACATGAATTTTTATTTTCTGAGTTAATTTTTTTGACAGGTATGAAAAATCAAAATTTGCTTCAGAACTTCACTCAAAATGAACCTCACTACAAAATGAAAGCATTTGCAGGAATATTTTCCAATTGCATCTTGCTACTTTTCTTGATGGCAACTTCTTCCTGCTAATCTAGTCCAAACATGCTGCAGAGATGCAAACTGCTTCTTGTCATTAGTTTAGAATGACATTCATTCATTCATTCATTCTTCATTCATTCATTCATTATTTATTTATTTATGAGCTGCTGATTCAGTTCTACAGAGGAATTATTGAGTCTGTCATTTGCACCTCTATAACTGTCTGGTTCGGTTCTGCAACCCAACAAGACAGACACAGACTTCAGAGGGTAATTAGAACTGCAGAAAAAACAATTGCTACCAACCTGCCTTCCATTGAGGACCTGTATACTGCACGAATCAAGAAGAGGGCCATGAAAATATTTACAGATCCCTCACATCCTGGACATAAACTGTTTCAACTCCTACCCTCAAAATGACGCTATAGAGCACTGCACACCAGAACAACTAGACACAAGAACAGTTTTTCCCCGAAGGCCATCACTCTGCTAAATAAATGATTCCCTCAACACTGTCAAACTATTTATTAAATCTGCACTACTATTAATCTTCTCCTCGTTCCCATCACCCATCTCCTTCCAATTATGACTGTATGACTGTAACTTTGTTGCTGGTATCCTTACAATTTATATTGATACTGATTGTTTCCTGATTGCTTATTTGTACCCTATGACTATCATTAAGTGTTGTACCTTATGATTCTTGATGAACGTATCTCTTCTTTTATGTACACTGAGAGCATATGCACTAAGACAAATTCTTTGTGTGTCCAATCACACATGACCAATAAAAAAAAATTCTATTCTATTCTATTCTATTCTATTCTATTCTGTTCTCTTCTCTTCTCTTCTCTTCTCTTCTCTTCTCTTCTCTTCTCTTCTCTTCTCTTCTCTTCATTTATTTATTATTTATTGCCACCTTTATTATTTTTACAGATAACTCAAGAAGATGAATATATCCAATGTACCTACTTCCTCCTATTTTCTTCTCTCTTTTGCTATAATGATTCTAAACTGGTTTTGATTCTGTTCCAAGCCTGAAATCAGGCACTATGAACCATACTTAAAACAGTGGCAGCATTTTAACTTAGCTTATGCTTATGATATATCCAAACATTTATATTCATTTAAAGTGAATGACATGGGGGATAGCACAAATATTTTCCTCTGGTTTTCATTATCTATGATAGTTTTTCCCTTATTAGAAATTGTTCTTTTGGGGAAAAAAGGAAAGGAAAATATTAGCCAGGTTGCTATAACTCTAGATAACTTGCGTACAATTTACAGTTGTTAGCTTAATATACTTTATATATTTATATAAAATATGTAGCTCATAAAAGTATAAAACAAATGGAAAACATTATTTATGGAATTTATAGTATAAAAAGCATGAATATTATCATACTTCAAGCTGGACAAACCATGCAATGCATTGCTTTTAGGGTTATATAGGTTCCATGGCTATATATCAAGTAACAGCATCCTCAATCTTAGAACAAAAAAAAAAGCTATGCTTATTTTATCAAGAATGTTAAGGAAATTAAAAAAAAACTAGAATATTTATTCTAAATTTTAAAGAAGCCATTTCGTCTAAATAGACTTTTGCTTGTTTTATGTTTGTTATAATTTATTTTACTAATAAATGAACTATTGTTTCACTCTCAATTGCCAACACATTTTTCTTTAAAAAAAAAACGTTTAAAGGGAAAAATTGGATAAATTTCAATATTTTTATATTCCATGTTGAATTCTGAATTATTGCTGTACTTTCAGAAGAAGACGTTCAGTTTTGTTTCTAAGCGTTGTCTTCATCTTTCTTTTTTTAAAATGGAGTGTGTCATAGAAGTTAGAAAAAAATTAAATGAATGAACTGCATGTTACATTTTTCTAATGAATTCAGGGAATGCAAGCCAGGCAGGGCCTCTCCCACACCTGCAATGTGGAAGCAATAAAAACACAAACCAGTCCAAGGTGAAACCAAGCTTATCTCATGCCTTGACCAACTTCTTTGAGGACTCTCCGTAGTGTCTTCTTCAAAAGCTCCTGAAAGGTCCATGATACTAACTAGAGAAGGAATCTTCTGCACACCAGTAGGCATCCAAGAATTGGTGGGCTATGTGCCGTCAAGTTGTTTTTAACTCCCAACAATCACACAGACAGATTTTCTTTGTGACAATCTATCCTAACCTGCTGTTTCTGGTCAACAATTGATTAGTCCATTGAATGTTTTATTTATAAATAACTATAAAGGTTGCTGTGGTTAAGGAACACTGAGCAAAGTAGCAGCCATATGTACTAGTTCACAGAGATGACTATTTGCAGTGATGTCCAGTTTAGCTTGGCAGCAGATTGAGGAAGGACATGTGCCATCTGCCCTGTATTTCCAATTCCCCATTAAGTTGCCAAGGATGTCATAAAATTAAAATTTAATAAAATTTAATAAAGTTTAATAAAATTTAATAAATTAAATGTAATAAAATGTAACAAAATTAAATTTAATATGAATTTAACTGCTTTGTCCAGATTGTTTTGAATGCAACAAGCTATCATTCATTTTAAGGAGTGGTCTGGATGAAAATTTAACTCATTCTCCTAAAATTTGCTAATCCATCATTAAACTGAAGTTTTACTGTACATCATTATAATCCTTACTGAAGGTATACTTTTCCTTCATAGACCTCAGGGCAGTTGTTTTGAAGGGGGAAAACTAAAAGTCAGTTTGATTATCTAATGCTATGAAGCTTTTTCTCCCATTAAAATATAAGATATAATGGGTTTATATTCAACTACTATTAATTCTGAGCAGGGGTGAAATGTAAAATTTGTTACTACAGGTTCTGTGGGCATGGCTTGGTGAGTGGCGGTGGTAATGTGACTGGGTGGGCGTGGGCAACTTTTATTTTTATTTTTAAAAGCATTTTTTCTACAACTTCTTTGGCCGAAGAGGTTGTAAAAAAATACTTTTAAAAGCCTGTGATGATCAGGCAACTCAGCTGGGATTGCCAGAGGAAAAAAAGCTTTTAAAGGGTTCTGATGATCCCATCTGAGTTGCCTGATCACCAGAACCTTTTAAAAACATTCTTTCGGCTGAAGAGGTTGTAAAAAAATGCTTTTACAAGATTCTGGCAATCAGGCAACTCAGCTGGGATCGCAAGAGGAGCCTTTTAAAAGCTTTTTTTTTTTTAAGAAAAATGCTTTTAAAGGGTTCTGATGATCCCAGATGCGCCGCACAATCATCAGAGGCTTTTTAAAAAACTTTTAAAAGCATTTTTTGGCGGAAGAAGAAATGCTTTTAAAAGAAAAAAAAAACCTCTGATGATCGCGCAGCTCAGTTGGGGCGGGGGGGGGATTTTTGCTACCGATTCTCCAAACCATCCACTGCCATCACTACTGGATTGCGTGATCCAGTATTGGGAGCATGTCACCGCTGATTCTGAGACCCTTCAGAGCATAGAAAAACTCAAAGAAATAGTGCAAGATTGGAAGATGTGGAAAAATCTGGTCCATAGAATCGCTAAGAGTCAGATTTGACTGAATGGATCATTACACATTTACTTTAAATAGGATGAAGCTTAATAACAAGCTTCAGTAATGAATAGGGATTCTGCTTGCTGTTGGAAACAGCTCTGTGTTCCTCTGTAGTTTTACTATTTTATTCATCTTTCCAATTTGTTCTTTCATTTTAACCTCCTCCTCAGGATAAGAGTTGATCTCCACTTGCAATAAACCACTCCTGCTCTAATGGCTGCTCTGTGCATTTACTGTATTTCTGGATTGTTGTGTCTCCTCTTTTCCCACAGCCAGCTTTATTAGCATGTGGCAAATTTCATGCAAATTAGATCTTTTTCCCCCTCCCTCTTTTTCATCTGTATCTAAGACTGTATGAAACAAATACATGGGGGGGAGGGGAGAGCAAAACATCACTATTATGCTTTTATATAGCATAATGTAACAGATTCTGAAGATGTGGCATCTTGCTTATACACCTTGGGTTCAACTGTAGAATTTTTCCCTTCAAACTATCTTTCCCTTATGCTTCATCCTAGGACTGTACCATGAATTTTTAATTCCTGTACGTTTTGTACATTTTATTACTCCTACAGGGGGCTTAATTGAAAGCCACTTTTCCTGCTTCTGTGCCACACGCGCACACACGTAATCCCAAAATTCTTCCTCTTTGGCTATCTATGCTTTTGTTGGCATAATCAAGGGGAATGGTGGTTTCATGGTTTAAAAAAGGATTACTTTAATCCAGCCATGGGAAACTTCAATTAGCTTCTTAGTAAATCTGTCTTTTTAGGATGATATAATGTTACACGCTGTGTTCTGCACCTCTACTTTTGCAAAGCAGCCCAGGCTGCAAGATAGATTTTGTAGGATAAATGTTTCGGTTGCAAAGGTCAGGTATGATGCCAGGTGCTGCTTATGCGGCCCTTTCCCAAGGTACAACCATGCACAGCAAAACGTTTTACTTACCACCACCACCAGTGATCTCTACATCACTGTAGAGATCAGAGTCAATGTATCACCACTAATAATGGTAGAAAAGCAGCCATCTGCTATTATTTGTGGTGGGGAAACATCACTTTTAATCAAGATCATTGATGGTAGGGTAGAAATGAAGTTAAAGTCTGTCTCTGCTCCTTCAACGATCCTGATTAATGATTTTGGTTCTCAGCCACTAATACTGGCGGAGTGCTGCTTCTCTATTGCTTTCAATAGTAAGGAATGGTTTGTTGTTTTGCTACTGTCAGTAGCAGTAGTATAACAGCTATTACCATTTTGATCAGGATTATGATTAAGATTTCTTTAGGAGTCTGATAATATAGCGACTAGAGCAGGAGTCACCAACTTTTCGGACCTCAGGGACAACTAAATTCATAATTTTAAATCCCGTGGACCACTAATATGAATATTTTAAAAAGATAAATAGTATTTAGTGCAATATAAAAATGCAAATAATTTTTCACCAAAATTTTCTTATGGACCACCAGTGGTCCACGGACCACTGGTTGGTGACCACTAGACTAGAGTATATGCCCAGATATATCCTTTCTTCAGGATGATGATAGCAATTCATCTGCTGCAAGTAGACAAACCAGGTTTACTGCAATGAGGTCTTTGAAGGCTACATGGAGATGTTTTATCTATTTTTGTTTCAGGGGTATTCATTGCAAAAGTCACCTGATTAATAATCACTTCCATCCTGGACACTTAGATAGAGAAGAGATCCATTAGGTAATCACCAAGCAATCCAGGTTAGCAAGGATGTTAGTTGTCCACCACCTATGATGAGCAAACCTCTGGCTAAGTCAGTTGTTTATTTACTTTATTAAATTTCTGTAGGTGCCCATCTCAGCAAATGATCTGGACAGTTTGCAATTCAAAAACATATATTACAATTAAAACCTTTAAAAAGATTTTAAAACCATTAAAACAATAAAAAACATTACAATCTCTAATTCAAATGCATACAAAGCAGGACATCTGGCCTATAAACAATATTTATTTATTTATTTATTTATTTATTTATTTATTTATTTATTTATTTATTTATTTATCACATTTTTATACCGCCCTTCTCCGAAGACTCAGGACAGTTTACAGCCAAGGTAAAAATTTTACAGAAACAAACAATTAAGAACAGTATTTAAAAATCTAATTCCAAAATTGGCCCCATAATTTAAAACTAATAAAATATAAAAATAGACCCTAATAAAACCACCCCTGTTAAAATTGCAATTAGGCCAACCCTGCACGATGGAATAAGAGAGTCTTAAGCTCGCGCTTAAAGGTCTGGAGGTCAGCGTAGCCCCAAAGGTAACTCCTTCCACAGGGCAGGAGCCCCCACAGAGAAGGCCCTCCCCCTGGGAGCCGCCAGTCGGCATTGTTTGGCCGACGGCACCCTGAGGAGGCCCTCCCTATGGGAGCGCACAGGTCGATGGGAGGCTATTGGTGGCAGTAGGCGGTCCCATAAGTAACCCGGTCCCAAGCCATGGAGCGCTAATATAGCCAGGAAGTGAGGCCCTTGGTGCAGGTAGCACCCGAGGTTTGGGAGTATAGCTGGATTTGAAAGCTTTTTGGAAGGCTTTTAAAGGAAGCAAATATAGAGCTAGTCTACTGTCCATTTCCTATATCATGCTACCCTGACTTTTGAAAGGTTTTTTTGCCAGTTTCCAGCATTTATTTCCAGTTCCAACAAAACAAACAAACAAACAACAACAACAACAACAATCCATTGCGAAAAATGGGTTCGCTTAATGACTGCTACAAAAAAGGTTGTTAAACCAGTTATGGTCACATGGTGATCCACTTAACAACCACCACAACTTACAACTGTAATTCCAGGCTCAATTATGGTCATAAGTTAAGGACTACCTATAACAGCCTGCATATTTCCTAGCAAAAAGCCTATAGAGATGCTAGTTAAATTAACACAGAAAGTGGATGAATACAATTCGAAATGTGTCAAAAATATAGGTGGGAAAGAAATAAGCTCTCACTTTTGCACTTTTTCCTGAAGTGATACAGCTAAGATTGTGGTAGTAGTGGTGGGGAGACAAGTTGTCCTTGGTCACTTGGCTTTTACATTAGGGGAGTTGTCATAACTGGTTCTCAAGTATGGCCCTTCCTGGAAAAAAACCCCCACTTTTTATTTTTTTTATTTGTCAAGAATGTATTAGGTAATAAGTATAAACATGGATTGGATACATAAAATAAATACAAATAGAGGAAACATTAGGATGCTCTTATGCATCATAGTTATAGTGGGGTTGTGGATTGCTGACAATATGCTGAGTTGGAGAAGCAGCAGAAACAAATTTGCAAAAGAGAAATGCAGACTAATTAGGTAAGCCACAGGAGGAAAAGCCAGTACGGAGAAAGTGGCCTGACTATAGTTTAATTCAGACCGATGAAAGCATGGGCCAGTGGCTGAGTTAACTTGACACCCATGTATTTATTGTCAAAAGACTTAAATCTTCCCCAATCATACAGAATTTAAAAGCCTCGAGTCTATTTTTAGACCACTGATGGCTGAGCTAAGCTCCTGATTGTGTTGACAGAACCAGCATGGAAGTGTAACGTTTCACTAGCACAGCAAAATTAAAGCTCATGTCTGGTTACAGTGTAAAAAAAGCTGAGCTGAGAAAGTTAGTGTGGTTCAAATTCAATGCCTTGCTACACCCCCAAAAAAACTTCAGTAGGGAGTTTAATAACTTGATAAATCTCACAGGTTGGCTGCTTCAAAGAGCCCTCAAACCTCTTACTCCCCACCGCTGTTTCCCAAGAGATGGGATGTAGCTGCAATATTGTACCATGTGCGGGAGATCCCAAAAATAGCAGAAAAGCCACCAGAGAAATTCAAAATTACTTGAAAGCTGCTTTGAACCAGGTTTTTACTTCAAAGCATGTAAATATGCTTTGATCATGTGGCTCTTCAGATAGAGCACCTACTGTACTTCCATAGGTGCAAAAGTGGTTCACAACAGCCTAAATGCAATTCCTAGAAGTAAGAGCAATTGATATAGTAGCTGTCTCCCGGCCACTCAGAACTGAATATTCCATGGAGCCTGAATCACTATATCACTTCATTGCACAATTGATAGCACAGTTCTGTCCACATCAGGTTGAAAATGTCCACCAGTTGAGATCAGTGGATCTATCTCAGGTAAGCATGTCAAGAATTGCAGTCTTAAGCACATATCATTATGAAGTCAGGAGGAACGTAGTTTCTGACACAGCAGCTATCAGCTATATTCCTTTCCAGACGGTACAATTGCTTATGACCGCAATAGCTATAAAACCCAAAACATGAGGCTAACTATGATCCTTTGCCTTACCACTATTAATAAAGTGCAAGGAAAAATAATATAACTGTGGCCAACTTGATTGTTAAGAGAAGAAAGACAGCTATTAACAATATTAGAAATACGAAACAAATTAATTCAGCGATGTCAGTGTGCATTTCATTAAATTAATACACTTCAGCTTTTAAAATCCAGCTACAGGATTTGTTCTATGGAAATAAAAGAGACATCTTCCATTCTCAGGATCTTTGCTGATTAACTTGTTGTGTGTGCAATAAATGCACAGTTGTTATTAATTTGATTTGCAAAATTCCACTGTGTTAATTGAAAAAGGGTTTGTGTTGCAGTCATATTGCATCATCTCCAAATAATTAACTGCTAGGAAAATGTGATTCTCACCCTAGTTGTCCTTCATTTCATTGTGAGGGCTGGGAAGAATATGTGAGTTTTAAGAGTTTATAACTGGGACCTACTGGATGACAACTTTGTGTTGTCTGGCTTCACTCCACCCATTGTTCTAATATTTGAAGTTGCTACCATATTTCCTTAAAAAATCGTTTTTCACAACTAACAACAATATGCAGTGTATTTATTGTCTCATTTGCTTTTATTCTTTCTCTAATTGTTTATAATATTTTATTTTGCCTAATCTGAACTCTGGAACAAACTCCTCACATTTTTCTTTATCTCAGTGAAAATAAATTTAAAAAATCAAGAAAGAAAACTAATAATTTACTACGATTGTTATGTAGAATAAAGAGGGGAAATAATTTTAAAGGTGTACAATTTTGCAATTTTAGTTTTAGTGCCTACTCTTTTGTGGAAATTAAAGAATTTTGTTACAATACTCACACTGAGGTTTTTGTTTACTCAAAGTACAGGCTGCCCTAAATAACAAAAAAATCTTTAACTATTTAAATGGCAGGAGAAATTAATATATTTTCTTCTTTTTCACTAGTATTTCTGTTATCTCTTGCAGGAATGGGAAGAAGCTTGTAAATAATTTAAAATCAGAGAAATCTAATTTCATATTTACAAGAAATTTTCTCAGTCCTTCAGATCACTAACTGCTTGTTTGTTTTTCTTATTAGGAAATATGAATTCAACATAAAAGTCAGATGCAGCTATATTCAGTATAACTAAAAGCCAGAAATTATATTGTGAAAGGCATCAAAATATTTAAAAGCTATTGCTCTATTTAATAAGAACTTGAGTTTCTCATCTTTAGTTATTTTTAATTTGTCAAAAACTGCCCTGAGAACTGTTATCATATTCTAGATTCAAATCCACCTGTAACTTATTCACAGAATTGAGGTTTCAATATCATTCTTCATGTCTGAACTAAGGAAATAATAAAAGCTAAAGAGAAAATAACCAACTTACCTTCAATAATATAACTCACTCTCATGGAGTACAATCATGTCATTCAGAAATGTCCCCTTATGATTATACCTTCTGAAGAAGAGAGGCTACTTACATTTATATACTTGTGAAATATCTTCAGAATGCATCTTCATTTGTTTTGTTACTGGATTGTGTGTTGTGTGATTTGGATTTGTTGCAGAACTCATTTCAAGGCTATGTTAGTAATTTGGGTTTGTTATTCCTTGACTGCTATGCATTTTAACCTTTGTGATGTTTGCAATTGTTTTTATTTTAGTTTATTTAAATTCTGTTAATTGCCCAGAGTCACTTATTGGGATGTGTTGCCATATAAATTGGATAAATAAATAAACAAATTATTCCAATCAATTTATAAAAAATTTCCCTGAAATATGGGTCAGTATAAATGTATGATTTCTAATCTTTAATTCAGAATTAAATAATTTTTAACATTTTTTTATTTTATTTTTTTATTTGCATTTATATCCCGCCCTTCTCCGAAGACTCAGGGCGGCTTACACTATGTTAAGCAATAGTCTTCATCCATTTGTATATTATATACAAAGTCAACTTATTGCCCCCAACAATCTGGGTCCTCATTTTACCTACCTTATAAAGGATGGAAGGCTGAGTCAACCTTGGGCCTGATGGGACTTGAACCTGCAGTAATTGCAAGCAGCTGTGTTAATAAGAGACTGTCTTAGCAGTCTGAGCCACCAAAAACAAGCCTCAAAAACAAGCAGGAGAAACAATTTCACAACATCCTGTGTTTGATGAGCTGTGTGTACTTGACATGTAGATTCATAAGTCTCTTCAGCTCTTTCCAAAAGCAACTAGTATTGATAAATTAAGACTTGATGGTGATCCACTTCAGAAGCACTCCAGTGATGGCAAGGTGGAGAGGCAACAATCTGACAGAGACATGATGCAGAATAAGTAGCTCTCCATTTCACAACCATAAAATCAAATGTTTCTGTATAATTTCTAAGGAAAAAAATCATGTACATTCAGGACTAAGGACAATCTGTGATGGAGTACAAATTTCTTTATCTGAGCAGAGATAGAGGTATTATTTTATGTCATGTCCTCATGTCCCATAATTCCACCACTTCAGAAGGAGGACTACTCCAGTATAGAGTATATTCCTTAGGTCTTATATATTATCTGACTACCAGCAGGTATTAATAATACCTAGTTAATAAGATATTAATTAGGTTTACTAAACAACAGTATATACTTCCAAGAGGCAATGTACTAAGGTTGAAGTCTCAAGTTTCATTGTCTACTGAAAGTTAATCTACACTGGTTTGTCAACATGATACATCTTCTATGTCTGGCAATTTCCCAGCAGGAGAAAAGGATTTTATTTAAGCAGATTACAGAATGAAGGGTCCCAAAGTTGACATTTGTGTTGGCCACGCTGAAATCTGACACTGAAGTCAGTCAGTTCTGAATTCCCCAGGAATCTTGCTTGTGATGTATTTGCCATCATACCGATTTGTCAGCAATAGTATTTAACTAAATTATCCTCAACAATAAAGTATTGGGATGCAATAGAAACTATTTTTCTTTCCCCTTTCTTTGAAGGATCCATCAGCATAGCAAAGAATTGTTTTCTGCTGCGTGATAAGGAAGGTTCAGTCCCAGTAATAGGATGACATGATGGCCTCATTGGCTTCATGACAAGATCACTGGGGATTTGCTTTGCAACAAACCTGTATGCTAATGTTGCTTGAAGCATTGCCTTGTGCTTCAACTGTCACTATTGAAGAAAATTTCTGCCTACCTTCTAGCTCCTACACAGCAGCTTCTTTCTTCATGCTTCTATTCATATTCATCCATCAAAGGAACATGCTGATAGTACAGCTGGGAAAAATACCCAAATGGAGAATTATTGGCATGTTAGCATTTTATGTCATAGGATTTGGAAAGCAACAAACTTTTGCTGCCATGGTGACTGAGAGGTTCTTGAGCTTTTCAATGTATTTGTTTAGACTGTTGAACAATTGAGCTTCTCTCACATGCTTTCCTCAAACTGCCTTTGAGATAATTTGGAAACAGATAAATGTTCACAAATACATACACACAAATATGTGGATCCTAGGAAAGGAGGGAAAATAGTAAATAATTTTACTTCATTGTTCTGAAGGGAGGAGGACTGCTTGTTCAGTCACAGAGGCCATGAAATCTGAGAGGGCAAGTTTGAAAACATAGCAAATAAGTTAATGATTGGCTAAGAGTTTTTTTTGTTCTACTCTGTTGGCCAGAAAAGACAAGGTTGGATTGGCTGACATTTCTCTACAAAGTTTAGGCCCACCAGCATATAAACCTTACATCATTCTGATGCTGGAACAAATGTTGCAAATAAGTCAAAATAATATCAGTCTGATATTGTGGTCTGTTACAATTCAATCATGTAGAGTAGTCCCAGAAATCAAAACTATTCTACAATAGTAACTTGAAAAAGATCAAATAGTCTTATTTTTACAAGTACTAAATGCAAATACCAAAAGTAATTTGATGTTGGCGCCTCCTTCACTAACTTGGGGATTCAGTAGATGTCCTGATTCATTGCTGGAGATCAATAATGGACTTCTTAAAATGTGTGAAAATGGAGGCCTAATTGAGAGAAGTCAGTTGTCTTCTGGTTTGAGTTTGTTAAATCCAATCTTTGTCTGCTAGCTCAATCAGTGAAAATTGTTTTTGTAAATAATTCCTAACTGCAGTGAGATCATGCTACTCATATTTTTCTTGCTATTTCTATTATTACAGGGAATCCTTGACTTACAATTTGTTTAGTGATTGTTCAAAGTTACAATGGCATTGAAAAAAATGACTTACAACCAGTAGTCACATTTACAACCATCTCAGCATCCCCACAGTCATGTGATCAAAATTCAGGTGCTTGACAGCTAGCATGTTTTTACAATGGTTCCTGGTAATCTTCCAGGCCAGCTTTCAAAAAGCAAAGTCAATGAGGGAAGCTGGGCTCACTTAACAACTGTGTGATTCACTTAACAACCATGGCAAAAAGGTTCATAAAATCAAGAGTGACTTTCATAACAACTGCCCTGCTTTCCCCAAAATAAGACATCCCCTAATAATAAGCCCAATTGGGCTTTTGAGCGCATGGCAATAAGGCCAAGCACTTATTTCAGGGTTCAAAAAAATATAAGACAAGGTCTTATTTTCAAGGAAACATGGTACCTTGCTTAGCAAAGGAAATTCTGGTCCCAGTAGTGGTTGTAAGTCAGGGACTACTTCAGAGGTGAAATGCTCCCGGTTTAAAAATCTCCTCTGGCGATCCCAGCTGAGTTGCCTGACATCACAGGCTTTTAAAATCATTTTTTTACAACCTCTTACAACAGCACCCACTCATGCCCATCCAATTGTCCCATCCCCACTTACCTAATTGCTGCTCGTTTCGGGCTCCCTAAGCCTTGCTTTGCTTTGGCTGCTGCAATCAGTTGCATCAGCTAGCAACTGAATTTGCCTGCCTGCAATCCATCTCCTTGGTGAGCAACTCAATCTGCCTGCCTCCAATTGGGTAAGTAAATGGGGCGGGGGGACTTTAAAAAATAGTTAATTGGGGTTTTTTTAAGGATTTTTTTAAGACAGCAATTTAAAGTTAAGGAAGTTTTAAATTTAGCTGCTTTTATCTAAAACAGGGGTCTTCAACCTTAGTAACTTTAAGGCTTGTGGACCTCAACGTGGAGTTGAAGTCCACAAACCTTAAAGTTACTAAGGTTGGAGATCCCTGATCTAAAAAATATAAATAAAATAAAATAATAAAATAAAATAAAATATTTGTGCAGCTTTCTGAGATTTGGTGTGTTTCTGTAGTGTTTCACTCTAACTTACTTCTGAGCATGTCCAAGATGGCGTCGCCCTGCTGATCGGGGGAGCGGCGATGGGCCTTTTCGGGCTCTGTCCGGGTCTGGGGGGGGCCTTAATAACATCTTAGGCCCCCGCCCTGATGGATGAAGACCCAGTCACCCGAAAAAAGGGTGACTTGGCGCTGTGCGACTCCGAGGGGCGTTGGGAGGAGTCCCGGAGTTGCGACGCTTTGACGGTGATCCTGGCGGCCTGCCGAAGCCTGCCGAGCCGCCGCCAGCCTTTTCGGCGTTTTTGCGGCGGCGGCGGTGGGGGGGGCGTTGATATCGCGGACCCCCTGGACTCCTGCCTTGAAGACTCAGGCATTTAGAAGATGGGTGATTTGGAGCTGGGCATCTCCGGGGGTGATGGGAGGAGCCCTGGAGGGGCTGCGCCCCAATGGAGATCTGGAGGGCCGCCCGGGCTCCGTCGGCCTCTTTGAACTCTCGGTGGCGGCGGTGGTGGCCTGGTTTTCTCCATTGGGTGTTGGCGCCGGTGGAACCCCGGGACTGCTGGCGGGACTTGGCGACTGGTGTCCCTTCCTGGATGGTGGGGATTGCGGTGGCCTTCTTGCGGCGGCGATGGGGCTTTTCTGGAGGCGATGGCCGGGCGGAGGCGGTAGGCGGCGGCGGCCTGCCCCGGTGCTTTGAGGCGGCGGATGGCCCGGTAGGCCCAATGTGGTTGTGGCCTTGCCCTAGTGGCGTGGATATCTGGTGGTGCCTTGAGGAAGGCCCACGGGCCCAGCGGATACCCCTCCATTATTTAACATCTTTAAATAACATCTTTATCATCGTTCCTCCTCCCTTCTTCCATAGTCCACCCCTGGTTGCTTGTATGGGGTGGTGAATTGACTGAGTTAGCGGTTTGGTCATCTACCGCACAAGGATTACCACTAACTGTTTCCCATCAGGATAGACTGGTCATGGTCATTTTACCATCTGCTTTGTCATCTGCTACCATCTTGACCAGCCCAGGATGGGCCTTTTGCCGGACCTTCTCTGTGATGCGAACATTTACTGCGGCTGACCTACTTGCCCTGCGAGATGCCCCTCTCTCGCGGGTTTGGCCCTCCAGATTATCGAGGGCCCACCTTGAGGACGGGCTTTGGAGCCCCGAGAGGTGGCATCTGAAAAATAGGAGGCTTAGGGTTTTTAATTAGTTGTTTTAGCAGATTTTTAAGGGAGTTTTAGAGGATTTTAAGGGTTGGGAGGGAGGGATTTGTGGTGGGGAGAGAACCCGTCGGGAGGATCCAGCCCCTGTGCTTGTTCGCGACATTATTACATCTGGTCTGAAGGCAGGGGAGGTTCTGTTCCAGGACTAGAGGGCTGTTCAATCAGTGCGGTAAGTGGGAGAGGCAGATATGGCGGAGGGGCGTGTCGAGTGTTGGGAGCACGTGCTCGATGTTTGAAGGTGATCACGTGCTCCGGCCCTCAGTCCCTACCCGTTCCTCAGGCGGCCATGATCCTCAGAGCCTGGATCTTGGTTGATGTTATGTAATGCCGGTCCGTGGCTAATAAAGCCCTCCTGATTTGCGATCTTATTCAGGGGGAGTCCGTGGACCTTATGGGCATTACGGAGACCTGGTTGGGTCCGGAGGGGGGGGTTCCCCTCGTTGAGCTGTGCCCTCCAGGTTTCCGAGCATTTCATCAGCCGAGGGCCCAAGGTAGGGGTGGGGGGGTGGCGGTTGTCATTAAGGAAGATCTAGAGCCGAGGGAGGCCACTGTTCCTCAGATTGCCGGTTGTGAATCCCTCTATGTGAGGTGGGGCCATAGGAATCAGTTGGGCTTGTTGATCGCGTACCTGGCTCCTTGCTGCGTGACCACAGCCCTGCCCGAGCTGTTGGAGGTACTTGCCTCTGTGGCGGTTGAGACCCCCAGACTTATAGTCATGGGGGATTTCAACTTGCCATCGGCTGGCTTGCTATCGACTGCAGCTCGGGAGTTCCAGGCTTCCATGACGGCCTTGGACCTGATTCGGGTAAATGATGGCCCCACGCACATGGGGGGAGGCACACTGGACCTGATTTATATCTCTGGACAGTGGTTAAATGATCTGGAACTAGATGATTTAGTAACAGAACCGATGTCATGGTCCGATCATTTTCTCCTTCGACTAGACTTCCGAACCGCCATCCACCATCGCAGGGAGACGGAACCTATACGGTGGTTCCGTCCCAGGCGCCTGATGGACCCTGAGAGGTTCCTGACGGAGCTTGGGCCATTCCCTGAGGATCTGGCCCACGGCACGACTGAGGAACTAGTCGCGGCCTGGGAGCGGGCCGCGGCTGGGGCCTTGGACCGTGTCGTGCCTTTGCGACCTCTGACCCGGCGCAGATCTCGTCTGGCCCCTTGGTTCTCCGAGGGGCTGAGGGAGATGAAACGCCGGAGAAGACGTCTAGAGAGCACCTGGAGGTCCAGTCGTTCCGAAGCTGATTGGACACTAGTTAGGTCCTATTCTAGGACCTACCTAGTGGCAATGAGAGAGGTGAGGCGCTCATACGCCTCCACCCTCATTGCGTCGGCAGATAACTGCCCGGCCACCCTGTTTCGGGTGACCCGCTCCCTCCTTCATCAGGAGGTGCGGGATGACCCGTTGCAGGGACGTGCCGAGGAGTTTAGTGGTTATCTATACGATAAAATCGCTCAGCTCCGGGATGGTCTGGACCGAAATTGGGATGATCCAGGCGAGGGAGAGGAGACACATCTTGTTGAGTCCATTTGGGATGAGTTTGACCCTGTGGCTCCCGAGGACGTGGACAGGTTGTTGGGGAGGCTTCACGCCACTACATGTTTACTGGACCCGTGTCCTTTCTGGCTGGTACTGGCCACTCAGGAGGTGACACGAGGATTATCAACGCTTCTTTGTTGGAAGGGGTTGTCCCTGCCGCCTTGAAAGAGGCGGTGGTGAGACCCCTCCTCAAGAAGCCCTCCCTGGACCCAGCTATTTTGGGTAATTATCGTCCAGTCTCCAACCTTCGCTTTGTTGCGAAGGTTGTAGAGAGTGCTGTGGCGCGACAGCTACCCCAATACCTGGATGAAGCCGTCTATCTAGACCCGTTCCAGTCCGGCTTCCGACCCGGGTACAGCACGGAGACAGCTTTGGTCGCATTGGTGGATGATCTCTGGAGGGCCAGGGACAGGGGTTATTCCTCTGCCCTGGTCCTATTAGACCTCTCAGCGGCTTTTGATACCATCGACCATGGTATCTTGCTGCGCCGGTTGGGGGGATTGGGAGTGGGAGGCACCGTGTATCGGTGGTTCTCCTCCTATCTCTCTGACCGGTCGCAGACGGTGTTGACAGGGGGGCAGAGGTCGACCGCGAGGGACCTCACTTGTGGGGTGCTGCAGGGGTCGATTCTCTCGCCCCTTCTGTTCAACATCTATATGAAGCCATTGGGTGAGATCATCAGTGGCTTTGGGGTGAGATACCAGCTGTACGCTGATGACACCCAGCTGTACTTTTCCACCCCAGGCCACCCCAATGAAGCTGTTGAAGTGCTGTCCCAATGCGTGGAAGCCGTACGGGTCTGGATGGGGAGAAACAGGCTCAAGCTTAATCGCTCCAAGATGGAGTGGCTGTGGATGCCGGCACCCCGATTCAGTCAGCTGCAGCCGCGGCTGACTGTTGGAGGCGAGTTATTGGCCCCAAAGGATAGGGTGCGCAACTTAGGTGTCCCCCTGGATGAACGGCTGTCGTTTGAAGATCATTTGACGGCCGTCTCCAGGGGGGCCTTCCACCAGGTTCGCCTGGTTCGGCAGTTGCGCCCCTTCCTTGATCGGGATGCCTTGTGCATGGTCACTCATGCGCTCGTTACCTCTCGCTTGGATTATTGTAATGCTCTCTACATGGGGCTCCCCTTGAAGTGTACTCGGAGGCTTCAGTTAGTCCAGAATGCAGCTGCGCGGGTGATAGAGGAGCTCGCGTAGCTCCCATTTACCACCGCTCCTGTGCAGACTGCACTGGATACCTGTGGCCTTTCGAGTGCACTTTAAGGTTTTGGTTACTACCTTTAAAGCGCTCCATGGCTTAGGGCCTGGGTACTTACGGGACCGCCTGCTGTTACCACATGCCTCCCACCGACCCGTGCGCTCTCACAGAGGGACTTCTCAGGGTGCCGTCCGCCAAGCAATGTCGGCTGGCGGCCCCAGGAAGGTCCTTCTCTGTGGGGCCCCACACTCTGGAACGAACTTCCCCCGGGTTTACGCCAAATACCTGACCTTCGGACATTCCGTTGCGAACTGAAGACACATCTTTTTATTCGCGCGGGGCTGGCTTAAATTGAATTTTATTAAATTTTAAATTTTATTAACTAATTTTAAATGGGGTTTTTAGTTCATTGTATACTTTTCAGGCCAATTTTAAAATAAGTTTTTTAATTGCATTTTAAATTGTATATTGTACTATCTGTTTTATTTTTGCCTGTACACCGCCCTGAGTCCTTCGGGAGAAGGGCGGTATAAAAATCAAATAAATAAATAAATAAATAACTACACAAACACACAAAATTTCACAAACCTGTATGTGGCATTTGGTGTGTGTGTGTGAGTCAGTTGTGTTGTTTTGTGTGTGTGTAAAGTATGAAAGTTGGTATTTGGTACCTCTTATTGTTTTGTGTACTTTGTTTATTTGTTTATTATTTTTATTATTTATTGTTATTGGCCACACCCACCCAGTCATCTGATCACCAAGCCACACCCACCAATTAAGCCATACCCTGGTAGGGAAAATTTTTAGATTTCATCCCTGGACTACCTGGACTATTACCAGATTTAATTCACTACAATGGTGATTTTGCCATAATTTTAAATCAGTGCGTTTAAGGTAATTTTTTTTTTTGCATACTTATTATTCCTCTGCATTCAATAATGTATACTTTTCACAATATAAGATCTTTTTAATAACACACTAGAGAAGAGTGCAAAAATTAATAAAAAGTCATGGAAGATTGAAACCTCCTAGATTCAGCAATGTGCATCTATAGGGAGGATAGAAGAAATATTTATGTTTAATGATACTCTTTATATTATAAACAAAAAGAAAAAGTGCCTTCAATACATGCATCGCCACTACTCTATTTGACTGGAGCAGCAAAGAGGATATTTATTTATTTATTTATTTATTTATTTATTTATTTATTTATTTATTTATTTATTTATTATTTTGTCAAACACAACAGTATATGTAAGTATAAGCATGAAATAACCATACAAATTAGATACAATCAAAGGGAACATTAGGACAGGAATGGTAGGCATGCTGGTGCTCTTATGTACTGTAGAGACACTATACCAATAATTTTTCAACAATTAGAAACTACTAGTTCTCCTTCTACAGTTTACTATTTGCCCCACAAAACAGAAAACTGCCTTGTTTCATTCAGCCCACAGAATGAATCTGCTCTTCTCTTGATGATGTTTTGCAAATTGGGGCACAGTAATTTGGTGGCCTGGCTAAATAAGCTCTTGAAGTCAGTTCTGGGCAATCTGGTTAACTTTTCTTCTGGTTGTTGACTAGATCTTTCATTTTCTGATCTGTATGTCTTGTATTCTTTTGAAAAAGGATTTAAAAAGCCATTGTGCACTCTGTCCCCACTACTAGTTTCCCCTCTGTTTTCAATGCAGTATGTAAAATAAAAATGCATTTGATAAATCTGGACAATCTCATAATTCATTTTATGTACTATATTAATCTGCTTGGATTATTTTACAGAGACAATTAGGCGCTGCCCTTACTGTACATATCATATTAGATCCATATATGTGCACTGACTTGAGAAAGAAAGTGTGATGAATTAAACAAAGGAGAAGGAACAGATTGGCTGCAGATAATCCAAACATTTTTGATTAAAATCTATAAGAATTTGAATAAGAAGGCATTGTTTTGAATATATATGAACCAGCTTCTAAAATATTATCTGGTTGCAAGCATACATGGTTTTAATTAACTGGCTACGAATTTTTAAAAAGCATTGGTTAGAAAATTAATTCTTTATAATGATATATTGTTAATAAATGTGTAATAAATTGCAATTGGATTTAATTGGAAGTCTTCCAATTCGAGCAAAGAACCCTCTAGTATTGGGTGTGATTTGACCATATGTAAACACTTGCACATTACATTGCTTTCAAATATTTTCTGTAGCAGCAGGTTAACCTAAAGTGGCTAATTTCTACTGATTTTTTTTTACAAAATCTGATGTGAATTAAAGTGGTTAAGAACAGTATAGCTGGGTTGGTGAATTACACCAGACAGTCCAGATTTTTAAAAATTTGCCCTTCGTCTTCCTCTGCTCTCTGGCAAATGTACTTTTGGTGCACATTTTGGTTTGCTTTTCTTCTGTTTCTTTCTCTAGGGCTGTAGGGCTGTAGGGTCACCATTAGTGTCATATCACAGCTGAGGACAATGATGGTAGGTCTCCAAGAAAAAAAATAATTACATGAAATAGCACTTGTTCAAATTGATTGATTGATTATGTACCATCAAGTTGTTTTCAACTCCTAGCAACCACATAAGTTAGGGAATCACTATAGTACATGAACAAATTCTTCAGTTTCTACCCCACGTTCAACATTAATTAAAGCTACCAGTTTCCCCCTTAAAATACATATACAATTCATACAGAACAATATTTTAATTATAATTTAAAATCAATAGAAATGCAGTATGTAGGTAGCAAAATAGTTGTTGAAATTAATGTACTATACAATCCAATTTCTTATTTCATTTCTCCTTCTGTGTCTAACTTCTTGTATTATAAAATACAAGAAAATTGATTGATCAGCAAATATTGTGGGCCCAATTGGTAAAACAAAGCTTAAGTTCATATTGGCTGGAAACATGTGGAAGAGGCCTTCATTCTGCAGTGGATAGACAATGACTAAAATGATAATGATGATGACAATGAAGACCTGTTCATAAATACCTATTATGCTTTGGACTAATAGAACCAGATGATGAGATTTTTTAAAAATGTGATGAGTAACAATATACGTATAGTGTTCCAAAGTGTGCAAAATTGCAATGTTTCTGATTAAAGCAGCTTTAGATAGATAGATAGATAGATAGATTTTATTTATTTATTTATTTATTTATTTATTTATTTTGTCACAACAGTATATATAAGCATAAGCATGAAATAACTATACAATATATAAGCATATATATCTATATCTATCTATCTATCTATCTATCTATCTATCTATCTATCTATCTATCTATCTATCTATCTATCTATCTATCTATCTAAGCAAAAGTATGCAACAACTATGTTAATTTGATATAATGAAGGGAACAATAGGACAGGAACGGTAGGCACTTTTGTGCTCTTATGCACGCCCCTTATAGTCCTCTTAGGAATGGGGTGAGGTCAATAGTAGACAGTTTTTGGTTGAAGATTTTGGGATTTTGAGTAGAGACTATAGAGTCAGGTAATGAGTTCCAAGCGCTAACAACTCTGTTACAGAAGTCATATGTCCAAATTTGCATTGCTAACTTTACATAGTACTGTAAATATATATTGTATCTGTAGGAAAGGAGAACAACTCCCAAGTATAGAATTTTTTTTAATAAAGTGGATTTTTTCTTTTAAATTTTTTCAGCTAAATTATGTCTTAGAGGTGTATTCCCCAAAGCTACACAGATTTTGTGATGATCATGAGGATAATTTTCCAGTTCTTGCATTTTGAACTTGCTATTACCTTGAGAAATAAAATATGACTTATTATGGATTTAAAAATAAAAATCTGTTCTGACAATTGACATTTCCTGAGTAAAAAAATCAAGGAAAATTTCCCTAGTGAAACCTGCAAAATGAAACATAACTTTTCTGAAAATAACTTTTAGGAATAGATACAAGAATGTAATCTGTGGTATAAATTGCTGATGGCAAAACATTTATTTTGAAAGCAATAATTTTTCACAGATACTTAATTTAGATGAAGCCTGTCAATCAAAATCCATTGCTATTTATAATTTTTAAATTCAGGACATGGGAGATATTTCTATAGGCCTTTTCTGACTATTGCTTTGGGACGTTAATTCAACTGTCCAAACGAAAGGTATTTTGATAAATCAGTAGTCCCCTAAGGTTTCTTTTTCATTCTGACCAATTTACATTACAATGAGAAAAAACTTCATCACTATGAATTAATATTATTACCGTATATACTCGAATATAAGCCGATCCGAGTATAAGCCGAGGTCCCCAATTTTACCCCAAAAACTGGGGTAAACTGGGGACTCGAGTATAAGCCGAGGGTGGGAAATGAGGCACCTACCGGTTGGGGAAACCCTCCCTCCCTCAGCTGAGAAGGCTGGCGGCTCCCCCGCCCCGCCCTCTCACTGCACCGGCAGGGCTTCCGTCCGGTAAAATGTGAAAAAAAGAAAAAAAAAAAAACCTCGAGTATAAGCCGTATATACTCGAGTATAAGCCGTATATACTCGAGTATAAGCCGAGGGGCTTAAAAAAAAAAAAAACTCGAGTATAAGCCGTATAGACCCGAGTATAAGCCGAGGGGGCGGGTTTCAGCACAAAAAAAGTGGTGAAAAACTTCATCACTATGAATTAATATTATTAACTATTGCATGGACACATTCAGACAGCTCATTATCTGCAACCAGGACTACTTGTTTGGGCTATATCATAAATTTTATCTCATCATATAATTTACCTTCTAAAGGTCCCTAAGCCCAAAATCACAGGAGAGAGTGTATAGACCTGCTATACAAATGTCTTCCAAGAAGAAAAACAGATTAGATAAGATCATAGTAATTTTCACTTGCATTTTGGGAAAAGAACTGAAGTTTGCAATTCAAAAACATCTTCAAAGAAAATGCCTTTTCCATTTATCTAAACTATAACCTAAACACATTGATAATGGTGTTTCCAAATAAAGGCTAGTTATTTACATGTCAAATTTTTGTTTACTTCTGTGTTATCGAAATAGAGGAGAAAAAATGACTAGAGCCTGTTAATGAATGAATTATGCTGGGAAAGAGGGAATCAAATTGGGATACTTTATTTAATAGTATATGTCCTGCAATATTTCTCAAAAGTTTCTGCAATATACTGAAATCTTGGTAGCATATGTCCTGAAATATAATGGATTATTTGTGAAAAAGCATAACATTGAAGCACATCCCTAGTGTTGAGGACTATTAGAATCTATAAATGCCGATATAAGGTCATAGTTTGTGCAAGTTTGTGCAAGTTTGTGCAAGTGACTATATTAATGTCTTTCGATCAGAAAAAATTGTTGTAACATGAATTGCCAATGCATATATATTCCACATCCTTAAAAGGCATCCATGGAAGAATTGCAGCATTAAACATATGGCTAATATCTCACAAGACTGCTTTACCTTATGTTATACAAAAGCACCTACATTTTCTGAGCTGTTGGTAGTCTTTAATTCATCTTTATATAGGAATTATCAATGACATGGAATGTCACTAATTTTAAAGTTTTATTTTTTGATATCTGCATTGTTATGCAAGATAAAATAGTAAGAAGCTGAAAAGATGGATATTTGATGTGCAGGTTTTAAAAAGAAAAAGTTTGCAATTTTGACTTCATAACAAAGTCATGAAGTCTGCCTGTCCAAAGTTCTAATGTGAAATATAAATATATTTAACTCAGATTCCACATCAAGCTGTACTGATTTTATATAGTATTTCAGATTGCTGGAATCAATGAACAAGCAAGTAACTGTCATTCTGCCACTTTCCAGATTAAAAAAAAAAGTGTAGTGGTTAGGGTGATAGAATAAGGCTGCACTAATCTACTTTCAAGCCTACCCTCAGCCATGACATGTCTTTGGTCCAGTTCATACTCCACCTCCCAATATGATTATGGGGCAAGAGAGTTTCTGGGAGCCAGGCAGCATATTCATTTAAAAATTAAAAATAAAGGAGATTCCTATGTAAACCACCTGGAGCATTTGGAGAAAAGGCAAGATATAAATTTAGCAAGTGATTATATAAATTAAAAACTATGTTCCAGCCTTAGATGAATTACAGATTTTGAGTTAGAAACAATGACTTTTGGAGAGAAATTAAAAGCTTCAAATGAAGTGATTTTTTTTCCTGCAATGCTGTTGGTCCTCTTAATTGGATATACTGCAAGCTGCACATAAAATAAAGATTATCATACTAGCATACAGGGGGGGAAAAAAACAATGCCCAGATTTAACAGTATTTTTATTAGGCCAACACAGATATTATCCCAGTAGTCATAGGGGTAGGCTCTTAAGGAGATAGTATATGATCTCCCCAAACTCAGGACCTTCATCACATAGATTTCATGACATCTGTACCAAATCTGTTCCTGCTTGTGCTACCTTGCTTTCTGAAGCTATCTGGAGATCTCATCAATTCCTATATTTTTAGTGACCTTTGAGTTGGCCTTAAAAAGATATTATCCTAATGTAGCTATTTTGAAAATATTTTTCTTACAGCCAGTAAGGCTATTTTTTTTTACCCTATGTACTTAAGATTGGGTGTAATATATTCAAAATCCTTCAGTTAGCTATTAGTATAATTGTATACATGTCTACACGGAAACATTCTTAAGAATTGACTGGAACTTTCTTACTCTAGGTGAGCATAGGATTGCAGGTTGGGCTTTGTCTGAGTTGAATATATTAACTACAGGACAGAGGATTACTTTTGTTTCTATTTTAAATGAAACATGTTGATATAGAATATACTAAGCAGTACTCGATTCATACATTCCACAATTGCTCCAACTAGGCTAAATTACCCAGCATAATTCTGCACAGAAGGCAGAAAAGGCTGTTCTCGTATTTATACTTTATGGTCTAAATACATACATTCCTATCCCTAATACTGCTGGCAAGACATTTACAGCTGATATCACTAGAAGGAAGAAATCTAATAGTGGAAAAGATCTGCATGCTATTAAAGCTTCCAACCCATGTTGAGTTGCCCAGCCAGAATTGCGCTGCAGCGATTGTTCTCTTGGTTTTATCTGGGCTAAATATGAATCATCCTTCTGACAATCTACTCAGTACTTCTCCGAAAGTGCTGCTCCGCTTTCTAATTGACCTTATTATTAGGAAATTGCTCATAAAATTAGAAAACTCAGAGTAAATAGGAATTCAGGTTGAAAAAGAATGGCACATATGGAAACCATTACAATGGAAAGGTCTCTGGTAAGGATAATAAAACTGCATCCAGATCTCTTTCTAGAGAAGAGCAAGAAGCTGACAAGAAGAAGCAGAATGGTGGGAGAATCTGGAGAGCATTTAGGATACAGATTCTGTAACCTTTGTGTGTCCTTGCTAGTCCCTTGAGAAGATAAGACAAACTTCAGGAGCACAGTAGCTTTTGACCAGAAGGGTCAGCAGTGATTTCCTGATTTGTGTCTGTTTGTGCATACTGTATTTGGTTGTTTTGTTTTCTTACTCATTTTTCAATTCTGGTGGGAAATTTTCAGTTAAATGTTGATTCTAGTTCATCCGCTTCCACTAGAGACACCATTTCTTTCAGTGTTATTGCTCACTGTACGATGCAAGATTTTCAACTTATGTCTAGCTCAACTGGAGTTTGATGTATTATGACTATATAGTTATTTATTCCTGGCCTTTTGACTGATATCAAGCATCTGACTATATGTAAAAAGGCAACATCAAGAATTAAAAAAAACAAATAAAGTTATTACTGTTTTATAATGTTATTGTTGTAGGAGTTCCTGAAAGAACCAAAAATAAATTAATAACTAGTTTCCCTGAGAAGTTTAGACTTTTCTCCCTAAATGTAGTTTCTTGGGCTGAATGACAAACAGCTTTTCTTTGAAAATAGTTTCTGATGTAGCATATACAGTAATAAGGCTTACTTGTCAAAGGAAAATAATCTGAAAATAATATTGACATAGTAGAGCAGTTTTTGGTTCGTACAATAATGATCTGTATTTTAAACCACTTCAAATTGTACAACACAATCTCATATTCGTCACCAAATTTTGGTGGGCAGGTAATTAAATTGGATTTTTTGTGACTAGCATCACAGAACTCTTATATACAGCAGAATACTGACCCTGTTTATAATAGTTAAATACTGTACAGGTAGTCCTTGCTTAGCAATCGGTCGTTTAGTGACTATTCAAAGTTATGAAGGACCTCTTCAGAGCTACTTATGATCCTTTGTCAAAGTTTCAAAAGTCCCTCCCCCAGTCATGTGATCACACTTTGGGTGCTTTGTAACTGGCTTGCATCTACAGGTGTTTGCAGTATCCCTTAGTCATATGACTATATTTTTTGGCATTTTTTCCAACATTTACTTCTAGTTTCTGATTAATAAAAAAAACACACCCATTGGTATAATGGATTTGTTTAATGACTACTGTGATCACGTAGCAACTACAACATTTGCTTAACCACCACAACAAAAAAGCCATAAAATTGGGAGTGGTCATGGTGATCTGCTTAATGACTGCCACAACTTACAACTATAATTTCTGCCTCAGTTATGATAGTCAGTCAAGGACTACCCGTATTATCCTAATTATTCTGTAGTCCCAGTGGTCAATATTCCTGGGCTGTAGAAGTGCGGTTTACGAGTTACCATACCTTGTTAATATTGTTAACAGCTTCTGGTCAACAAAACCTCCTTAAGTTTATTGCTTCCGAATAGTAGGATGATCTATTGATTTTTTTCATAGCGGCTAATTCCTGGACACCAACTGCCTAAAGCAGAGATGACAACTGTGATGTTTCTGAGCAATCTTTACCATTGCCAAGCTCTTTGTTTAAAACCATTAAATGGGATGCTACCATACTGCCAAACAAATCACCGTCTTCTAGCATCACTATTTAGAATTATAAGCTGTCTAGAGTCACTTGGTTAAGTTGGGCAGCTATAGAAATTGAACAAACAAACAAACAAATAAATAATCTTTACGTTACGGGAATATCAGTGGAACTCACATGAAGATTGCAGCTTGATGCATTGCTGAGATGTATGCCAATCTGCTCCTCATCTTTTCATCACTCGGTGAGTCTCCTAGTTTGCCTCTACTTTCTGATCTAGAACCTACATACCACTAGTGTCTTCTTTGGGGATTTAACTAAGACTTCATAACTGGGTAGCAAAGATGTGATGGATGAATGGGTGGATGTATGTATGAATGGATGGATGGATATTAAATCTCTATTTATCTCTGCTATCAACTAATGATTATCTAGATTTTTGCAGCTTGCATTGGATAACTCTAATTTAAGTAAATTACGTAAATCCTAACTTAGATAAATTTTAAATGTGGAAGATCAGGAGATTGACAACACCTATATTATGCAAAAAAAGAAAGAAAGAAAGAAAGAAAGAAAGAAAGAAAGAAAGAAAGAAAGAAAGAAAAAGAAATGACATTCTGACATATTTCACTCATTTTTCCTATAGAAAAAAAATGGAAAATTTATTTTTCAGCCAATTGAATTTGATACAAAGTAGAGTAAAAATCTGAGACAATACTAATTCAAATAGGCACAACAGCCACCCCAGATAACTTACTTCTAGTAGCTTCTCTTAAGAAATACTGCTCCATGTTATTTTTTTTACATGAAATGTATAATGTTTACCATAATTCTTACAAATACCCTACATTAATATCATATTAAGGAAACAGAAATATAATTATAATTATTCTGCATGATAATTGTAGCAGGTACAATTTCTGGATTCTTGGATTTGCATCTTGAAATGCTAGATGCAACCCTCAAGCTATTCTCTCCTACTGGTTTTCTTGCTTTTTTAATTTAAGGTTGAGTCTGACAATCCATGCCGTTCCAGCACAATCTATGCCCAATCTATACGATATAACTAATACTTGCTAACATTTATATACTAGCTCGGGATCTCTAGAAGTCTGCTGATACAGGGATGAAAATCAAGGTTATTAATAAGTCATTTATTAAATCTTCTTTCAGGAAATGTAATAAGTTTTATTAAATGCCATTTGACTGAAATAAATTACTGTAAAGTTCAAATGCATCATATATTACATTCTGACAATAAGAAGCTCTCAATAAGTGGAAAAGTTGACTCTCTGTTTCTGCCATAAACTCCTAAACCATAGAATAAACGTTTTGAGGTTGGGGTGAAAATCGCCCCATCCTGAATATTCTTAAAGCCATAAAACAATAGTTAAAGTAATAGTTAAAAACTTGATGTAAAAAAGAAAAAAATTCTCATTGTTAGCAATTTTGATACAAACAGCTATTATAACAAAGAAATCCTAAACTGCCAATAAAGAAATCTTGAGAATCTTCTCCTATCAACCTCAAGGGGCTCAGCTGACTCTGGATATTTTTCCATTATTTATGTCAAACAGTTTGAAATGTAATTTACAGGAAAATAGTAATAAATGTTAATAGATCTTCAGCTTGGGACCATGGTGATGAAGAATTTTAGTCTTCCTCCTGTGAAACACTATTTGCCTTAATAGGAATTAATTGTATCATTTTCTTACGTTAATGGGAAAAAAATTCAATGACATCACTAAAAGCTGACAGTGACCTGATGACACATAATCAATCAATTTGCTTACGTAAGTGGGGGGAGAGGAGGTATTTTGGAACATCTCTTCTCAGTGGTTTCTACCCATCCAGTTAGATCTGGCAGGAAGCATGTTTTGAGTCCCGTTTGTAAGAGAATGGTGTCACCTATTGGGACTCAGGAGGAAGGCCTTTTCTGCCATGGTGCTTGCCCTCTGGAACTTCCTCCTCCCAGAAATTAGACTTGCCCTGGCCTTGCTTGCTTTTTGTGAGGTGCTAAAACATGGCATTGCCATTGAGCCTGGGGCCCTGATAGATGGATGAGCCCATTTCATGGGCAGTTTCGCGTGTTTACAAATATTCTTGGCTGCTATTTTTATATTATGCCTTAAAGCTTTGATGTTCACTATGTTGTTAGAATTTTAAAAATTATTTTTTTAGTAGCGATTTACAAGAGAGTAACACCTGCATAAATGTGGATTTATGAAAATAGAAGAAAGCTTAGTGCTATTATTGTACATCCATTGTACTCTTCATTAATTCAGAAAGAAGAAATATGTGGAGAAGCACTAATAATATTGAGAAGATAACTATTGTACTACATAGTCAAATGAATTTATGGAGATTACAGCTAAATTAACTGCTTTCATTTTGGGATTTACTATTGCCTAATAATTTATTCCACAATCTATGTAGAGAGATTTTTCTTTGCATTTGGTTTAAATTCTTTTCAATAAATAATAAAACGAAGATCTGTGTTAGGATTTATTATTGTTTTGCAGAAGATTATACTACATTTTAAGATATTTGATGTCAATAATCCAAACCTCTTTCATTAACAGTTAAACTGTGCTTGATGTGAACAGGCTCTATAATGTTGATATTTATGAAAAAAAAGTAATGAAGCAGACCAGTGGCAAATTCCACTTAATTGTTGAAGCATTCACTTTTTCCTGTGAGCCTTCCGTACCCATATGTTGTATTTAATATTTGGATATTATTTGTTTCCATGGTTAACTTTTCTTCCGTTCCTTCCTGCATTACCCTAATTAGTGATCCCAGCCAATCAAGAACTGTATATTGAATATGATGACTTGTTATGCTTTTTTAGGAATCAGATCTGGCATTGTGCCAATGCCACTGCAGAAAGCAAATGAAATCAATTTGGTGGAGGGTGAGCAATGCTTCCTGAATAGCTGCTTGCTTTTGAAGCATTTACCCAAAAATAATTGAAAGGAGGACCGTATTTCAGTGCTGCTGAAAATCAGAACTTAAACCTTTTGCTGTGCTTTGCTCTGGTCTAAATCTGTTCTTGGTCCTAAATGTCCCCATAATCATCAAGAATGATTATTGAGTCATTCACTCAATAACTGAGTGCAGAGCAGTTATTGGTCGGCCTCTTGATCATGCCAATGTGAAGTCTGATTAAATAACGATGGAATATTAAGAATATCACAGAACTGGCTTCATATATATTGTCCATAGAAGAATGATGTTACTAATGATGTTTCAAGAATGATGTTATTAATGATGCTCAACCTAGGTTTTTTTTTTGGGGGGGGAAATAAACTTTAAATGCAGCTTATTAATTATTTGGGGGTTCATTAAATTAAAGCTTATTTATTTGTATGTACAACAAAGCTTTTTAAAAGTTAGTTTCATAACATATTTTTCTTTGGAACTATTTCTAAGATTTAAAAAAGTGGTGTGTGATATATAATGTACACTGTGTAACATCTGTGTGCATGTGCATAATTATGAGAATATAAAAAAAAACCCATGAGGTTTGATTATTTAATACAAAACAACAGTTGCTGGCTGCAGTTCAACACATGGAGACAGGCATGCTTAAATGCCTTGAAATCAATGGACTGAGCATGCCAAACTCCAGGTTGGATGTAATATAAAGTTAATATACTTGTTGCACTATGAAAAAAGTATAGTTGCCCTTGCCATCCACGTAAGCTGAATTTGCAGAATCTCATTTTTTAAACAGTGCTCTGAGCAGTCCCTGAAACTGTACAAGACATAATTTTATTAGAGTTTAGATAAAAAGATTTGATGTTTTTCGTTTTGGAGTGCACCGGAGGTTAAAGTTGCCATCTGAAGTTAGTTTATGTTTTCATATACTTCGGGGGAGAAGGGGGGGGAATCTGCTCATTTAAAAAATTTCAAAGGTCATCAAAGCTCACTCAATAAGGTATTTGATTGGCCTTCAATTGGTTAAAAAGAAAAAGGCTCTTAAGAAAATGAAGCTGTACAATTTTTAAAACATTCCCTGGATTTTTAACTATTGCTATTCCCGAACAAAAAGTTCATTTGAAAGGCTGAACAAGTTTTTGAACACTGTCTTGCAGAGATAGTTTCATTTATCAGTATTCCAACATTATGTTAGAAAATGGTCTATCCTGGCTCTTTTATCGCAGAGAAGATGAAATGACAGGTGCCAGAATTCCTTTTTGTCATAAATTTCACTATCCATAGTCATTTCCCTGATCACTACAAGATGAATAAAGAGAAGTTGAAATATTTGCCACTGAAAATTTTTGAACCTGAAACACCAGGTCAAAAATGATCCAATTAACAAATGTTTAAGAAATAATTTTTTCCACCTCAACTGTGAGATGCTGGCATTGCCAAAAAGGGTGGAAGCAGTAGAAGTTACAAACCTAACACAGTTCTAGCAGGAGGAGAAGGAGGAGGAGGAGGAGGGGGAAGAGGAGGAGGAGGAGGAGGAGAAATCACCACTTCCTAACAACTTTGGGCAATTATAGATTAAATGTCAGTTTGTTTCAGAAATATACTGGCCCACTGTTGCTATCTGTAATTAATTTCTGCTTTGCAAATGAGGACCAGAAACAGGAATTACAGTATGAATATTAAAATAATGCTAATCATTGATAGTTTTTCAATGCAAGGTTTATAGTAGGTTAGCAGGTCTCTTTGAGCAATTTTGCTGATGTATGCTTGAGTAATGAATGAAGATTATTTTATATGTACGGGTGCATGACTTTTTACTTTTTCAAAAAAAACAGACTATTGTCTAAAAGCTAAAACAGTACAGTCTTCTGTGTTTTATTTCTCAAGTGTGATTTTTTTTCAGAAGGACTTTAAAAAATGGCCTCACCTACGAGTGTAAAAGACACAGTTTTTGATTCCTTGCAACAACATTCTTTTTCCATGACAGGAGACTTACTCAAACCAGTGGACAACTACTAAAATGAATGATTGTCAAGATGATTGACATGGCTGCTCTTACATATCCCCTTTTGCCTGGGGAACAGAAATGAAAAGGCAGCTGTGGAGTGGTGAAAGAACACTTGTGTCTAACCAAACACAGTTCCAAACTCTTGATAAGGTTTAGGCTATATCCAGATGTGAGTCTGCCTTATATTGCTGGTTTTTGTTATTCATTTTTTTTCTTAATAGCAAGTAATATCTAATAATAAAGAATAATTTACTATCGTGGAAGAGAAATGGCAGATCTCCTTATGATAAAAAACTTAATAGAAATTAATTTCCATTAAGTGTTTTATCACAAAGGTATCTGCCATTTTTCATCTGCAGTAATGAAATGCTCAAGAGATATTGTTCTTAAATTTTTACATAGTTGTCGGCAGTGGTGGGATTCAAGTAATTTAACAACCTGTTCTCTGCCTTAATGATTTCTTCTAACAACCAGTTTGCCAAACTGCTCAGAAAGTTAACAACCGGTTCTCCTGAAGTGGTGCGAACTGGCTGAATCCCACCACTGGTTGTCAGGTGTGACAAAGCAAACCCACGGGTGCACAGTTTGAGCTAACTACTTTATTATGTTCTCCCTATAATATTGGAATCTCCCCAGTCTGGCAGCTGTTCCCTGGGAACAATTAGATAAGGCTTTAAGGAATTCAGGGAGTGTCAGTTCTGACTTTTTTAGGGTTGTATAGAGATTCTAAATTTGCCCTATGCTTCCTCTCTGCCAGCTGAATACTGACAGATACAATATTGAACCTGATCACTTCAATGTCTCTTTCTTTCTTTCTTCCTTTCATCTGATTGGGTCCAGCAGGTGTCATTTTGTTCTCAGGGCTGGTTTGCAGTACACCAACTTCTCTTCATAGGATGGGAAGTAGAAAATGGGTCAGTGGATGCTGCAAGAAGATAAGGTAATTGTATTAAATACAATGCGATGCTTATGAATTTTGAGGTTGCAATTGATCCTTAAATGCTCACGGACATATTTGTTCTTTTTCATTGATTAGTTTATCTACCTAATTGCCAATAGGACTAGAAGGATTTAAAACAAGAATTTAACAAGAATGTTTATGTTGCAACTGTTATATGAAGAGCGTCATCATTCAAATTCTTCAGTGGCTGCCAATTCTCTCTAATAATTTATTCTAAACCTGTTGGATAAATGCGTTCCAGCAGCTTCTTGAAATGATTTGTCTGACTTTTCTTTAGCAATGTTGATTAACATGCTTAAACATTTATCAGAATTAATAAAAAAAATTAAATTCAAGTTTCAGTTCTGTTTTTACCCTTACTTTACTTTTACCTTTACTAGATTTTTTCAAGAAAAATAAATATACCATCTCATCATCTCCACAAGTTATTAAGTGACCTTCTTTTCTCTCCTTTTTAAAAATATTTGAATTTATGCTTTCTTTTCTCAGTCTTACGCAATAAAATATCAGTAATAAGGTCAAACAGAACAGGCAAGAACAGGCATTCTCCTTTAGTACCTTTATTTTTTTTTTAAAAAAATGTTGATATTGAACCTTTCGTTTTGCAAAATTTAGCCAACTATTTACATAAATGAAGTAATGTTTGATTCCTGTTTTATACAATATACAGTATTTCTAAGATATCTGCATTCCATTAGGTCAAATTCTTTAAAGAAGATACCAAGGAAAGTGGCATTTTGGAGTGTTAATTGAATCAACATTATTTCATTAGAGCAACAAATCTAAATTGATCAGAAGATATACAGATTTACTTACACACAAAGGTTAACTTATAGACCAGTCATTTTGATTTAACAATGCGTTTGACCTATATAAAGCACATGCAATGGAACCAAGCTGTTGCAACAGTTAATAGTTCAATCATATAAAGTTCTCCCTTATATTTCCTAAAATAACCATAGTTAGCTGAATGTGAAAAAAGGTAATCTATTAGGCATGAATCTGGGCCTTGAGCCATGGGCTATAGAGGAGCTATAATTTTCTTAGTAGATTTCTATATCAAATATCCTGAAAGAAGTTACAAAAAAATCCCACAAATCTATAGGCTATCTAAAAGACATTGGTAGCTACATCTATATGCAAATTATATTTCCATGTGTCAGAGCAAATCAAGTTCTAAAGAAGTCATATAATACATTGTAGATAGAAATGGTGTTAATCAATTACATACTCCACACATATTGATTTACTCATTTTAGTGAAATGTAATTCAGGAAACAGAAGGTAGAAATTAGCATGACAATTCAAACAGTGAAAAATTGGGTGGTGTGAACTGCTACTTTTCTATCTATAGGAACCAGTGGGAGCTCAGACCTTCCTCTACCCATGATTTCTAATATAGGAACAGAAGAAGCGAGATCACCATGGGTAGAGTGGCTGGTGGACTCAGGGAAATCCCAAGCTTTCAGCAGCAGTTCTGCTGCCCTGGGAAGTCAAACGAAACCTGCTGCTGGCTAGTCAAATTGTGTGGGTTTAGGTTAAGCCCACATGTTTAACAGATTGCGGAACTCTGCCAGGCTGAGTGTCTTCACACTTTCTTCCCAATAATAATGTAATAAACGTAGCATGTCTAGGCTTAGAAGAAAATGGTGAGCTGGGCAGATAGAGGATATTTAGGGAACCCTGGAGGATGAGGAGTAATCTGAACCATTTGCATTTTGGTAAATGGATATTTTATACCTGGCCACCCATTTTGTTCAAATGTCCACAACTGGCTTTCAACACGTCAAATATGTGCAGCATTCCAACAGCTTCTGTCCCTGTCATTTATTATTATGCTATTTGTGCTAATAACATGATTGCTTTCCTTTTTTCAAAATATGCAATTCCCATAAATAGCACAGTAAGAACAGCAAGTAAAACAGTAAAAGAACAGTAAGACTTCCAGAAAAATAGAGCAATTTTGCATAGGATCCTTGCTTCCCCCCCCCACCCCCAACCCCATCTTTCTTTTTGGAATCTGCTCTATACCATTTCTTTCCCTTGGAAACCTGTAAAAACATGCACAATCATTTTTCTCAGGGAAGATACAACAATGAATCTATGATGTGATGCCAGTCTGGAAGCCCATAAATTCATTTTGAAGTAAACAAATATTCACTTCCAATCCTCAAGTAATTCTTTTCCAGCATTTCTTACAAAAAAACTAATTATAAAAGAAATATTACACAGAAAATTTGAACAATATTTGTAATGATGAACTAATCTCTTGCCTCTTTCCCTTTCCCTGTGTAGTCTTTTTCTTTAAAAAAAAATCTGTTAACTTTTGAGACCACACAAGTGAACCCGGTGCTAGCAAATAACTCCACTGCCCTCTGACTTCATTTTAACAGCCCTCTAAGGAAATAAGGTCACAAGTTCACTGATGGCAGGAAAGACCTACTGGTGGCCTGGGCTATCCCAAACATTTACTGTACAGTTCCCAATTTATAAAGAAACGACAGCAGGGTTTTGATTTTCTTCAGAGCTATATGAGTTTTCCATATGTTTTATATTTTTGGTTCCTACCATCATCTTCAGAGGGTTGCAAACATATGTTATGGGCCTGCCCAGTGGCCCTATATTATGATAATTATTTTAACTGCTGTTTTGAAACATCACAGTGGTACAACCCAGAAACTTCCTTACCGGTACCTGCACAGTTGGTTGAACAAAAAATGGATCCCTGGTCAATCAAACACATCTAATAAGGTGTAGATAAATAGATGATTTCATCACCCATAATATGCACATCCAGAGGGCAGCAAGTCACCTCAGGCTAGGTGTTGATATCAACCTGTAATAAATGGGGAAGCTGTACCTTCATGCTAGGCAATAAATGAACTCGCAAGGCATGCTGCTCTAATAAACTGAAACAATACAAATGTGCAGGAAGGAAAATACTACCCACGGTGAGCAAGGCTACTCAGAAACACCTCGTAACTGCTAGAGATATAAATTAGCCCTTATAAATCTCCCCAACTCTCTTTGCCCTGACATCCATCTCCTGCCAAAATGTTATATTCTTTGAAAGAACCGTTCAACTCGATTAAATGGTTTCTCTCCTTGGGAATGTGGAAGACTTTATTTGTTTTTGTGGAGTGACTTTTTAAATAACCTTCTATAATACGTCAAACAGATGTCTTGGCTACAATTCACCTGATGGTTGTGGCTATTATTATTTTTGTGATTACTCTTATTTCCCATTCTCCTCCTGTACTCCATCATCATCATCATCATCATCATCAGTCTCAGAGGTGAGAGAGGATAAGGATCCAATGCAGGGCATGTTCAGAAAGGAAAGTCTTCCAAAGAATTCCCTTGGACTTCCTGCCCTCTGCCACAGCTTCAAATGCACGGAACATTTTGTTGCCTTTCCAAGCTGGTTTGAATATAATCCTTGTCACTATATGCAATGGAAGCCCTTTTTATTTCAGGAAAGCAAGTGGCCAAAAAGGTAGTTCTTCTGATTTATTGGGACATTTCAATATCCCAATAATGAATGTTGAATAATTCAATGTTGTTGTTGCCAGGGATATGACAACTACCACCACAATGTTTTTACCTTTTTGGAGTACTAAAACCTGTTTTTAGAAATGTTGAAGCATTTGGTAGTGCCACCTGTAGATTCAGACAAATTCCGGGTGAAGGGATAGCACAGACAATTATGACTATATCATGGTAAAATTCTCTGACAATCACAAATTGTTTATGATAGTTAAATACAGTGGGTAAATAAAAACAGAAGAGACCAGTTTTTTTAGAACATCCAGGCTCAAAGTAGCTTTCTTCCGGAATCTTCATGGCCATACCTCAACCTCCATTAAGGTATTTGGGACTTTCTTCCCCACTTAGTTTTCTTCCCTTCTCCCTACCCTTTGAAACTTTGTTACTTTTGTTTCCCTGATATTGGTGTGTTATCTTTAGCAAGCTGGTGTGTTTCTTTAACAAGGGAGAGAGCATCAATATGACATATAAGTGTACAAGTGCTTTGACTCCTGGAGACTGCTTGGAGAAGTTCATGTAATTTTCTTGGCAAGATTTTGGAAGTGGTTTCCTTCCTAGGGTCAAGAGAGTGACTGGCACAAGGTCACCCATCTGGCTTTGTGCCTAATGCAGGACTATAACTTACAGTCTTCTGATTTCTATTCTGGTGCCTTAATCACTACACCAAATGTATGTGAAAATAATGTGGTATAAGCATGTCCTAAATAATTTTTATGTATTAGATTTATACCTCGTCTTTCTTTCCACAAGAACCCTACAACAGAGAGAGGGGTGAGAGAAAGCGATTGTCCCAATGTCACTTAGAGAGCTCCATAACTTGAGTGGTTATCTAAATCTAGGTCTTTTTAATCCCTCTCCGGCACTCTAATTACTGCAGTAAATTGCTGTCTCTGTGTAAGCATGTGAATGGATCTTTTCTTTCTAAAAAAATATCACCATCTCAGAGAACTTAGTATAGAATCTTAAGATGGAAAGAGGGGAGCAATCCTTGGGCACACAAACGTCTCCTATGCATGATGATTTGTGGGTTGGGATCACAGGATTTTTAGGTGTAACGTTCTTTAGTAGTTTATAGTTTGTTTGAAACATTTTCTTCATCTGAAAAGCTGATATCTTGCAAAAATCAGAACAGTTTTAATAGAACCTAGGTATTAAAAAGTTGCCGATGTGTCTAAACTAGCATTTGTTCATAAAGGACATATTTTCAGTGTTGCAGTTTGAAAGTAGATTTTCAAACATTCCCCAAAGAAAAGTCAGATAATTTTGCAGAATAGATAATTTCTCTTTGATGATATTTGTTTATATACACTTTAAAACTCTAATGAAAAATAGAAAAAAGTCATAAAAATAGGCATGATTATATCAGCAAAGACAAATCACAGTGAATGCAGATCTATATATAAACAAATTAAGTGGAAACAGTGAAATATTTTCTAGTGGCCTCATCTTGGCCTTAAATGTGGCATCTGCAATCAATTGAGGATGCAAAGAAATACTGTAGATATAAATTATAGAATATTGAAAAGTATCTATACTGTTTCAAGTGAAATCAAGTCTATAGTTGTTTAAATTTAATGAACATTTCTTGCAAAATTATGGAAGTAAAATTCCAAGTGTACTCCAAAACACTGTTCATGTGGTTAAAGCGCATTTTATATATGCCATGAGCAAATACACCATTTTGTGGCTTTCCAATAATGATCAACTTGCTCTAGATTTTTAGTGTACAGTTAATTTTGAAAAGGAGCCTGTGATCATTGGGGATGATGGGAATTCTAATCCAGTCCTCTGGAGGGGGCCAGATTGCCTGTCTATGCTATAGTGTTATTTACAATAATGGCAGTGATGGTAGGAGAGGAATCAATCACAATTATATTTCATGGAGAAATGCCACTCTGAGGTGAGAAGCCACTGGAATTTTTCCAGTGTAACTATAAATTCACCCCAGATGATGAAATTCAAGCCTCGTTGAGTTCCTGATTGGGCTTTGGGCAAATGCCTAGAGAATTGCATAGGGCCACTATGAGGCTATTGGCCTATCCAGACTTTAATGGCATTAAAAACGCCTGCTCTTATGGGAGTATCTGTCTTCATCAGAATTCACAAAAGCAGAACAATTGGAACTGCTTCAGACATGAAAGTGTGGCTAGTGTAGCCATTCCCACACCCCACAATAAATCATACAAACAGCAGCTGGCCTCTATACAATGCTTTTTGCTCACATGTGGCTTGAGACTTGAAACGTGGTCAGATATGCGGTTTCTCATAAGCTGTTATATTGGACAAACGCTTAAGGACTGGACTAGAAACAGGAAGACCTGAGTTCTGGTGCTACCTTTAGCACAAAACCCAAGTGGGGATTTGGGGCCAGTCATTCTTTCAGTCTGTGGAAGAAAGCAGTTCAAATCACTCCTGAAAACTGTATGGACTTGTTAGAAGTCAAGATTGATTCCCCAAAGAAGCAAAAAGAAAGCTGTTATATTCCTGTTCCACCACATGAGGGACACATTTGTAAGTAGAAAGTATATTTGCTCACTCTTTGCTTTTTATCACTAAGACCGTGCGCTGTGATGAAGCACTCCCACTGCACAAATCTCTCCCTCCTTTAGAGCGAAAGTTACTGCAAGAATGAGAAAGCCTTCAAGAGCTCCAACTGGTTTAACTCCTTTCTGATTATTCTGATGGAAATCAGTGAACCAAACTCCTGTCTCCTATCCCACTATTATATTTCCAGCCCACAATTCTGTTTCAGGAGAATTTAGTTTTTCAGGCAGTGGGGGGAAAAAATCAGAGATACATTTTTAAATGAGATGCTTCTTCAAAGTTTCATCTTGGTACCAACATTATATGAAAAATAGAAGCCTCTCCCAATATCTGCTTGACATTGCTGATATTAGAATAAAATTTATTGGCCAAGTGTGATTGGACACACAAGGAATTTGTTTTGGTGCATATGCTCTCAGTGTACATAAAAGAAAAGAAAAAGAAAGAAAAAAAATACCTTCATCAAAGGTACAACATTTACAACACAAATGATGGTCAATTTAACCCTTAGTGATAGCAACAAAAAGTTATAGTCATAAATGGAAAGAGTTATAGTCATAAGTGGAAAGAGATTGGTGATGAAAACGATGAGAAGATTAATAGTAGTGTAGATTTAGTAAATAGTTTGACATTGTTGAGGGAATTATTTGTTTAGCAGAGTGATGGCCTTCGGGAAAAAACTGTTCTTGTGTCTAGTTGTTCTGGTGTGCAATGCTCTATAGCGTCGTTTTGATGGTAGGAGTTGAAACAGTTTATGTCCAGGATATGAGGGGTCTGTAAATATTTTCACAGCCCTCTTCTTGATTTGTGCAGTATACTGGTCCTCAATGGAAGGCAGGTTGGTAGCAATTATTTTTTCTGCAGTTCTAATTATCCTCTGAACTCTGTGTCTTTCTTGTTGGGTTGCAGAACCAAATCAGACAGTTATAGAGGTGCAAATGACAGACTCAATAATTCCTCTGTAGAAGTGGATCAGTAGCTCCTTGGGCAGCTTGAGCTTTCTGAGTTGGCGCAGAAAGAACATTCTTTGTTGTCCTTTTTTGATGATGTTTTTGATGTTAACTGTCCATTTTAGATCTCGTGATATGATAGAACCTAGAAATTTGAAGGTTTCTACTGTTGATACTGTGTTGTCTAGTATTGTGAGAGGTGGGAGTATGGAAGGGTTTCTCCTAAAGTCTACCAACATTTCTACAGTTTTGAGTGTGTTCAGTTCCAGATTGTTACAGTCGCACCACAAGGCTAGTCATTCAACCTCACGTCTATATGCAGATTCGTCATTGTCTCGAATGAGACCAATCACTGTTGTGTCATCTGCGAACTTCAGTAGTTTAACAGATGGATCGTTGGAGATGCAGTCATTGATATACAGAGAGAAGAGAAGTGGGGAGAGCACACAGCCTTGGGGGGGCCCTGTTAATTTAATTTAATTAACTTAATTTCATTAAGGAAGACTTTTATATCTCTCTGCTTTCAAATTATGCTTTTTGCTGGTCACTGACCAAATAAACGTTACTATAATAATATGATTCTACACATAATTATACTATATGTTTTTGTACATTACTATATATAACTATATGTCACTTACTATATTTCATATTACTCTACTTTATTCTACACAGCTATATGTTACTCTACATTACTATAGTATATCTTACTATGGCTTACTATACCATATTGGAATATAATAACAGTTCCAAAGATGCTTTTTCAAAAGACAATTGGACTTTCTTGTTTTTTCCCCCTTTTTTCTCTAGGAACTTAAGAAGCTTCTTGGATAAGAAGCAAAACATCTTCAAGAAAAAAAAAACCAAGAAAGTCCAGTTGCCTTTTGAAAAAGCACCTTTGGGATAACCATGGTCTGGATTATTGAGAATCTCCACAGACACTATACTATAGTATCTGTTATTAAATTCTATATTACTATATGTTACTATACTATATGTTACTGAACATTACTGTACATATACACTATGTCTACTCTATCCATTGGAGATTTTGTGTGGACTTCTGGAGGAGCCATGAAAACTGAAAACATCTCCATGAAAGCAGAGCTCACAACTGTGCCAAAGCCCAAGAAATGGTGAGTAGACTGGTTCTTCAGAACCTCTTTGAAAAAGGAGAGGATGGGAGATTGCCCACATATGCTTTGGATGGCTGGTTCTCCCAAGGAGACTACAAGACAGTGGTCTTCTGTGGGTTTGAGCACTAGGTGACAAAGGAATCAACCATCTGAATTAAAGTTTAAGACTGTTTGATTTATTTCATCAAGGCTAAAGTAAGATATTTATTTTGCAAAATTCTGGCAAAGCTTTGTAGACTTTATGCTGATACCAAGACTGAAATTTGCTTATAGATAAGGGATGAAGAGGTATCTGTTTAATCTTGTATGTGGTGAAGAGTTATTACATTTGTCTATACTTGTGATGAAAGTTGGAAATAACTTCTTAAATATTTTTAAATCACATCCTTTCCTTTCCTTTCCTTTCCTTTCCTTTCCTTTCCTTTCCTTTCCTTTCCTTTCCTTTCCTTTCCTTTCCTTTCCTTTCCTTTCCTTTCCTGCACTTTTTATTCTAGCTCTCTATTATATTCTCTTTTTAAAGTTTAATTTGTATTTAGTTTGTATTAGTTTTCACTAATTAAAATTTTTAATAGAATTATATACAGAAGAGATATTTAGTGTAAGGGTGATTCTGCACTGTTGCCAAGTGGAGGACATCATCCATTACATCCTGTCCTACATATGATGAAATTAAGGGGAAAATACTGATGATAAACAGATTTAAGGGTTTAGACACTAAACTATTGTATTGCCTCTTTATGGATGTGATTCCAAATGTTATTAATCAGGTTTCTGTCTTTGCTGTACTTTCTTTTAAACTTGGAAAGTTTTAAGCTCTTAATTTTAGTATTAATTCCATCATAACTCCCCTACATGCCTTTTCTTTGCTAAACCAAATCTAAATCAAATCAAATTCTAAACCAAATCAAACTGACTTAGAAAGATTTGGGAAGTATTTTAACTGAGGGATGTCCCTATGAAATGGCCAAATCTGAAGTACCAGAATGACACCAAGTCACCGATGATACCTGCAAAACTTGATCCCTCCAAGGTCTATCTTTGTGTATAAGTGCAGGCCTGAGATGAGAAACATATAGAGGCAATGAATATCAGTTGCACTGTAAGGATTAAACTATACAGTTCCACCTTATATATGAAGCATACTGTATATACTTTCCTCCTCTTTATTTTTCTGTAGATTAAGGTTAAGGATGTGAAAATTTAAACCTATTCCCTCAGGTGCATTGAATTTCAATTCAAAGTATATCATGAAACTCTGCATTTTGTTTACTGGAGCTTACTTTGATAAGGAGTACAAAGTTGCAATGAATTTGAATTCTGGAGATTTCATAGAATCTTGTGCAGTCAAATTTAGTCAGACTTAGGTATTGCATACAAAATTGTACATGGTAATGTTTTACCTGTAAATAATTTTTTCTGTTTTAATCGCAATAATACGCGCGCAAACAACCGCTTTAAACTCAATGTAAATCTTTCTAAACTCGACTGAAAAAAATGTAATTTTTGTAATAAAGTTGTCAAAGTCTGGAATGCTCTACCTGATTCAGTTGTCTCAGCTACAAATGTTCACAGTTTTAGTCACAAATTGACTTCCGTGGATCTCATTTCATACTTAAGAGGTCCTTAAAGGGGGGCGTGCATAAGCGCCCTAACGTGCCAATGATCCCTGTCTTTGGATTTTTATATTATTCCTGTTTTTGTTTTTTTTGACAAATTATAATAAATAAAATAAAAATAAGCAACATCTTAAATGTGTAGCGTGCAGCTAACCTTTGTCTTATCTCCATCCATCCATCCATCCATCCAGGGTGTCCACACCCTTGATACAGATGTTTGTGAGTTTAAACCAACCCCCCCCCCAGCTTCTTACTTCCCATTTTTTACATTTTGCATGTAAAAATCTCTACTAATGGAAGAAAGAATCAGCCACATACTATTTATCCCTTATATTATGTAGCTGAAAATTAAAATGCATTGACCTCAGTAGAACACAGCAGCTTCTTAGTCATATTTTCCCCTTACAATTCCCATTTTGTCCTACTGACTCTTTTGAGGAGCAGTTTTAGATTCAGTGTTTTTTATAACGAAAGGAAGAGAAGAGAGCAGCAGAGAGTAATTAAATAGATGCCCTGAAGATAATTAAATGCTGCTTTTTCAAGAAGTGCTCCAGTATTATTACAGAATACTAAAAAAAATTTTTTTAAAAAAATTCAGGATAAGTTACAATTTTAGTTTCCTAGAGCAGAAGTTAAGACTCTTATGGCACATTGAAAACAATTATTATGACATAAAGTTTGGTAATTTAAAGTCCATTTTTCTAGATTATATATAATGAATGAGTGACAGTACAGAAAATGGTAAGGGAACACTAAGTGAATTGCAAGTAGAAAGTGTGACTAGTGATAGCTGCCAATAGCTAATAATTTAACTATTACTGTCTGTTCTCACTGCATTTCATTTTCTTGGCTCTTAGTGTTTATACCCTCATGCCAGGTTTGTGTGTGTGTGTGTATTTTATAGTAGTTAATAAATAGATCCTGTTGTATTGTTTTGTTTGTTTCTGACTGCTGAAGTGACATTTTTCAATGAAATTAAGGACATAGGCCAACTTTAGGAATAATTCAAAAGACCAATCCATATTGTCACTTTCCGAACAATCCTCATTCCAGCACAAATAAATATATGGTTGTCCCCAACATGCCAGTTATGCTTATTAGCATTTAAAATGTATTAGCAGTATTTGCAAATTGCTGAATCTGTACCTACTGTTACTGAAAAATATCCTTTAGCCCCTTGTGAATTGGGTTCAATTAATCCTTCAAATGAAATTGATTTGGAAAATCAGATTGATAGAATTCCATTCTTCAAATCAATGCCAATGTGCTGATCATATTTTCATAAGTTCAGAAGAGTCCAGACCCACTCAGAATGTTCGTTCTGTTTTAAGACATTGCATATTAGAAACAGCACTGAATCAACTCAATGCAATGAAGATTAACACAGCTTGAGCATTACAGCTAACGTGTAATTCCATCCTTGGTTATAGCTTAGAGAAGCTGCTGGAATGAATGGTTTTACCTATGTCCAGGAGAAAAGGCATTAACTCCAAGCATCCAGGATGACACATCATACCTACTATTTAATTGATATTAGGGATCTCTCTCCCTTATAAGAATAAATAAGAAGCACCTTCATTGTGCCACAAAGCTGAGAAGACTCAACGTAGTTGCTATGTTTGGCACAAATCAGCTGTAGCAGTTAACTAACCCTGGACGCTTTCTCACTTGTGACAAACATTTTGGCTTTCCAGAACTGCTTTAATCTTTTCGGAAGATTTATGTTTGCCTTTGCATCAATAACGTGCCCACAATAACCTATCAAGTTTTTGAAAAATTAGCATTTTATGCTATTGGCTCTTAACCCGTATTCCTCTAGGCATTTTAAGACCTTTTGTAGGATTTCCAGATGTTTTTCATCACTTCCACCTGTCACAACAGAGTAATCCAAATATGCTGACTTTCCTAAAATAAGTTGCAAAACGTGGTCTTGCACACGTTGCCAGATAGCAAAAGCTGGAGCATTACCAAATCATGAAGTGCTACACTGGCAAAGAAGTTGGTTATGAGATGCAACAGCCTCGATATCTCAGCCACGTTTTGTCACATTTTATTACAAATGCTGGATTTTTTTTCATTTTCCAAGGTGGCAGCTTCATTTCCAGCTGTTTAAAACAATGTCTGTATTGCACTCATAAAATTTCTCTTCACTTTTTTATCTTTCTTAGAGGCCTTTCTGCTACTTGGGTTGTCCCTCTTTGCCGACAGTTTTGCAATTGCCAAAAAAAAACCAGACTGTAGAGTGTTGAACAAAAGCTCTATTTTGGCTGCAGCAGGTTTGGTGGAAAAAAACAACAACACCTGAAAATAAGATGGCAAGTCTTTTCATTCTTCAGCAGAAGAGCTGAAACTGTCCATGATATAAAGTGTTTCAAGATGAGAAGATACAAAGCCCAAATAACAAAATCACAAAGATTTCTGACCCAATGAAATAAATAGATGACTATGACCTAATTCCAGTAATTGCCTTGGAAACATATTCATTTTGGAGTCTGCCTCCTTTATTCCTCCCTGCATTCATAGGTACATTTAATATTAAAAAGGAAATAGGCTAGAATGTCTTTAGAACCGAATATTCTAGATGGAAGAGGGAATTTTTTTACAGTAAATATGAAGTTTCCTTCAAATCCAACTCAGCCCCTGATGAGCTCATAGACTTCATGTTGTTTTCTTGGCAGTTACTGTAGCTTGCCATTGCTTTGTTCTCAGTAAATCCCCCTGGTATTTCCTGATGATCATCAATCTCCAGACTAACCAGATTCCACCCTGCTTAACATCTCAAAATCAGCCAAAATTGGCTAAATACAGTCATGACATGAACTTTATGAGCCCTGTCAACAGGCATAGCGAAAACACAGGCTCCAGGACTGGCAATGTAATGTCCCTCATCTCTCCTGCAATTCAGGCTGGTTTAGCACCTGTCAGAGAAAATGGAAAGCTCTTATTAAGATTTGTTGTAAGCCTCCTGGAGTCATTGAGAGTGAGTTGGGAGGCCACATAAATTTTCATAAACAAATAAATAAATAAATAAGCAAGCAAGCAGCATTCATCATTCTCCTTTTTCAAAGACACATTTGGTATTATAAATCAATTTCTCCCAAATCTTGAGAGACAGTTTGATCTAGGCGTTAAAGCATCATACTAAACAGGAGATTGTGAGTTCACAAAATAAACACAAAGCCAGCGGGTGACTTGAGCCAGGCACTCTCTCTCAGCTCTTGAAAGGAGGCAATGGCAAACCACTTCCAAAATCTTGCCAAGAAAATTGCCAGGACCTGTCCAGGCAGTTGACAGGAATCACAAATTGACATGAAGGTATGCACACACTCACAACCCTCTAAAACAAAAATGCAGATCTTAGATCTTTGCTGAAGTAACTATTAAAATATAATTGGCAAGACATTAACTGTTTATGGAATATACGCTACATCACCTAATGGACTCCTTCCTGAGTAAAAATACTTGCAACTTTGCTCATATTGTTTTGGAATGTAAATGCACTAAAATTATTTAATTAATCTGATTTTTTTCCTCTTTATCTCTCTCTCTTTCATAATCAATAGTTCCCATAAAACAAAGACTAGCAACTTTTCAGGCATTGTCAAATAACTTTGCTTGTTGATATTACTGTCCTCCCTGCCTCATTCAAAAATTTTAATCAGTTTAAAATGGCCAAGTCTTACATTGGTTGAAGTATATTTGAACCTGTACCTCTCCAGTCCTGTCTCTCTTCATTGTTGGGCAGGACAATGATGAGTTGGCAAACTGCCCCTTACTGGAATCCTGATCCACAGAACATAGAACAATAGGCTTGGAAGGGAGCTTGGAGGACTTCTAGTCCAACTCCCTACTCAAGCAGGAGACTCTACACTATTCCAGATAAATGGCTGTCCAGTCTCTTCTTGAAAACCTCCAATGATGGAGCTTCTACAAATTCTGGAGGACAGCCATTCCACTGATTAATTGTTCTCATGCTCAGGAAATTTCTCCTTTTCTAGGTTGGATTTTTTTCCACCCATTACTTCTTGTCCCACCCTCAGGTGCTTTGAAGAATATGTCAACTGCTCCTAGGTGGCAGCCCCTCATGTACAAGAAGACTGCTATCGTATCATCTCTAGCCTTTCTCTTTGTTAGACTACACATAACTTACCCCAATTGTTCATTGTATGGTTTTGACTCCAGATTACTTATCATCTTTGTTGCTCTTCTTTGCGTTCTTTCTAGCATATACTTTGTATTGCGGTGACAAGAACTGGATGCAGTATTCCAAGCATGGCCTCACCAGTGCAGTATATCCAGACTGTGTTTGTCAAAATATATCCCTGTCCTTCAGAGTTAAAAAGAAAGATGAGCCCTGCTAACTTTGCCTTTAAAAAATGTGTAGTCTGGCATAAAATGTGTTTAATAAAAACATTAAAGATATAGTGTTTAAATATAGAGTGATACTAGAAACCTTAATAAAGCATAATCATTCTGTTTCCCCACCAATAGCCAAAACATATCCAGTGGGTATTGGCCATGGTAATTTTCTAAAAACTAGTTATGAGGACTATTTGGTCAATTTATACAATCTCTCTTTAAACTGCTTATTTAAGAGATCCTTTGGTCTGTTTATTCCCATTTGTATATCTTCCTACTTTCCCCTTGATCTGCACCCTGCAGATCCCATGATATCCCATAATAAACTATGAATTAAATACCTGGTTAAGGGCATTTCAATTTGTTGAATATGTTTCATGAAAAAACACTGAAGGAATAAGAATGATTTATTTATAACATTTCAAAATTAGCAAACAACTTTTAAAATTTGGTTTTAAATCGGGTTTTATTATTTATATTTCTATTTTAAATATTCGGCCTATATAATAAGTTTTTTAGATTAATGTTTTACTTTGTATATTTATGTGTTTTTATATGGCTGTACACCGCCCTGAGTCCCTAGGGAGATAGGGCGGTATAAAAGTATGAATAATAATAAATAAATAAGAATAATAAATAACTTTGACGGCTAGCTTTCCCCCCCCTAATTTGAATGAGAAGATACTTCCAGATGCTTTTGGGCCACAAAGAAAAACCTGAACAACATCAGGAAACCCTAGCTAATGGAACAAAATAATTTTAAGCTGGGACATCCTTTGAGTTGCTCTGTTTAAGATATTTGCTATCAAATATTTGTTATTTGGTAACTGGTTCTGGTTTATATTAACATAATGTTGCCATGTTTCCACTTGGAATATATTCGCTGACAAAGAAAATGGAGAGATGACTTGATTTGCCCTCTTAAAGCGACTGGGGACTATGGGCATTTACCACCAGAGAAGATGCTAAGTAGATCTATTTCAAATTTCTGAAATGGAAACCATGTCCTTCAAAATAAATTAATTCATCAAAACCAGATTAGGTTTATCAAAACAGAGCCACCCATCCCATAAATGTTTAATATGCAGGCAATATTACGATGCTAATATGCATCCAAAAGACATGAATAATGAAGATAACAAAAGACAAACTCACTTCTTTTGAGGACAGAAAATGAAGAGCTCGTTTTGCAGACGACGTGGCCGTGAAACAATGTCTGCCAATTCTTTCTGAGGATTGAAGAGTAGTGATTCTCCAGACGGAGGCCTCAAGGTGCTTCTCCACAGTCTCCCTGCATTCTGGTCAGTTCCCATCTTGCCATTTCAGCTCTGGACACCTGACTTCCACTGCTAGCCAAATAGCAAGTCCAACACCTCCTTGCCTCAGCCCTGCCTCAAATGATCAGTGCTCAGTCTTCCATTATATTTTTGTTCTTTATGGTATAATATATTTAAAAACCTTTAAAAATGAGGAGGGTGGGAAGGCATGTGCAAATGGAGCTATAATCATTATTTGATTCACTGAAAAACATGATCGTCCATACTCTTAAAAATGAAAAGGTAAGGAAATATTGTTCCCTCCTTTTTTTAATGCTTATTCATTGGTCTGTGATTGGAGAAAACTTGAAAAATATGAGATATTATATCTCTGAGGTTATTAGAAACTTTAACGTTACTATATTAGGCATGTGGAGTATTTGGCTGCTAATGGTATGGTTTTCAATGACTATTATAATTTACTGTTTTAAAATTTACTATTTAGTAACATAGAAGAAGCACAAATGGCTTCAGAAAGACGAACAGAATGTTAATATTACTGAAAATTTAATCAGGATGAAAAGAAACACAAAAGGAAAATTTCCAGCAGCTACAAATTTATAAAGAAAGGGGTCAAAGAATAGTGGGAAAAGTGTGTGTGGCCCGATTCTCTTTATATTTATGGTTTGTTTTTTATATTTACAGTTAATTATTTTTTTTACATGCCATTATTAAGAAAACCAGTCATATTCAAAAGTAAATTTGAAATTGAAATTTTGAAGAATTGAATTGCATATTGAATACGACTTCTATTTAAATGCATGTTTGCATTATTATGTTCTATTTTGGATTGGATTTTAATTCGACTGCTCTAGCCCGGAAAATCAACATTCCAAAAATTTCCAAACATGATTCCTAAAAAAGATATAAAGAAAAGCAATTTATCAGCAATTGTAGTCAACTTCTTTATACTGCTTATATTGACCTTTAGAAAATCTATTCTGATGTAGAATATTTTAAGATAATAAATCAGATTTTGTATGTTTTGAAAACAAAATTTGCTTCAGAGCTCACACAGTTCTGAATTTTTCAGCTGCTCATTAAAGCAGACTAACTTTTATAGCCTTTCATACAATCTGGGTTAAAGGATTAATTGAGCTATAATTAGGGCTTCATTAAGCCAATGTGGTTTTTAAGCAGCGGCATCTTTTTGCAAGTCTGCATGGCATCTTGAAAAAACAAAGGGAGCTTTAATGAACAGCAGACAGGTGATGGGTTTGTAAGAAGTCTGAAGTAATTCTTATCTTGAAATTTAGTTTTTGAAGTATAATGCCCTGTGATACCCTGAAAGGGGAATGAAGGCTAAAGAGTTAATGGAAGACAAGCATTTCCACGCATTACTTTCACTTTTATTTTGTCATTTATATAAATTACTCTCATTTACATATAAACCTTCTTGGCCTTCTGGCAGGCTGTTAAAACCTGGCCTTCCCCTCCACTCCCCAGCATAAGGACTAGGAAATTAGGGAATCCCAATATACATTTTAGCATTTTTTAATGGAAAAAATCTTATTAAATTGTAATATAATGCCTTAGTTATTTTTTTTCTTATCATTGGATTATCTTAATTGGTGATTTTTATTTTAAAAAATTGCATATGTTGATCAATGCCAGTTATGTATAAAAGATGGGCAGTTATATAAATTTTCTAAATCAATAAATACATTTAATGCAAAATTGGTGAAGTTGTCATGTATGTGTCACATATAAAGGAGAATGAATACCGTTAAACAATTAATATTAATAACTCTAAGGATCACAACTATACAATTAGACTATGTCGCAGGAGCTATTAAATGTGAGAAGGTAGAAATACCACCTAATCTCATAAGAGTCTTGTAGATTTGGGGGTTACCAATTTTAGTTCATCCTATTAATAGGCATTTAATAGTGGAACTAATTTTTCTATTATTATTACTAATGAATTTATTTTCACACAAAAATATAGACACAATTTCTTTTGCTTTTCGTTTTATGTTATTTTTGTTGCTTCCTATAATTTATATGTATATTCACTTTGTTAAATAAAATAAATTTTGTTTTACATTATTTTGTTTTTCATTAAACTAGGATAACTATGGTATGATGCTTGGGCACATAAAATATGAGATATAGTTCATAAATTTTGATCTTTGAAATAGAAATCATGAGAGTTTCTCCTTTAGGGAATTAAATCCCAAATTTTACTTTCCTACATATATGATATAGGATATATAAAAGCATTTCTAGTGAATCCATCTGATAAACATTCTTGCACAAATTCTTTATTACTACAGGAATCTCTCATCAAAATTTATATCTGTGGGAAAGAGTTACTCAAGTTCCCTTTGAAAGAATAAATTAGATTTGAGATACAGGCTTAACCAAACTATGGAACTTTATGAAACTGAAACACTTAAATCTGTTTTTCCAGAGGAGTCTCCGGGAGAAAAATTGCAACTAAGGAGAATCGCAATGAAAAGGATTGTATTAAGATATGTTGTCAAAGTTCAACCGTTCCGGATGACTTAGTATAATAGGGTGAAAACAAGCCAGATGATCACTAGGTGGGCACAAAGAGATAAAGACAACCTTATTCTTTTCTGCCATCTAGTGGCCAGTCTCTCCAAGTGAATATGGTAACCCTGCCTACGTTAAAGGTCTCCATAGCACAGTGATGGCTAACCTTTTCCAGACCGAGTGCCCAATGTGTGCGCGCACCTGAATCCCCAAAATGCAACACGCCCCCGTGCATGTGCATACACCCCGCGTGCTCCGCCCACATGTGCCTCGCCCTGTGTATGTGCACACAGCCCCCCTGCATGCCCCCTGCGCATATGCAACGCCTGCACGTGCCCTGCCCCTGCGCATATGCGCACCCCCACATGCATCCCACCTCTGTTTATGCACGGCAGAGACCCGATGACCAGCTGGCTGGTGGGAGGCAAGCACGCATATGTGGCGGAGCTGAACTGGGGCGATGGCTCATGTACCCACAGGTGGCACGCATGCCATAGGTTCGCCATCACTGCCATAGTATCTGACATCCTGATAAGAACTGAAACTATTTCACCATTACCATCACTCCAAACAATAGAGATTTGTTTCACAGATTTGTGTGATTTCACAGATTCCTCATTCTGATGTGTCCTTAAATCAATTCAGGACTAAATTCATAGTGAGATTATGGGAAGAGGAAAAATGCCATTTGGAAGGCATTTACTGATATTTGAAGTATCAGTAAATTAAAAAGTAATGCCATTCTATCCTGAACTAGGTTTTTTCTTTTTTTAAAGATTTGTTTATCCCACTTTTATTATTTTAATAAATCATGCAATAAACATACCTAATATTCCTTTTCCTCCTATTTTCTGCACAATAACCTTCTCTATTTAAAAAGACTATCTTTTCCCATATTTCTTTATTTTAAGAAAAATCTGTTATGATGATCATACTTCACTAATTATTAATTATTACCTTTCTAATTTATTCTTTCTATTCTTCTTTAACCTCAGATCTTTATTAATATGTTAAATACATTTTTTCTACCATTAATTTAATCTTCAGACAATATAAATGAAAAATACAGAGGGGGCTCATTTAACTTAATAACTTCATGTGGAGTTATACGCAAACAAACAAAAAATCAAATTAATGCTAATTGTCCTTTCATATTTTTTGAAAGGACTGTAAAAGAACTACGGTACTTAATTCAATCAGGGGTTGGACTTTCAGCTTGGAAAGTACTTGAACTTCTTTGAGTTTATTTTAATGAGAAGCATATGCAAAAGTTTAAATTAATCAAATAAATTAATTTGTGTCAGGAAACTCCACATCTGGCAATTAACATTCTTTAACCAAAACAAAAAAACAGGGGGCATGCTTGCTCTTTCTTTCTTTCTTTCTTTCTTTCTTTCTTTCTTTCTTTCTTTCTTTCTTTCTTTCTTTCTTTCTTTCTTTCTTTCTTTCTTTCTGCTGTTTCTTTAAACAAAAAGTAGAGTAGAATTTAACCAATAACAAAAAAATGGAAGGGCCCCTTTAGGTAGCCTAGATAATGCAAGATGTACCAAGCGCACGACCATGTCAACCACATGGGCCTTGAGACAGCGATGAAACAAACTGATGATGATGAAGACGAAGACAGCCACATGTCTGAAACGGTATAGGGTTTCCTGCTTGAGCAGGGGCTGGACTAGAAGGCCTCCAATGTTACTTCCAACTCTTGATATTCTATGTTCTATAATAACATAAATCTCAAAATATATATGGAGGATACACTTGGATGCCCCTTTTAGGGGCAGTAATCAGAGTGTCTCCCAGACCAGACCAAAAAATCCTTACCCCAAGGATACCACAATTCAGTAGAAACCTCTTGTTCCACATGTTTCTTTTTAATCTTTTGACTTTAGCAACTCCTTGCTCACGCTTCTTCTCAGAAGCCCTAGGGTAATAATGGGGAAAGGAAGAACTTTGAAAAATGTGAGTTATCCATCACAGGATCAAGTCCCATCCAACACGATTGAGACAGTTTCTGCTGCAGGGTGAGTGAGGTTTAAGTCATTGTTCTTCCTTCTCTGTTTTTTTTTTAAACTACAGAGACCACGGCCATACAGTGAAAACCCTTTAATAAAATAAAATAATAAAATATGTTCTCTGGGGCTGTGCTGTCTCTAGAGAGGAACAGACAGATGGGTAACAGAGAAGAGAACAGTGCTGCAGGGTAGTTTTTCCCACTCCCCAAACATTGCTTTTCCAGATACTCACATAGTTTCTGAGAGATCTCAGTTCATGTGTTATCACCATCCTATTCTTTCTCTTAGAAATGTGTGTGTATGGATGTGCGCACACTACAGGCTCTTTTTTCATCTTAATCCATTGCTCTGTTCCCCCAAGTAAAATAAAGGAAAAAGAGAGAGTGAGAGAAAATGACGTTCGTTTTCCATCCTGATGCGATTCTCCTGAGAGTTAAATCTACTGGCGGTATCTTTATTTATTCTGGATATGTCATTGTTTAGTGTTCCCACTTGAGGAGTAAAAACGCCAGTGTTAGAGCAGCACAATTTTTTTTCTGAGTCAAGGCCACACTTGCCATTTAAATGGCATTTTCGGAAGCAGTTTTTGAAAAGTAGATTAGTATAAAACAAAGGCATTCTATAAATAATAAAAAAGAAGTAAAAAAAGTAAAAGGCAGTTTCTTTTATATCAATCAATTAATTAATTAAAATAGTACACTAACTGAACCAGTACTATTATTCTTGAGCTTTATGTGGTTCCTCTGGAGAAATTCTACTTTGAGGAAAGTGTAATAATTTTCATCTGACATCTGCAGCTCCATTTCTTTCTAGAGATTTACAGCTGATTTAGAAGATGTCTTTGCTTTTTCAGGATATTTTTTTCTTGCTCTGCCTGCATAGACCAATATATGAATTCTGCCTAGTGGAAGGGAATGGGCATCTCACCCAAAAATCTCGCTTTTACATCAGTATTGGAATCCATACTCATACTAGAGCCAGTTCGATATAGTGGTTAAGGTACTGGCCTGGAAACCAGGAGACTGAATTCTACTCCTGTCTAAAGCATTAAAGTTGGCTGCATGACCTTGGCCAAGCCCAACCCACCTCACAGGGCTGTTGTTCTGGGAAAAATAGGAGGAGGAAGGAGTATTATGTATGTTCCTTGCCTTATTTATAAAAAATAATAAAGGCAGGATAAAAATATTCTTAAATAGTAGTAATGCACACCATCTCTGACATTTTCCCTCTTCTTCAGTACATTGGAAAAAGTAAAATAAAATTAATTTTCTCATTTCTTCTTTGAAGACATGATAGACATGTAAGTAACTTATTCATGTGGATTTTGCACTTGGGTTAACTTGTGGACTTCTTGGGACTGAAAATTGCAGTAGAAGTAACACAGAACACATAATATAGCTGGGCTATAGAAGAACCTGGTTGGGGCACTGGTAGACAGGTGGTGGAGAAAACCAAGACGGAGGAGGGGAAATGGTGGAGCAGGTGTCATTTTCCAGTGAGCTGCAGGAAGCTTAATATTTTAAGCCAGTTTTGCTTTAACTTCATGACTTTAAATGTGGGGGTCCTGTGATAGATGAATCCATTTCAGCCACCAGCCCCTCAAGCCCTTACATTAAATTCCTATTTTGTGAACTGATTTCTGGCCTTTCTTCATGAAGTTTGGGGAGGGTGAAAGGTGGACATGACAGCCATTTGCTCCCTTAGGTTTCCCATTTCCATTCCCACCTTTTAATCCTCCCCAAACACATGAAAATGTCAGGCGCAGAGGAATAGGACTGCGAAAACCCAACAATTTTGCTCACAATTTTCAGCAGTCCATTCTAAGGTTGGTGAGGTGGTGCAAATGAGGTTTTATGGGTGATGCTCAATGAGCAAGCTACGGATTGCCCGCTCCTCCATAGACACTGCCCTTTTCTTCGCTTTAGCAATTGCTGACGGTTGGTCAACCAAGCCTGGAGCTGCCAGCTGCCTTGTTTTAGCCTTTCTGAGAACTGAAACAATTTAATTTTAGGTGCAGGGGAACATGACTGTTCCCCATGACAAAGCCAATCATCACTTTTTCCCTAATGTTCTGGAGGGGATTGGAACTGTCTGATATATTACAAGCCACCCATGTCTATTGACATAATAAAATGTGGGGAGATATTCCGATGACATGGAAAACCATTACAAAAAAGACAAACATATGTACAAATACACACATTTAAAAATATGGGGGCAGTTGTTAATAAGACAACTAAGTACGATAAATTATTCCATTGAGTCCATAAACATATATACCTATTTTTCACCACAATTTCACCATTCATTCAAAAGGCTGCAATCAGGCTGATCCCTCTCAAGGGCCATGCTGGTTTCCTCTTCCCTCCCAAACATGTCACAAGCGCATGTAGCACAAAGAACAATTTATGGAGGATGAATGGCACAGCTCTGCATCCTTTCAGCGGTGCTCAAGCCTTTTGCAGTGCAGTAAAAACTACACATTGAAGCCAAAGTTTTATGAAGGATTTTGAAATCTCACCTTCAATTAGCTAAAAAGGCCTTGCCAAATTCTGGCATTTTCAACTGTTTCAGGCTTTGCCAAATGGGAGCACTGATCTAACTTTTATATCCATAATTATTTTATTTGATCATTCATATCATAGCTTTTCTAAGAATTAAATAGTGGTTAACTTCGCATATTTTAATTTTTGCATGCCGGCCACTAATTTTAGGTTGTGTTTTTTTTTGTAAATTCATAGATTTATAGTTTTCTGTACAAAATACAATATATTCTAAGGCGGGGCATACTTTGAAAGTGATTTGGAAGTGCTTCAGGGCCCAACTACTATTCATTAAAGCATGCAGAGCTTTGTTAAGGTTTCTGTATAAGTCTGAAAAGTTGTGGCTGCTTTAAGAAAATGCATTCTGATCTGGCCACTTGCTTTTAGAATAATTAGGAAACCCCATTTTTAAATTCTAGAGCAAATACCTAGGTTTTCTCATTAGGACTAGTATGCCGATCATTGCTAAATTGGAACAAAGCACATCGGGGCCAGAAAAGGAATAATGGATGGAAACTGATCAAGGAGAGATTCTACCTAGAAATAAGGAAAAAAATTCTGACTGTGAGAACAATCAACCAATAGAACAGATTGTCTTCGGAAGTTGTGGGAGCCTGATCACTGGAGGCTTTCAAGAAGAGACTGGACTGCCATTTGTCAGAAATGGTGTAGAGTCTCCTGCTTAGGCCCCTTCCAACTCTGTTAATCTGTTACCCTGTTTAAACAACTTTTTGAAAAAAAGTTTTTCAGGAGCTTCACCGTTCTCTTCGGTTACTTTTGATACAATCAGTATAGAATCTGACCAAGTAGATAAATAATGGGGCTAACATTGAATGGAATGAGAAACCAGAGATCTCCATTTTGTTTAAACAGCGATAAAATCTCTGTCAAAAACCTCAATAAATTTGAATAAAACTATAGCTTATTCAATAAAAATAATGTTTTGGATTTACTAGGCCTACTGCATTTCTACAGAAAAGGAAAGATCATTATATTGTTGTTGATGCAATGAGAATAGGGCTTCGTTCAAACATATGTTTTTGCAATGTCCTGTCAATCCTCCCAGGTAAACCAGACAGGAAACACAACTAGACGAACTAATTCTATCTTATTGTAAGACTACATTAACAGAATCTTGCGAGTCTGAAAGTATAAACTTCCTGCCATCACTTTTGGCCAGCTGAACAAGGGCAGATCTTTCTCTGGCCCTTAAGCCACTAGGGACTCCTCCTGCCTCCCTTGTCTGATTGTTTCCTAGGCAGCATCTCTTTCCCTCATTCCCCAACACCATCCACATTCCATTATATGTTCTAAAATAATTATGGGGTGTTAGGTGGGTGAGGAATAATTATATATAGTAACTTGATACCTATATTATTTTGTTACCTAACATACACACACACACACACACACACACACACACACACACAGAGTGGATAACATTGAGTTTCTAAGCTGCTGTTTTGCTAAGAGAATTGTTCTCCAACATTGGAATGTATGGTCCAATTACTCAATGAAATGAAGACCTGATGTTACTTGTGGCTTATGAATAAGCATAAACTATGTATGGATAATATCATAGGTATGTTTGTCATGAATAAATAAAAGCAAACAGTATAAATACAAATTCTGGAGTGCCAGCCCGTAGGGTGGTAGTGACTACTAGATAGGCCAGCCCTTTGAGGTAGGCCTGGTGAAGAAGCAGACTCCACAATCTTCAGTGAAATGATGTTTTATTGAGATAGGCTATTATAACAGAACCTAGAAAGTCGGACAGTGTTTTCCTTTCCTTCTCTCCCCTGTGAATTAGGGGTAGAGTCTGTTTGAACTTCTTTCTCACGCTTTGTCTATTTCCTGGGTTTTAAACATGTTTTTGTTTTCATAACCCTTTTCACATAAGTGCTGCAAGATAATCTCTGTGGCTCTTCTCAAGATAGCAGCAAAGATATAGGAAAAGTTAACTTTTTTCCTATCATGTAGTGGTTCTCCTGAGTTTTATACCCCAAATTGGTAATGTGATCAAACAATAACAGGATAGCAGAGGTGGTACCATATATTTAATAACATTTCTTTCATTGTTGCTTTCATTACGTTTGTGTCATGAATTTAATTTTTACTGCCAACATACATCACTTTATGAGCCTTGAATGCAGATGGAAGAATGCTGTCTAGGGCTTTCAATAATGATTGAATCAGATACCTACAAGTCAGTTAATTTAAAATGTGGATTGCAGCTTCTTTGACACCAAAACCATTTTTTAAAGCTCCAAAGACCATAAACTGAACTGCAGTTCAGTTTAAATCATAATAATAAATCATAGTTTATTTCTCTTTTGTTAGAGTAAACACAGCTCCTCTCCAATGCTGCCATCTAGTGCATTTATCAGGAGTTGAGAGGGGAGCATCTATGTTAACTAATATTTGTATAAACGTTAAAACAAATCTAATTTTAGTGAGAAGTTTGGCTTTTACTAGCTGATTTATCAATTAATGAAAAGAATAATTGATCAGCTTTCAATACTCTAAATTGTATTTGTTTCATAAGCTATATGAAAAACCGTAAGAGAATTTGGAGTAGGGGTCTCCAACTTTGGCAACTTTAAGACTTCTGGACTTCAACTCCCAGAGTTCTGGGAGTTGAAGACCACAAGTCTTAAAGTTGCCAAGGTTGGAGACCCTTGATTTGGAGGATTTGGAGGATAAGAAAAAATGTCCTGCAGTTGAATTCAGTCTGCTGAATTGTGAATGTTCTATTCTATCCAATCTAAAAGAGTTAAGTATAGTAGTGTATTTGCTCCTTTCTCCTGTGTTTCTTTGGATTAGGTTTAAACTAACATTAGACAGGTTGGCTTATCTAGAAAGAACAAAAGTTGACTTTCTTATATTTTCTTCTCCTAAAAGTTTCTGGAGTGCTAGGTGGCCCTTGCCACAAGAAGTACGAGAAGTGACTCAAAAGGCTAAAAGGAAAAGAGGAAAGCAGTAAACCACAGCCAAAGACAACTCTGCCTGTTGTTCCGATCTTATACCAAAGTCTCTGTATCAGTGATTGAGAATTTGGAAGATAAATATCTCACATTAGACACTTTTTAATAAATTAATGAGCGCAAAATGAGGAGGCTTTTCTTGTGTTTTAGAACTCTTCAAGGATCTTGGAGAGTTTCTAGATTGTCAACCTATGAAGAAGCTGAATACTCTCTCCATCCTTCTGATTACCTTTCCCAGAGGTGTCCCTCTTCACACGCAGCTACAAATGCATGATCATTCTCTTGTTTACTTTTTACTCAGAGCTTTATTTCTCTGATTTTCATTAGAGAGTTGTATAGTTACATAGTGTGTGGCTTGGGATGGCATGGGAAGAGAATCTTAACCTATAAATACTCCCCTCCCCCCAAAGCATGCAAAATTTTGGAAATCATGATAGCCACAAATGTACAAGCCATATAAAGGCAGTGATGTCTTGCTTTCTGTGCTTCCTTGCAAGCTTAGGGTCTTAATTGGTTCTGTCTCTTTCCAGGTGAACATATTGAGCAAAGATGGTCTCAGGGAAATTTGTTCCAAGTTATTGGATTACCACTCCAGTAATTCCAATCCATGCAGTTAGACTACACTGTTTTGGAATTATGAAACTTGTAAAATAGTCTAAGACACATGGAGGCTAACACATTGGTGACAACTAATCTAAATGGATATTGAGATATTTGGCTTTCCAAATGCTGCAGTAAACTGAAGCAAGCAGACATCCAGACCATTGTAGTGTTCATTAATTCAGACTCAAAGTTAGAGCATCACTCTAATAATAATAATAATAATAATAATAATAATAATAATAATAATAATAATAATAATAATAATAATAATAATAATAATAATAATAATATTTTAATTTGTATACCGCCCTTCTCCCGAAGGACTCAGCACAGCCAGAATAAAATACAAAGAGAACAGTACATATAATATTAAGAACACCCCTTAAAAAACTTATTCAATTGGCCAAAAATTTAAAATACAGTAACACCCTATAAAAATTTACAAAAATTTAAAACCCATAAAAGCAAATTAAAAATTTTAAAATCAAGCCAGTCCAGCTAAACGGAATAAATAGGTTTTAAGTTCGCGGTGAAAGGTCGGATAGTTGACGAAGTCCAGGGGGAAGTTCATTCCACAGGGTAGGAGCCCCCACAGAGAAGGCCCTCCCCCTGGGGGCCGCCAGTCGACATTGTTTGGCTGACGGCACCCTAAGGAGTCCCTCTCTGTGAGAATGCACCGGTCGCTGGGAGATAGAAGATGGCAGTAGACGGTCCCGTAAATATCCTGGTCCTAAGCCATGGAGCGCTTTGAAGGTAGTCACCAATACCTTGAAGCGCACCCGGAAGACAACAGGCAGCCAGTGCAGTCTGCGCAGGATGGGTGTTACATGGGAGCTCCGAACTGCTCCCTCTATCACCCGTGCAGCTGCATTCTGGACTAACTGGAGTCTCCGGGTGTTCTTCAAGGGGAGCCCCATGTAGAGAGCATTGCAATAGTCCAAGCGAGAGGTCACGAGAGCATGAGTGACTGTGCATAGGGCATCCCGGTCCAGGAAGGGGCGCAACTGGCGAATCAGGTGAACCTGATAAAAAGCTCTCCTGGATACAATCGTCAAATGGTCTTCGAAAGACAACCGTCCATCCAGGAGAACGCCCAAGTTGCGCACCCTTTCCATCGGGGCCAATGACTCGCCCCCAACAGTCAGCCGCAGCTGCAGCTGACTGTACCGGGGTGCCGGCATCCACAGCCACTCCGTCTTGGAGGGATTAAGCTTGAGCCTGTTCCTCTCCATCCAGACCCGTATGGCTTCCAGACACCGGGACAGTACTTCGACAGCTTCATTGGGGTGGCCTGGGGTAGAAAAGTACAGCTGTGTATCATCAGCGTACAGTTGGTATCTCACCCCAAAACCACTGATGATCTCGCCCAGCGGCTTCATATAGATGTTGAACAGGAGAGGCGAGAGAATCGATCCCTGCGGCACCCCACACATGAGGCGCCTCGGGGTCGATCTCTGCCCCCCTGTCAACACCGTCTGCGTCCGGTCAGAGAGGTAGGAGGAGAACCACCGATAAACGGTGCCTCCCACTCCCAAACCCTCCAACCGGCACAGCAGGATACCATGGTCGATGGTATCGAAAGCCGCTGAGAGATCTAACTCTGACCTAGCTTTGTTATCATTTTAAAATACTGAGCTTCATTGTTTTTGCTGTCTTTAGATTAATTGCCCCTGCACTGCAGCTGAGCTAGTACCACAAGAGCAGGGAGCTGATTTGGGAGCAATATAAATTCTATGCATGGAATTGCTCATTGTAGAATTAAGTCTAAATTTGGTCATCCAAGGTTTCCCTGGTATTATGCAAATTCAGATATTCTGAACAAACATTGAAGTCAGCCATCACTGTCAGATAAAAACATCCTAAAAATCATTTCTTTTTTTAAAAAACAGATTAACAGAGTTGGAAGGGATCTTATAGGTCATCTAGTCCAACCCCCTGCTCAAGCAGGAGACCCTACACCATTTCTGAAAAATGGCAGTCCAATCTTTTCTTGAAAGTCTCAAGGGATGGAGCTCCCACAACTTTCGAAGGCAAGCTGTTCCATTGGTTGATTATTCTCACTATCAGAAAGTTCCTCCTCATTTCTAGGTTGAATCTCTCCTTGGTCAGTTTCCATCCATTATTCCTTGTCTGGCCTTCAGGTGCTTTGGAAAACAGCTTGGCCCCCTCCTCTCTGTGGCAGCCCCTCAAGTATTGGAAGATGGCTATCATGTCTCCCTTGGTCCTTCTCTTCACTAGACTAGCCATGACCAGTTCATGTAATCATTCTTCATATGTTTTATTCTCCAGTCCCCCTAATCATCCTGGTTGCTCTCCTCTGCACTTTTTCTAGAGCCTCAACATTTTTTTTATAGTGTGGTGACCAAAACTGGATGCAGTACTCTAGGTGTGGTCTTACTAGGGCTTTATAGAGTGGTATTAGTACCTCACGTGATCTTGATTCTTTCCCTCACTTAATGCAATTTAGGATTGCATTGGCTTTTTTGACTGCCGCTGCATACTGCTGGCTCATATTTAGCTGGTTGTCCACTAAGACTCCAAGATCCCTCTCACAGTCAATGCTATTAAGCCTGGTTTCCCACAGTTTATATGTGTGCTTTTGGTTTTTCTTACCTAAGTGTAAGACTTTACTTTTCTCTACATTGAATTTCATTTTGTTAG